>NC_082699.1:16925867-17225867 GCF_949987515.2 Delphinus delphis
GTTTCATAGGGATCGTCTGGCACCCGAGAGGAGAAGAATGAGAACAGGTGGGGTGTGGCTGAGCTTTAGGTCTCCCTCCTCTATAATCTCTAAGCCAAATCATCTTGAAAAGTCACTGAAAACTTGGTGGAAGTTAGAATGGTTGAGCCTGAGCCTGAGACCCTCTTTGATCAGTCAGTGTCACTGCCAGTCCATGTCCATGTACGTGCTTGGTTTTCTCAGTAACATCATGTTACTTAGTAACATCCGTGAATTTTATAATCGATGGATATCATGCATATTTTTCATTGATTTGATTTCAGGGTGGGATTGTGAGCAGTGTTTGCTTTGGCTTCCTGTTATTTTATTAGCATGTCTGTAATAAAGTAATTCATTTAAAAGTGAAAACAATATGGAAAATAACAAGCGTTGACGATGAAGACATGGAGACATGTACACTGTTGGTGGGAATGTAGACACCACAGAGGTACAGCTTCTGGGGGAAACAGTATGGCAGTTCCCCCAAAAGTTAAACATAGAACTACCATATGACCCAGCAATTCTACCTCTGGGTCTATACGCAGAAGAATTGAAAGCAGGGACTCAAACGTATATTTGTATGCCAATGTTCATAGCAGCACTGTTCGCAGTAGCGTTATTCATGTCCTTCTGGCGAAAATAATCCAAATGTCCATTGACGAATGGATAAACAAAAGGTGGTATATACATATAATAGAATATTATTCACCTTTAAAAAGTCATGAAATTCTGATGCGTGCTACAACATGGGTGAACTTTGAAAACATTATGCAAAGTGAAAGAAGCCAGACACAGAAGGACAGATATTGCATGATTCCACTCAGATGAGGTACTTAGAATAGTCAAATTCAGATAGACCAAAAAAATAGAGTAGTGGTTACCAGAGACGTGAGGGAGGGAAGAATGAGGAGTTACTCTTTAATGGGTACAGAGTTGCAGTTTGGGATGATGAAAAAGTTCTGGAGGTAGATGGTGGTGATGGTTGCACAACAAACGGAATGTACTTAATGCCACAGAACCGTACACCTAAAAATGGTTAAAATAGTATAAATTATATGTTGGGTATGTTCCATTACAATAAAAATATGAAAGAGGAAAAAAAACTATTACTAGTAGCCTAAGTGCATCATTCCCTGGTCATTCTGTGGACATTTTCCCTCAGCCTCTTGATTACCCATCTCCACAGAAAGAACTAGCATGATGTGATTGCATAATGATAAGGTCATAGGCTGTAAAGTCAGATGCATGAGTCCAGATCCCAAGCACATCTCATATAGCTGTGGGGCAAGTTAATTAACCTTTTTTTACCTTTAATATTTTTTCTGTAAATGGTGATGATAATATCTACCTCGATGGGTTGTCTTAAAGAATTAAACATCTTAGAGAGCAAAAGTGTCATTGTTTTTTACTAAGCCTTCTGATTTTCCTTCAGTTGGCTTCCTAAACACCACTTACATAAACAACATTTTAAGTTCTAGGTTTCATCAAAGGTCAAGGACATATCAAGTTCTACTTAGGTTTTGGCAGGGTATAATGGCATTTTGAATCTAATTATTTCCTATTTGCAACTTTACTCTCTTGAGGAGGTAATGTACAATAATACTTCACAAATATAGTACTTTTCATTCATCAGCCCCATTAACTTATCAAAGAAGAGTTCAGTGTAAATGAAAAGAAGCTTTACAAATACCATCATGGTAAAGATTGTAATTCTCTTTATTAATGAAGTCAATGTGAAGTCATTCGCTTCAATTACTGGTGATAGAAGATACGCCATTTGCCTTTTAGCCCTAGCGTTTGGCACATATTAAGTATTCAATTCATGTTTTGAATGGAAATTTTTTAAAACTAACTTCTGACTCATAGAGAAGGATATTTGTAGGTTGAAAACTACAAGGATGTAACTATGAAACCGTGCTGGTGCACAAAGGCTATCAGATTGAATAGTTGAAAGAATTGTTAGAAAAGTTTATTTGTTGCTATTGTAGAGTGTTGGATAAAGTCACACCAAATAAGAAAGGATTTTTCCCTTTTGTAAAAGGAAAGGATGGTATTATATGGGTGTGAGAAATCAAACATGCTCCTAAAACAACCCAAAAGTAACTGCTGTGGTTTCACTTTGCTAGAGGTGTTGACTACTATTTGTTCTTTTAGTCATTCCCTTTGCTTACATACAACTAAATGTAGAAATGACTAATGAGGCTGTAATACTGGTCAGCGGATTTTGGAAGAGAACAATATGTAATAAAAAGGATTGTTTTTATCACAAAGCAAGGTAGTATCTGTAGGAACATTGGGGAAAAACTTGATAAAAAGTATGTAAGTATCCTTGCCAAGAATTTTTTTAATCAAAGCTTTTATGTTTATGGGTTTTCTGATGGAAGCAATGAGCACAATCTTTGCTCAACTTGTTTCAAAGCAGTATTGAGGAAAACTGAACAAAATATGCAACAAGAAAAAACAATGCTGTGCCATTCCCCTGGGTCTGAACAGTCTGGCAGTGTAATAGATGTTTTCCATTTTGCTTTGTCTAGAGTTCTAGGTAGTTGCAGGCCATATATTACCGTTGGTCCACTCCCACTATTTTCACTGACATTGATGGGAGCGTCATTGCAGAAATAAGGCAATCTGCAGTCTTATTTTTATTTATGGAATGAGATCATTCTGTCTGGTATAAGAAGTCCATTGTCCCTCATTACACACTCAAAACAGACAAAAATTCTAGTAGCAGTTATGTGAGTGCATTGGAAAAGAATTAAGCCTCGGAAAAGTGTAACATTGGAAACATTCATTTAGAACAGGGGTGTTTTCAATAACACAACAATAAACATTCCAAACTGGTTGCGCTGTTTTTTTGTTGTTGTTGTTTTTGTTTGTTTTGTTTTGTTTGGCGGTGCGTGGACCTCTCACTGTTGTGGCCCCTCCCGTTGTGGAGCACAGGCTCCGGACGCGCAGGCTCAGTGGCCATGGCTCATGGGCCCAGCCTCTCCCTGGCATGTGGGATCTTCCCGGACCGGGACACGAACCCGTGTCCCCTGCATCGGCAGGCGGACTCTCAACCACTGCGCCACCAGGGAAGCCCGATTGCACTGCTGTTCTCATTGTCTATGTCCTCCACCTCCCCAACCTAGTTTTCACATATGCGTGGAAAGTCTTTAGATTTAGCGGTGAAAATTGTGAGGAAATGACAGAATTTCTTTTGCCAAAGTCTCTACTGCAAAATTAAGTGCAGTAATTGCTAAGCATAAAAGACTTGAAAATGGTTCATTTAAATCATAAACGTATTGAGGCCAGTGAGCAATGAGCACTCACCTCAAATCCCATGGATAATAAAATTATTGTACCTCTGTTCTAGGATTTTTAAAATCCACATTAATATTCCTTCTCTCCCCTCACATCCTGGGGAGACTCCACCATATTTTTTCAAGGCTTGAGAAGGGTTTCTGTTTCTGATCTGTTTTTTCTGCTTCCTGTATAATTGCTCTGTTATCTAATGTTTACACGTCCATTATAGGTAGTATTCTAAACCTTTTCATATTTACACTAGATCATAATTGCTTAATTCCTAAAATCATTATTCCAGTTAGAGCTTTGTTGAATTGTGTAGTTTTTTGGGGGGGTTGGGGGGTTTTTTTGGATAATGGAACTCATATTTAAATGTAGTAGAACTCATAATTGGATTGGGCAGTATTCAGCAGAGGTTTAGGTTAGTTGGGCAAGCAGGGCTGAACCTTAAGATGTTGACGTTGCCTTTTATTTCACTGCGAAACTAGAATCAAACAGAAGAGAACTTCCACAGACTTCACCACCACAGCTAATCCTCCATCTGTATCTGAATCCACATACATTCTCTGCTTTTTTTTTCCTCTAACAAACACCAGCCTTTCCACTTTGCATTGGGTCCTCTTATGGGCTGACTTGTGTCCTTCCAAAATTGATACGTTGAAATCCTAACCCTAGTATTCAGAATGTGCCCTCATTTGGAAATAGGGTCCGTCGTTGCGGATGTAATTAGTTGAGATGAGGCCATGCTGGATAAGGATAGTCCCTTAATCTAATATGAGTGGTGTCCTGATAAAAAGGGAAAATCTGGACACAGACACACAGGCAGAACGTACTGTGAAGATTGGACTTAGCTGCCATCAGCCAAGGAACTAGCAAAGGCTAGAAGAGAGGCCTGGAACAGACCCTCCCTAGCGAGCAGAGGCTGCACGCTCTTGCCAACATCTTAATCCTGGACTTCTCGCCTTGGGAACCATGAGATAATAAATGTCCGTTGTTTAAACCACCCAGTTTGTGTTACTATTTGGCAGCCCCAGGAAGCTGATACAGATCCCGGCCCTCTTCTTACCAAGACACTGTTCTCCCCAGCACTAGGAAATCTTCCCCTCTGTGTGGACCATTCCCATCAACACACAAACATACCGTAAGCCCCCTCCAGCTATGGCCCTGTTTCTTTGCAACCCCTTACAGAAAAATCATTGAAGAAATTGTTTATACTCCCTTTCTCTCCCTCTCCTCCTCCATTCTCCTTGAAACTAACTCCATTCAGGCTTTTCTCAAAACTGCTCTTGACTGCTGCCTTGCCAAGTTCAGTGCATGTATCTTAGTATATAATTTACCTCATCCATCGGCAGCATTCACTTGACCTCCAGGTCACCAATCTCTTTTTCTTCTTCTCCAAATTCACTGGCCACCCTTTCTCAGTCTTTCTTGCTGCTTCATCCAGTTTTGCTGCCCTTAAACATTTGTGTTGCAATTATATCTAAGTAAAGCTGTCGTAAAAACAGACAAACAGGAGAGTACTTCAGATCTCAGTCCCCAGACCTATTAAGATGCTCTGAATCTACATTCCTTCTTAGACGATCTCATTTGGAACCCCTGTCTTTAAATAAAATATCGCTATGCTGAGCCTTCTAAGTTTGTCTCCAGCTTGGACCTCCCTCCTGAACTCAAGGACTGTGCACCCAGTGACTAGGAGGCATCTCTAATAAGCATCTCAAAGTAAACCTGCCTCCTTCAAAGCTGTTCTTCTCCAATCTTACAGACAACAGCTCCATTCTTCCCGATGTGTGAACTAAACATTTTGGAAGCATCCGTAACTCCTCTTTCTTCTTAGCCCCCATATCCATGATACCAGAAGATCCTGTTGGCTCTACCTTTGTAACAGCCAGAATTCAACCACTTTTCACCATCTCCACTGCCCGTGCAAGCCACCGTCATCTCTCACCTCATTCACTGCAGGTCTTCTAATTGAAGACATACAATGTTAATAACTGCCCTGTAATCCACCCTCCTATAGTTGTCTGGATGATCCTTTCAAAGCGAAACCTAGGTCATGTCACCGTCTCCAGTGGTCTCCATCTTAGTTCCATGCAAAGTCCCGATCATGACCTATAGAATGTGATTTGCTCTTCACTTACTCTGTTCCAGCTTCTCCAGCCTTGCTTTTTCTTTTCTTTTCTTTTTTTTTTTTTTTTCCCCAAGCATGCCAAGCATGATCCTGCCTGAAGCCCTTACACTTCCCTCTGCCTTTGATGGCTCTGCTGGCTGGTCTCATGGCTTTCTTCCTCATTCCCTTCAAGTGCAAAAATGTCATCTAACTGGAGATCTTCCCTGACCAAACCCTTGTCATCACTCTATCCATCTTACTTTATTTTTAAAAGAACACTAAAAGCTTCGTGAAGTCAAGGACTTGATTTTGTATCGTGGACCATTTAACAGATCCTGACACACAAATGTATATTGAATGAATTACTGAATGGTCCAGGGTTAGCCTGATAAGGTTACACTGCCGAGTATAGCCTGGTATTGCTGTACTTCACTCAGTGCTCTGATATATCCACCTAGGATCCTGCCATGTGTCCCTGTGTGGATTCTAGATGGTGATACCCTTTGAGGAATGTTTCTCTCTTTATCTATATTTTCTTGATGTCTAGATGAGTGCCCATCACATGATAAATGGTTTTGAATGACTAAGTGTATAGTTAGTTTTTTGGCTTTAGATTTTTAATCCTGAGCTATAATCCTGACCCAAATTGATTCTGCTATAATCTCGTTCTATGACAGATTTATTTTAAAGGGATTTAGATAGCACATCTTCCAAAATATGACTAAATCACGTTCTAGAAGATCCAAGGTACATTGTGAAACCTCAGTTAAATAAGCTAAAACAATAAAAGCAACATCCAACTTTTATGGAACAGCAGAGACAGTGTTCCTATTGGTACACAGACTCACATAAAAACAGTTGTAGGGCTTCCCTGGTGGCGCAGTGGTTGAGAGTCCGCCTGCCGATGCAGGGGACACGGGTTCGTGCCCCGGTCCGGGAGGATCCCACATGCCGTGGAGCGGCTGGGCCCGTGAGCCACGGCCGCTGAGCCTGCGCGTCCGGAGCCTGTGCTTCGCAACGGGAGAGACCACAACAGTGAGAGGCCCGTGTACCGCAAAAAAAAAAAAAAAAGTTCTAAATATTTTTCTTTTAATAGGACATGCCCTGCATGTCTGGCAAGAGCCTTTCATCACATGATAACTAGATTTCACTGGTCTTGGTCCACAATACGTAGCACATGACATCAGTATTTCTCAAGCTTTTCCATTGAAATACTTCTAATATCAGAGGATAGCAACATACACTCCCAGGAGTCTGTCTGTGTAAGCCAAAGGAGTCAGCAGCAAACTCAGAAGTAGTTCATGTTTTATTATTTAAAAAGTATGGAATTTTCCATTCTACTCTATAATAAGCCCACAGAGTTTTTGTTTTGACATAAAATATTATGAAGTATTTTCAGTTCAGTTATTTACATTTTTCTCCAAATCCTGAAAAGTAAATCAAAGATGAACCATGTTTATCCTGTGGCTTTGAGTATTCCCTGGGACCTGACATCAGTTGAAATCCCTGACCTGGCACTTACTACACCATCTCTGGTGAACAGCGGAATTGACCATCCTTGTGAGACGTGACTTTGGAAGCTATTGAGCCAACCCGACTGCCTAGGAAGGCTGCTCTCTGATCGTATGGCTGCTTTGGGTAGCTGATAACTTCCTGTCTGATCCAATCCTCATCTCTAATAGAATGATGCATCACTGTGTAATGGGTCCCGTTTTATTCGTCCTGTTCTATTAAGTCAAGATCAATAATGCAACTAACATCCTGAAAGCTCAAATTATACCCAAGTTTCACTATGGTATCACTCCTTTCTTAGCGCAAAACTTAGTTTAATAATATCGAATGCTTAATAAGGTTTTCATTACCTGAATTTCCAGAGCGCTATAACACAGTTTCAGCTCTAAGACATTTAGCGGTTTACCCTGGACTGTATTCCAGGGAATGAAGCCTTACAGGACACCTAGAAGAGCTTACAGACAGAGGGCTGTGGCATGAGGAAAGGTGTGGAGGAATAAACAGGATGGGTTGTGGGGGGAGAACCTCAGGGTAACGGGGCCATGGAAGGTGAAGTCAGAAAGATGAGAGAGGTCAGACAACGGAGGAGGGCCACATCTTACCCTCTCACGCGGCCTTGAATGCCAGAGCCATGGAAATTGGAATTTATTCGGTAAAGGTAATTATGTAGCCAAGACGGTGGGGCGGCGGGGGCTTTTGGAAGCTCTTGATCCAGGAAGTGACATGAAAGTGAACTTGGTTATGCTGTCCTGGATACTGTGGAGTGGAACAGACAGTGGAGCAGGACTAAGGCTCTCCCACAGTCCAGGTGTGAGGCACGGAGGCATTACGGGGTAGAAGAGGGTGTGGATTTTGGAGCTGCTTCCTAGCTGTGAGACCTCATGTATAAGGTGAGGACGTGGGCTTCCCTGGTGGCGCAGTGGTTGAGAGTCCGCCTGCCGATGCAGGGGACACGGGTTCGTGCCCCGGTCCGGGAAGATCCCAAGTGCCACGGAGCGGCCCGTGAGCCATGGCCGCTGAGCCTGCGCGTCCGGAGCCTGTGCTCCGCAACGGGAGAGGCCACAGCAGTGAGAGGCTCGCCTACCGCAAAAAAAAAAAAAAAGTGAGGACGTGACCAAGCTCACAAGATCATTACTGATGACTAATGAGATAAATACAACGTTTAGCAGAGTGTCATGCTGGGCCCTCAGAAGTGCTAGAGGCAGAATGGGGTAGCTTGGGGGTGGAGCCTACTGCCCGGGTTTGAACTCTGGCTTAGCTGCTGTGTGCTGGATGGAATGGGGTAGCTTGAGGGTGGAGCCTACTGCCCGGGTTTGAACTCTGGCTTAGCTACTGTGTGCTGGATGGAATGGGGTAGCTTGGGGGTGGAGCCTCACTCCCTCCACATTATGGAGCTTGCCTCAAAAGACAGTTTGTGAACAACAAGGTCCTACTGTAGAGCACAGGGAACTATAGTCAATATCCTGGGATCAACCATAATGGAAAAGAATATGAAAGAGAATGTATGTATGTGTGTGTATATATGTGTGTGTGTGTGTGTGTGTGTGTGTGTGTGTGTATAACTGAATCACTTTGCTGTACAGCAGAAATTAACACAACATTGTAAATCAGCTATACTTGAATAAAATATATATATTTTTTAAAAAAGAAGGCAGATTGTGAAGATTAAATATACTAAGCACCCGTTTCTGCTCGTTCTTGTACCCCCTCTGCTCTCCTGGAACAGCCTCCAGACCGGGAGCCAAAAGAAATAAAGGAGCAGATGTGGCAAAGGTGGAGAAGAACTGATAACTGGTTTTAGATTAAGGGTGATGCAAAAAATAAGTCAGCCCTCAAAATGGTTAAATGAAAGAGAATGAGAAATCAGGAAATGGAGCGAGTTTGGTTTGGGGAGGATGAGATATAGTGGGTGATGTTGAACTTGCAAGTAACTTTCCACGAGAAATACTAGAAGAGCTTTTCTGTTACGCCAATGCCAAGTTCCAGTGATGAACTTATTATTGGGGCAGCATAATATATTTTCACTCTTTGTTTATCAAATACTGAAGTAGGATGTTATTAATACTTTCACTAAGGGGCTCTCAACCCATAGCTGCCAGTTGTACTTTCTGAGGGGTAATGGAATTTCATAGACCCTCTCATGTGACTGTTTGTAAAGGAAAAAAAAAATATTTCTTTCACTAAATTTTCTAGCTGGAGGGGATCATCTGATTCAACCCCCTCATTCTTTGGCTGAGTAAAGGGAGACCCAATCCAGACAGCTGATTTGCTCGAGGACATACAGCTGCTTGGTGGACAAGCCAGATTGGGCCCCTGTCCCCACACTCTACTTGCTTGTTCTTGGGATGACATCTTGCTGCCTTTCATAACTGTCTTGTTTTGTTTTGTTTATCCCCCAGAGTAGCTGTATAGATACTGACTAATAATCTCAGAGTAATCTACATCTCACATATGATACTCTGGCAGTAGATGTTGGGAGAAAGGCCCACGTAGGCTGCAGGCTTTCATAAATCATAAATGAGACTTCTGTTCCCAATCAAGAATGCCATCTTTGATTCTGAAGGAGGGCTGTGTCCTTTAAACAGGAGTTCCGGACAGGACCGCAGTGCCTTCGAGTGATACTTTACTCTTCCATATGGATTGCAGCATTACTGGATGAAGGAACTGATGGCTGCAGAAAGATAGGTCTGCTTTTCCCATGCTGTAATCCCAAGTGAAATGGATTTTTTTTAAATTGAAGTATAGTTGATTTACAGTGTTGTTTCAGGTGTAGAGCAAAGTGATTCCGTTTTATACATATACATATATAATATTCTTTTTCAGATTCTTTTCCGTTATGGGTTACTACAAGATATTGAATATAGTTCCCTATGTTATACAGTAGGTCCTTGTTGTTTGTTTATTTTATATATGGTAGTGTGTATCTGTTAAACCCAAACTCTTAATTTATCCCTCCCCCCTTTCCCCTTTGGCAACCATAAGTTTGTTTTCTATGTCTGTGAGTCTGTTTCTGTTTTGTAAATAAGTTCATTTCTATCATTTTTTTAGATTCCACATATAAGTGATATCACATGATATTTGTCTTTCTCTGTCTGACTTACTTCACTTAGTGTGATAATCTCTAGGTCCATCCATGTTGTTGCAAATGACAAGATTTCATTCCTTTTTTATGGCTGAGTAATATTCCATATATATGTACCACGTCTTCTTTATCCATTCCTCTGTCGATGGACACTTGGGTTTCTTCCATGTCTTGGCAACTGTAAATAGTGCTGCTATGAACTTTGGGGTGCATGTATCTTTTCGAATTAGAGTTTTTGTCTTTTCCAGATATATGCCCAGGAGTGGGATCCTGGGTCATATGGTAGTTCTATTTTTAGATTTTTAAGGAACCTCCATACTGTTCTCCATAGTGGCTGCACCAGTTTACATTCCCACCAACAGTGTAGGAGGATCCCCTTTCCAAGTGAAAGGTTTTTTATTTACTTGTAGGGATATGTACCCTGGAGTTCATGAATTTCTCTATGCTCTGACTGAATATATGTAGATACGGATCAGTTCGGCTGAGTTTTCTGCGAGCCTTTGCCTTTCTGGTTACAGCACAGGCAGTTTAGGTCCTGTGCTGCCGCAACCTTGATGAAAAAGTCCAGGGCAATGGTCTCCTTTGCCCAGTGGGTAGAAGCGTGGTTCTTTGGTCTCTCATTGCTCTGCCTCTTTGCTGAATAGAATGCTTGCACCCTTGGCTGTTAAGTCCAGGTTGCAGGCCTTAGATCTGCTTCTGCTGGGGTTGTTACCCTCTCTTCAGTGGGGTCGAGAAGGTCTCCTGTTCATCTCTGCTTTCCAAAAGCATCCAGTGCTTTCTGCACTTTTTCTGCGGGTCTTGGGCGCCTGAATTCAGCCCCTGGAGGTGAAGTCTACCTTCAGCTCATTCTACTGCGCCCTCACTTATCCTGTTGCTATTCATTCATTCTCAGCCTGTCTAAAAGGACATACGTACCCGCACTTTGGAAAGTCAGATAATCAGCTTGCTGAGAATGGAGGCTTTCCCGGATGGCAGCTACTTGCCTGTATACATCGAGTATGTTTGCAGGTGCATCTTTTCCCGAAGCATCAACAGGGCTCAGCAGAGTGGAAAGCAGTATTCCTGTTCCACGAAGGAGGGTGACCTGTTGACTGAAGAGGAAACTGAGATGAGAGTGTAGTGACTTAAGATCTGTGATCTTTCAATTAGTGCTCTTTTGAAAACTGTCTGAATCTGGGGATTAAGAATTAAATTTTAGGGGACTTCCCTGGTGGTCCAGCGGTTAAGACTTCACCTTCCAATGCAGAGGGTGTGGGTTCGATCCCTGGTCCAGGAAGATACCACATGCCTCGGGGCCAAAAAAACAAAACATGAAACAGAAGCAATATTGTAACAAATTCAATAAAGACTTTAAAAATGGTCCACATCAAAAATATCTTTTTAAAAAAAAGAATTTTAAAACCTTTAGTTCTGCTCAATTAACTAAGACATTTGACTTTACAGGCTGTAACAAGAAAGTTTCAATTTTCCTACTTTCTAGATGTGCATATTTAGTTTTCCTCAGATAACGTGTTAATATTAACCTGTCTGATTATGTGATTTTTATACGAAACATAATTCCTTTTTAGAAAATAACTAAGGCTTAGCTTTTCAAATATACTGTGTTGGGTTCAGGCCATGATAAATGTTCTCTGGAGTGTGGCTACCTCACCTTACATACATAGTCTCCTGAAAAGCTCAGCCTGACTTACTGGTTACTGGGCAGTTATAGATCAAGGCGACAGAGTAGCGTATACTTTTCTAAATTTTATATAATAAAATATACATAACATATTTTATATTATGTAGTAATACATATAATTATTGTACCGTACGCTCTGAAATTTCAGAATACTGCTGACTAGAATTATAAAGAAGGTGCCTTACAATATTAATATCATCCTGTTCACACAAGAATTTCTGTAATTTCTAAAGTCAATTCTAGGACTTCCCCGGTGGCGCAGTGGTTAAGAATCCACCTGCCAATGCAGGGGACACGGGTTACGAGCCCTGGTCCGGGAAGATCCCACATGCCGTGGAGCAGCTAAGCCTGTGCCCCACAACTACAGGGCCCGTGTGCTGCAACTACTGTGGTCCGCGCGCCTAGAGCCTGTGCTCCGCAGCAAGAG
The DNA here is from genome assembly GCF_949987515.2 of Delphinus delphis. NCBI lineage: Eukaryota > Metazoa > Chordata > Mammalia > Artiodactyla > Delphinidae > Delphinus > Delphinus delphis. The sequence goes on from NC_082699.1 coordinate 16,937,980, forward strand.
AAGCCACCACAATGAGAAGCCCACGCACCACAATGAAGAGTGGCCCCCGCTCGCTGCAGCTAGAGAAAGCCTGCGCTCAGCAACGAAGACCCAACACAGCCAAAACTAATAAAAAATGAAAAATAAAATGAAGTCAATTCTAGTAAATCCCAGAAACTAGAAACCATGTCATCTGACTCAGCCTCAGAATCTTTCTCAACACAGCTATCCAAGCAGTCATTGGCACTCAAGCTGAATTCTAATTGTCACCTGGGAAAATTCAAGAAAATACCATCATTGAGATAAGAGTGCATCCAAATACTAGAAGTTATTCTTTTTCCATATTTATTATGTATCCATAACATGTTCAGTGGAAAGAGAATCAAAAGAATCCCATGGTCTAGTACCGATGAAATAATACATTGGATCCCTGTGAGCAGCATTTATCCTGACGTAATGAAAAAGTTCTTATTCGTTCCTTCATAATGTCAGGAAATATGAAGTAAATATTAGGGATGTAAAGAGACACAGTAGCTCAAGTACCCTACTATCACCATGGAACAATGTCAGTACCTTTCCATTGCTTTGGCACGTTTCTTCCCCTGTTCCCTCTCAAGGGTTTTCATTATTCATGTATGCAAACATTAATTAATTAATTCCATAAGTGTTTATTGATTTCTAGGCACTGTGCCAGACCAGTATAGAAAGAAGAATAAAACAATAATATCTGTTTTTCAAGAGCTTTTTCATTTAGGGGGTGTGTGTGTGCGTGTGTTTGGTGCAGTAAGGGGACGGCAGAGGGTATGTTTGCAAGCAACTTAAAAAAATTAGGGCTTCCCTGGTGGTGCAGTGGTTGAGAGTCCGCCTGCCGATGCAGGGGACGCGGGTGCGTGCCCCAGTCCGGGAAGATCCCACATGCCGCAGAGCGGCTGGGCGCGTGAGCCATGGCTGCTGGGCCTGCGCGTCCGGAGCCTGTGCTCCGCAACGGGAGAGGCCACAACAGTGAGAGGCCCACGTACAGCAAAAAAAAAAAAAAAAAAAAAATTAAAAAATCAAAATATGAACTAAGTTTTAGGGGAGCTTGGAATGAGGATAACTCCTAGGATCTAGAGAGCAGAGTTAATGGACTGTGTCACCAAGGCACTGCTGCCAAAGGGAATCAGCTCCACCTCTTGTCCATTTGGGGTCATTCTGCCCAGTGGAATTCTGGGAAGAGCTTCTGATTGGCCTGGCGTAGCTCAGGAGCCCACCCCTTGGGAAGGGAGGGCAGAGCACCTGGATTGACAGGCCTTCCGATGGAGCCCAAGTAGCTCCCAAAGTTCTGCTACCAAAAGAAGAGAACAGACTCTGCACAGGCAAAAAGAGTAGATGCCTGCTGCAGAGGGGGCCCCGTGAAAGCCATTTCTCATCCAATGGGAGGCCATATTATTAGAGGTATGGACAGGGTGCTGGGGGAGTACAGCGGGGGAGAGCTTTGAGAGAAGGAGGAAATTCACATATTAGAAAGCAGGAAAAGATGAGGTTGGACAGGTTGGGAGGAGCTGGATCATAAAGGGCTTTCTATGGTGTATTTGTGAGTTTGTACTTTACCCTGTGAATAATGGCTAGAGATTGAAGGATATTAACATAAAAAAGTTATTTTAGAGATATTCCTTGGCTGGGGAGGCCGTGGACAGATTGGGTGAGAGAAGAGTGAGGTCATCAATTAAGAGAAATGCAGGGCTTCCCTGGTGGCTCAGTGGTTGAGAGTTCGCCTGCCGATGCAGGGGACACGGGTTCGTACCCCGGTCCGGGAAGATCCCACATGCCGCGGAGCGGCTGGGCCCGTGAGCCATGGCCGCTGAGCCTGCGCGTCCGGAGCCTGTGCTCCGCAACGGGAGAGGCCACAGCAGTGAGAGGCCCGTGTACCGCAAAAAAAAAAAGGAATGCAGCATTGCCTATGAGCAGCATTGGTGGAGTTAAAAGGGGACAGATTGTAGACACGCTTAAAATGTAAAGGGTTTGTTGACCGGCTGACCGTGAAGGAGAATTAGAATTCTGAGTGGCTTTGGGGTTTCTGGCTTGAGCCAACGAAGAACGGAAATACAAAAATAAGGTGCTGCACTTTTGATATATTGACTTGATATTTCCCTGGGACTTACAGGTGGCACTAGCCCAAGGGGCAGTGGTGTTAAAGGATTCAGAGACCAGCTGAGAGCTCAGGGGATTTGCCAGCAAGCAGTATGTATAGGTGATAGTGAAGCCCTTGATGCAGGCAAGATTGCCCAGGCAGAGTGTAAAGGGATATGAGGGGCAGGTTAGAATCCTTGGAATTTACAATATTTAAGAGGCAGAAGGAAGAAGAAGGCCGGAGGAAAGAAGGAGCGTCATCTGTCCCTGCCTGACCCTTCCCTACCCTCAAACTATAAGTAGGTTTGATAAATCTGTAGAGATTCAAATAATCCCTTTTCTCTAAAAAAAGCATGTTCCTAGCACAGTACATCCTGGTACCATGGGGAGCTCTTGAATATGTGAGATCTGAAAAGAATATTTGATCAGTGACCAACAGCTGACACCAACCCTCACTAGAAGGTTTAGAATTTAAGAACTGGACCAGCAGAAGTGTATTCGGCGTGTTGGAATTAGAAAGCCCCTGAGTGCATGTCTGAGATGTGGACTTCTACACTGAGATATTCACACCAGTATACGCAAGTTTGCTTTATGAGATGCACACAACAGAATTGTTGTTTTTTTTTTTTTTGTGGTACGCGAGCCTCTCACTGCTGTGGCCCCTCCTGCCGCGGAGCACAGGCTCTGGACGCGCAGGCCCAGCGGCCATGGCTCACGGGCCCAGCCGCTCCGCGGCACGTGGGATCCTCCCGGACCGGGGCACGAACCCGTGTCCCCTGCATCGGCAGGCGGACTCTCAACCACTGCGCCACCAGGGAAGCCCCATCACACAACTGAATTTAAATGTCACCTTTATTGTGTTTTTACCCTATGAATAAACATGCTCATCTTTACTCCTTTACACTCTTAATCCTTCATTTTTAAATAACTTAATGTCAACACAAATTTAGGAGGTTTCCGGGTTATGAAAGAAAAAAGATAATTTCGCTAAGGTCCAGAAAAGCAAGAGACATTTCTCTGAGGTATGACAGGTCTCCATTGCTATTCTGAAACACAGATGTGGAGTCAATACATAACATGCCGTTCTTAGAAATCAGAAAAATAATCTCTGACCTAACGCCGACTGGGACAGGCCATACCGATACGTATAGATGTCAGAAAAGAATGACTTGGGGTCAGGGAAACCTCACTCTTATAATCAGCATCCCATGTTCTTACAGTGGTCTTTTTTTTTCCTTACCGTGTTTCTGACAATCTCTTTTTTTATTCTAAGTTCTAAAAACAGTATGTGCAAAATTCACGTTCATAAAAACTGGGGAAGTTTTAAATGAATTCATTGATAAATATTTATTTGAGCGCCTGCTATCTGCCACGTCTTGTCCTTGGAATGGAGGTACCATGTTGAAAGGACCAACATGGCGCCTGTCCTCTCGGCTTGCAGGCCATAGGGAAAGACAGACACATGGTATTTAAAATGAGGCATGGTGGGTGTTCTGACATTGGAGGTCCCAGAAGCCATAAGAGCACATAGCTAAATATAGGGGTCAAAAAAGGTAACCCAGGAGAAGGGATGTTCAAGCTGAGACCCGCAGGTGAGTGGCAGAGGGGGTGAGGCAGGGTCAGAAAGAGATGGCAGAGGGAACATCAGTGTGAGAAGGTCCAGATGCCAGAGAGCATGGACCTGGGTACATTTGTGGAAACAGAGGAAGTTCAAAATGCTGGAAGGGCACCATGTTAAGAGGGGGAATTCTCCTGATGTCAGTGCTTTTTGTTTGAGATTTTGTCTATGAGATTACATTTTTCCTATTCGAAATACAAAATTTCTCAACTTATTGCTTTGTCAGGACCTTGACCTTTCACCCAGAAAAATGCTCCGTCCCTTAGACGGAGTTTGTAGTGTGGGCCTGTCGTAGCGTAGCCACTTCCACAAATGTCCTGATACTAGTCTTACAAGCTCTGTCTGGGCTTCTCCAAGTGAACAGTGTGTGATCACTCTTTTTTGGAGATTTCTACCTAAGAAACTTGAAAGAGAATGAGAAGCAAAGCTACAGGGCAGTAAGTTGGTACTGAAAAAAGCAGACAATAAATTATCTTACCAGCATGGTAAGCGATCGGAAAGCAAACTTGACCTCAAACACATTACCTCAATGAGTGTTCTGTCCTGACCTGTAAGAAGTTGTTTCTCGTCACTGGGTGATAAGTAATTTTCTAAGGCTGAGAATGACTGTTCACACCATGGTAGAATTACATATCCTGGGTGATTTTTTTTTTTTTTTTTTACATCTCTATTGGAGTATAATTGCTTTACAATGGTGTGTTAGTTTCTGCTTTATAACAAAGTGAATCAGTTATACATATACATATGTTTCCATATCTCTTCCCTCTTGCGTCTCCCTCCCTCCCACCCTCCCTATCCCACCCCTCCAGGCGGTCACAAAGCACCGAGCTGATCTCCCTGTGCTATGCGGCTGCTTCCCACTAGCTATCTACCTTACGTTTGGTAGTGTATATATGGCCATGCCACTCTCTCACTTTGTCACAGCTTACCCTTCCCCCTCCCCATATCCTCAAGTCCGTTCTCCCTTGGGTCTGTGTCTTCATTCCTTTCTTACCCCTGGGTTCTTCATGACATTTTCTTTTTCTTAAATTCCATATATATGTGTTAGCATACGGTATTTGTCTTTCTCTTTCTGACTTACTTCACTCTGTATGACAGACTTTAGGTCTGTCCCGGGTGATTTTGTTTAGAAACAGAACCCTGAGGCCCAGAACTTAGAGATTAAACCCATATCATGTTTACCCAGATCAATACTTAGAATTAAATGTGTGTCCTAAATAGCTATCATAAAATTGCTTTGCTCTCCAGAACAGTGGTCTTCTTCCAAGTTTGCTGACATAGAATAATGAGGGTGAGAGGTCTACAAGAGTCCTATAGAATTCCCTGGAGAGGACTGATCCCCACAGATGCTCACCTCCTAGCATCAGTTACCTGGGAAGCTTGGTGAGAAGTCACTTGGAAATGCTACTGAGAATAATAAAAAGCATCTCTCTCACTGACGAGAAGCTGAGGATGTCTTCATAACTCTTTGAAAAGAAATAATCTGATTCAATTCAGTCTTCGATGTTGATCGTTTTTGACGGTAACATATTGAAATATCTGTTCTTGAAAACAAAGCAATTTTTTAAACTGATTAATACATATAAGTGCTTTTCTGGTATTTTCTCATATCTCTGTGAGCATTTGGGGGGAACAGTATTAGTGTTTTTTCTTGCAGCTCTGTTGTCATCAACCAGTGGAAATTTCCAACAGCCTATGTGACAATAAGAGAAATTTTTCCTCACTCTTAAGTTTATTTTGTGTGTGTCTTCTACTTAGCCTGTTTTCAGGTTTGACCTGTCATCTCTCTCCCTCAGTGAGTGATGAGAAAACTGTCTGAGGAGATTTATTCTTTGTCATTTGCAGCATGTGAGTCTCTCTGTGAGGGAGAGGCGCAACAGTGGAACTCATTAACAGTTAGATCGCAGCAGTAAAAATACAAAAATAAACCATAGTCTTCAAGTATCGTGCCATTAAAGCTAAGGTCGCAGACTGTATTGTTCCAGGTAGCTAAAGAGTTAGTTGGTTTTTTCAACGAAAATTTTGTTTCAGTAATTACATTTTGACCTCAAGCAGGGATGGCTCTGCAATATCACATTCTAGAAGGATGTAATGGCCTTGTGAATGGAGACATCGGTCCACGTTCTTTTAGTTGAATGTCTTTTAAAATAGATGCATGATGCCTCCAAATCCCGTATCACAGAGGCCCAGAGCTGGTCTGCCCTGGATGCCTGACGGGCAGCTGTTGTTGGGAGCTGGATTTGTCAATGTCAAGGGAAGAGTTGGGCGTTCCTGTGCAGGGCAGCTGGAGAAGCCTTGACCGCGGAGGGCGGGGCACACCAGGGTCCATGAGAGGAAGTATGGCAATACCAGAGGCTGACTGAAGTCCTGATTACTGGAGGAATCATAGTCTGGAAACCTGGGAGGCAGAGGCCCAGGAGATGGCCGAGAGCACCACTGTGTGTGCAGCTCCCCTAAAAAGTGTAGCCCGTCTGTCCTCCACACCGATAACCAAAATGATCTTTCTAAAATACCCATCTGATTTTCGGTCACCAGCTTGAAATTCTTCATGGGTCCTATAACTTTCAGGTTAAAAAACCAAAGACCCTTTTTGAGATTTTAGCTGGTCTCAGTAGGCCTTTTTTGAACTGGTGTTAGTCCATCATTCTGGCCTTATTTCCTTTTGGTACCAGGGGTGCACTCATCCCCTTAGCCCCCAGAACCTACAAAACTTCCCCAAGTTCATGATGCTATTTCTTCTGCTGAAATGCGCTGTGCTGTTCCTTCTGCTGAAGTGTCCATCCTCCTTGAGCTATCACGCAGCTAATTCTTATGTAACTTCTTGCATTGACTTGGTTGAAAATTCATCATCCCCCCACCCCACAGTACCCGACACATGCCTTCCCCATAGCATTCACCACATTTTACTCTAATTGTTCATTACGTTTCTCTCCACTATTCCATACACACCTTGAGGGTGGAGACCAGGGCTCATTGTACTTGGCATTTCAGTGCCTGACAAAGTGCTTAATAAACATTTAAATAAATATTGAATAAATTAATTAATTAACTACTTTAGATTATAATTACCATAGAAAAAAGGAGGGAATTTAATGTACTCATTCATTAATTTGAGGTACATTATGTTTATAAATAACCTTAACATTTTGAGTGAAGATAAATGTATAGATGGATATAGATAGGTAGATAGATAGATAGATAGATAAAGCAGAGATAGATTGTTCTTTAAAAGTTATTTTATTCATATAATTGCTCATCAATAACTATGTATTGAATGACAGCTATGTTATTGAGGTAAAATTTACTACCATAAAATTCACCCATTTTAAGTGTACCTGTCAACGATTTTCAGTATGTTTACAGGGTTGTACAATAATTACCATGTCCTAATTTTAGAGCATTTTCATCACTCCCAGAACAAAGCTGGTGCCCATTTGCACTCCCACACCCAGCTCTAGGCAACCATTCATCTACTTTCTGTCTCTGAAGATTTGCCTTTTGGGGACATTTTCATAAATGTAATCATACCTCTGTGACCTTTTGTTTTGGGGTTCTTTCACCTGGCATAAGGTTTTTGAGGCCCATGCATGCTGTGTAGACTATATCAGTACTTCAGTCCTTCTTATTACCAAATAGCATTCCATTATATGAATAGACCACATTTTGTTCATCTGTTCACTAGTTGATGGACATTGGGGTTGTTTCTCTTTTGGGGAGTCATATGAACTTTGGAATTAAAGAAAAAATTCTTCTGATTGTGAGTCTGGCTTAAACTTTGCATTGCTGCCTATAAAATCTGTCTTTATTTTATATTTGGGGACGAGGCTGGAACCCAGCTTCTTTTATTTCTGACGCTAAAAACGATTATTTTTTCTGAAATTATTTATTCCACTAACAAATCTGCATTAAAGCTTGCTCTAGCCATGAAAAGAAAGTTCAAATTCTTAACAATTTAAAGCTACGTAGTCATAGTTGGTTAGTATAAGAGAGATTTGTCTGAAGCCAACCTGTCGTATTTTCTACACTCATTGAGCTTTGAAACATGGGAAGAATTTTATTTCAAGTCACCTGCTCCTATGAACAGTTGCTGTGTGGAAATGGACATGATTTTCATCTTGAATCCGTTGAAAGTGGACTTGTCAAATGCTGTACAATGAGAGGGACCACATGATTTGCTAATTATTGTTTTCTTCTCTCCCAAGAAGCAAATCGCTGTCATTACCAACTGTCATCAGTTAAATCAACTATCTCGGTGTCTGTAGACCAGCTGAAGATCCCTCCTTTAAGGGAATAAAGCCAAAAATAAGCATTCTCATTTCCCACAAAATCTTTCTGCCTTTTACATGGTCCCCACGTGTCTGCATCTCTCGTAGCCCTTTGCACTTTCTCTGATTCTCGGTTTGCCTGTTACCCCCATTAGACTTGAACCTTCTTGAGGACAGCAACCAAGTCCTGCTTGGCTAGGGCCGTCATTTCTAGAAGCACCCAATTTCACATTTTGGTAGGACTTTAAGTAATTTACCACAAAAATTGTCTGTGACACATTTTATTTCATTGTGTCTTCAAATGCATAGCTACTGCCTTAAATTCAGACTATAAAAGGATACTATGATTATTTAATTCAGATTCCGTGGAACATCTAGAACCATCTGTTAAGTGTCTTTTAATGCAGCAGGTACAAGAAGAATCACACAAATCCCCTCACGTTTTAAAATCAGAGAAGAGTGGTCACATTTGCCAAAGCATCTGGTTCCATCCTCCTGAAAATAAAAACAGCTGGATGCATAGAAGGAGTCTTGAGGGTAGCCAGGTGTGTGTCCTATTTGAAAGATCCATGGCAGACCGCAAAATTGCTACGTCGATAGAGCTGAGTGTCAAGTCTCCTCAGTGCCCGTTTTCATATGATGGGCTGGTTCAGCTCCCCCAGGCGACGGGACATTTAATCTGTTTCCCTTTTGAACCAGGTGTTGATATAACTTGACGTTTTAGAAAATAGGCTTTGTCTTCCCCAGCGCCTGTCGCTCCCTGTAAGACTCTAAAGAGAGCTCTGGCAGCAAACATCACTGTGTTTTCCCGAGCACCTAACTCTCTCACAGAATAAAAATGAAGCCTCCTAGCTGTGAGGATACCTTTGATCACTTTGCACAAATAACCAGTTGACTTAAATCCTCTCGTAACAGCCAATGCCGAAGTTGCAGTAAAACGAAGAGTCTTACCTACTTGAACTAATGCCATTTGACTGCACTATGGGAAACTCCTTCCAGCTGATAATTGGTTGAAATCTCAGCAGTTAGTAAGCCTTGTAATTATTCCAGTGAACGTAGCTGGTAGTTTTTACTCCTGCCTAAGGAGCTAATCTGTTTGCTGCAATAATGTTCAACTTCTGCAGGTGTCACAGGTTAATGGCACATCATAGTGCAAATACAGCAGCTCAGGAATCTTTTTTTTTAATTTTATTGAGGTATAATTGATTTACAATATTGTGTTACTTTCTGCTGTGCAGCAAAGTGATCCCGTTATACATACATATATATATATTCTTTTTCATATTCTTTTCCATTATGGTTTCATTTGATAGCCTCAAAGTTCTCAAGCCCAGTGATTCTCATGGAGAGCCTGGAAGTTTCTAGATTCTTCAAAGCCAATCATCAGGGAACTTTTATGGCAACATGTATTGTCATGATGTTATCATCTTCTCATTAATGTTTACAAGCTTGGTTCTATCTCATTTCTGTCACGGCTTTTCTCCTTCTGTCGTTTCAATATTTCCACATGAGTTGACGAAAGATCTCTAAGTTCCTAATTTGGCACTACATAGAGTGAGTTGTTTGTCAGTGGTCTGTGATGAGATAAATGCAGAAATGGAGGGTAAACATTTATATATAACAGTTTATACGTGTCTGCTGAATCTAATGATAAAAACTGAGGGTGTGTGTTTTGTACATCTTTGGTTTTTTTTAAGTTCATTTTTCTATTCATTGATTTTTATTGTATTTGACAGGAGTATCAATCCGTGAAGGACTGGGGTCGGGGCGGCAGATTCTTTACCACGGGTAGTTTAAGAAACATTATCCCATTCTAGCAGCACCTGGCTTGTGGGAAGAATGGACAGGTCCCCATGTTTCCCACCTAACAATATGATTTGCCATTATTAATATTTGGGAAAGTTAGTGGTAAAGTTCTTCATCTCCAGTGGTTTATAATGTCTTCCATCTGACATCATGCCAACATCCAAGGATTGTATTTTGGGATAAAGATACATGTGGGTCTTGAATTCTAGGCTTGTACCCGCCAAAATGCTCCCCATGCATACATGTCATCCCATCCCACGTACGTAATCTCACAAATTATATAAAACAGCTTTCTGTTTTACTTCTGAAACTATACTCCATAATACTGGGGTTTTTCCTAATTTGGGGTTTATTGGTACTTAATATTGTATCATTCACTGGCTTTTAAAAGATACTGATGTCCTTCCTCATTCGGGATTGTTTTTGTTCAAAAGTAGTGAACTAAGAACGAGCCTAGGTCTTTGCTCAATCTTAAGTCAAATCGTACTGCTGCTGCTGACGTGAGTCACATGAATTTTGTTTTGAAGGCTTTTTGCTAACGGTGAAATTATGCAACTTGCTTCTGATAATGGAAAAATAGAATACTGCGATTATCATAATATTATGATATCATTATCCCTGACAGCCCTCTTTTGGTCACCATAATTAGCTGCCTTGTCTAATTTGAACAAATGAAGAGCAACTGAGTCGCTTTCGCGCTGCCTCCTACCACTGGCGGCTGGCTGATCGCTTGCCAGGGCTGTGGACGGTGTGTGTGTGGATCTGTGTGTACACCGGAACGGTGGGCGGGAGCGGGGAAAGATGCACTTCTCCCAGCGCTTTTCTTACCCGGATAGGTATCTGTTCTCTGCACAAAGTGAAAACCACTCCTTGTGCCTGGATGTCCTTTCACAGAAGCACTGCTGTAACACCTATTGCCGTGTCTCAGAGCCCACCTGCTTATGCCAAGCCTTGTCCTTCCCGTGCCCTTGGACGACGTTCTCTGGGACTTGTTGAGAGACCGTGTCACACAAGGAGCACGAATCCTACTGTCTGTCAACTTGCATGTGCACCCCACAGGCCAGAGAGAGGGCAAGCTCTACGTTCTAAAAAAAGCAACAACTCCCTGTACAAAAATGTCACTCATCCTGCCTCGGATTGGGCCCAGGCTCAGAAATATATACACATTTCATAACATTCCAGAAATATTCTCGGACTGACTGAAAATTTAGCCCGTTTAACCTTATCTCGGAGGAAGCCTGCTCCTGCCAGTAGTCACAGAGTTTCAGTTTGGACTGAATATCCCCAGAGAGGAGAGAAAGGAGAAACAGAGGACAAGGGGAGGGAGAGAGCAAGAATGTCCCTGGTCTGTGTCACCCCTGCATACAGGAAACATCAATTCTGCTCACCTAGAAATCTGGATTTCCCCCAGACATGCTCCTGTGGTTTACAGTCCAATATTGTTTTTCCCTTTGTTGAACAGCAGGAAAACTTGCATTCAGATTCACCATTATTCCAAACATAATATCAAATGTTTATCCCAAGGATGAAATAGTAGATACATTGGGAAAGAAAATAGAAATGTAGTATTAAATGTGTGCGTTTTTGTGTCATCTCTCGTCCTTAGGAGGGGAAGAGGTATAATTGTAGCGTAACTAAATTATGAACTATTAAAGGCTATGGAAGCCCTTGAGGCCTAATTTCATTTTTGTTTGTTCTGCAAAGGTCATTTCTTAAAATATCCTCTTGCAGGCATGCAAAGCCCTTTGCTTTGCATAAGGTGGCCGGAAAGAAGACTGGCTTTTAGAGTCAAATCAGCGAGTTTGCATACGTGACATATTCACATCTGTTCGCTCATAAAGATGTGTGTTTCCTTTTGTCCCTCCTACCATAAGCCCTCTGCAGTATTCAGAAATATGAGAATTTATATATTGTGTGGATTTGTTCCATTTATGTATTCCTGCGTTTTAAAGAGAAAGCTGCCTTAAGCAATCATTCTAAAGACCAAAAATAAATCCATCATGTAACAGCAGTTTTTAAATAACATTTTTTAATGTGTATGGAAAAATTAGATCAAAGTGTTCTAGACTTCTACATAGACATTAAAAAATAAAGTGTTTTCGGGGCTTCCCTGGTGGCGCAGTGGTTGAGAGTCCGCCTGCCGATGCAGGGGACACGGGTTCGTGCCCCGGTCCGGGAAGATCCCACATGCGGCGGAGCGACTGGGCCCGTGAGCCATGGCCGCTGAGCCTGTGCGTTCGGAGCCTGTGCTCCACAACGGGAGAGGCCACAACAGTGAGAAGCCCGTGTACTGCAAAAAAAAAATAATAAGTAAATAAAGTGTTTTCAAATCTTGTCAGATATAATAAAATATGAAAAATTATATACTAACTCATGAGTATGAGCCATTGGTAAATGTATTTCTTTTTTAGTTTGGTTTGTTTTTTTTAATTATTATTTTTTTGTATTGCTTTAAAAACACTAAGTATAAAAAAATAAAAATACTGAATATAATGTGTTACCTACATTATCAATCTGGCTCAAGCAAAAATTAGTAGTAGTGTCTCCTTTTAATAAAAAGTTTTATGGCATCTGTGTTTCCATCTTTTCTCATTAAAAAGATAAAATACAAGCTTTTTAATCACAATAAATATTTCATTTGTTCAACTTACTAAACTCTGTGTTTCTGGCTTGTAAGTGATATTTTTCCCCTGAAAACAAGGACACCAAAATTTTTGTCCCAGTTGAGTCATGAACTTAACTATATAAAGCTGAATAGTTAACTTTATGAGCCCATATTTCCTCATCCATAATATAAGGTTAATAATGTACCCTGTTTAAAGGGAACTTCTGAGGAGTAAATGATACACACTGTTAAGGCAATGACACCACGCTTGGCATAAAGTAAGCACCCAACATAAGCAAGTTGTTATTGTTAGTTAGTTGTAAAGAACTTCCAGCCTCTCTTATGTCTCCAGTATTTCTCTCCTCCAATTCTGAGAAGGAAATGAAATAAAAATTCAGATTTTAATGAAAGTAGAATATTTAATGATGTCTCTTCGACCTGGAAACTTCACCCTGTTAGCACTAGAAATAGTTGACTTCAATACAATAAAATATGTGCTTCTGAAAAGAGGAACCAGCTATTCAAGTAAATATGGTATTTCCTTAGAGAGTGATGAATTTTCCCATCTGCACATGATTATGAGACTATAGTAAGTGTTTCCAAAGATGACACGTTTTAAAAGTTAATCAAGTCATCAAACCAATGAGCATTTTAAAAAATAAGAGCCGTCTTCATCAGTATTGGATGTCGCCTTTAATTCATCCACGCAAAGATCTTATGTTCAGAGGAAAAGGTTCCTCTAAGCAACAGAGGCAGAGCCACCAACAAATTAAACAAGAGCGTTACCGAATACTCTTTTCTTTTCTGGTATAATTTTTCTATTCTTGAGTAATTCAACTCATCTGATATATTTCCTAGAACTGATTTTTGACGCACCCGTAGGTCCATAACGCCTGAATGCATCCCTGCCAGAGCTTCGGTCATTGTGTAACACAGACAGCCAAATCATTCCAACAAATTTCTTTGTCCTAATTGCTCAATACTTTCTGTCTGTTTTGTATTTTCCAAGACCTCTTGCAAATTAAGTATTAGCTGTACAAGGTGACACATCAAATTAGTGACAAAGAGTATAGATTGGCTGAATCGCGGTCCTAGGCTGTAGCCCGTGAACCACACCGAGAAAGTATTTTTCTAAAGTGATTTAGTAGCTGCCACTTGCAGAGTCATCTGTCGGAGGCGGTGTGGTGTGACCTTGTCAGGGGACTGGGAATAAATCGGATGGTGTTTGATGTTTCCCTCCCTGCTTTCCTTCCTTTATTCTTCCCATCCTTCAGTAGATATTTATTAAGGGCTTTCTCTGTGCTTTGGCAAGAACCCAGGGGCGAATCAGACATGGATCCTGTCCTGAAGGGGTTTATAATCTAGTGGAGAAAGAAAGCAGGAATCACCTGAACCCATATGCTAAGTGACGTGAGAGTTGTCTAAAGTGATGGGATAATTCGCAGGGGAGACATTTCAGTTTTGAGAATTAAGGACAACATGAATCCCTTGGAGGCTGAGAAAAGTTTTAGACCTTTCTCAGAAAAGTATGCTTCCCGTTAAGCATATAATTTCAGAGAGTTTCTGGAACCACTGGAAGTATGTGTGTGGATGTGTGATGTGTGGTGTGGTGTATGTGATATATGTGTATGTGTGTGGTGTGTGATATGTGTATATATATACGTGATGTATGTGTGGTGTGTGTGTGGTATGTGTATATGTATGTGGTGTGTGTATGTGTGTGGTATATGTGTACGTGTGGTGTGTATATTTGTGTAGTACTGCGTATGTGTGTGGTGTGTGTGTGTGGTATGTGTATATGTGTGTGGTGTGTGTATGTGGTGTGGGTTTGTGTGTATGTGTGATGTATGTGTGGTGTATGTATGTGGTGTGTGTGTAGTATGTGTGTGGTATGTGCGTATGTGTGTATTATGTGTGTATGTGTGTGGTATATGTGTACATGTGGTGTGTGTGTGTATTGTGTAGTATGTGTATATGTATGTGGGGTCGTGTGGTGGAGGCAGGGAGTGCTAGGCTGTAAGATAAGACTCCTTGACTTAGAGAATGAATATTTGACTTGAGCCTTCAAACAGGGGTAGGACTTGGGTGGGAAGGATGTATCAGAAGGAGCCTTGGATGGAGAGAGTAACAGGAGGAAACTGGGAACTGAAAAAGCACAGCCATTGAGGAAACAATGCATTCTGGTCTTGGATTCTGCTTTCTTGTTTGAGAAGCAGTTTTCTGTTTGAATCACCCCTGCTAAACTTTAGGGACCTTCATGAGCCACAGACATGTTAAAAGCTTCTTATTTTGATAAAATCCTTTCTTTTCATCAAGTATCTTTTTTTTCTACTGAGAAGGGTTTATTTTTTTCCTATATATTAGTCCCTCTGAGAAAAGCAAGTAAAATTAGTGGCTTTGTGGTTTTTTTACGTCTTTTCCTGTGTACATCTAAAATGGGATTATCTTCCCAAGAAACTTTGAATGTCACTTTAAATAATTCCAGTCATTCACATGAAAGACTAAAAAGTCTTGATCTGAGCAAATCATTATTTAATCAATGTAAACATTATTGCTGCCTTACTGTTAAAGTTTATTATGCTCTCCTTTGGCATTATTGGGGGTGTTTCAAGGCGTGTATTCAAAATAGACTGGTACAGCAGATAACTAACCAACCAATTCACTTTCCATAGTATGTGAAATATGTCTCTGCTTTTTAGAAAACAATGGGATAAACCCACCTCCTACAACTGCAGAGCAGATTAAGTGAGATAATACTTGTACAGGGCTTGTGAAAGGCTGAGATCATAGTAAGTGCTCAGCACATGTCAGCTATCATCATCATTTATTTTTACTTTTATCTTAGATATTTTCTGTCTTCTCAGTACCTGATTCTCCAGCTAAATACCTTCCACATACTATTCAGCAAAAATTTTACCCAGGAGGTCATCACCCCCTAGAAATAGGGCACTCTTAAAGTCAATCCAATGTCAGAAAATTCAAACTCAACTCTCAAAACAGATAATTTGGGGAGCAATTAGTGACATATCTCTTTGTCCATTGGGTTGCTATAACAGAATATCATAGAGTCAGTAGTTTATAAACAACAGAAATTTATTTCTTGCAACTCTGGAGGCTGGGAAGTCCAAGATCAAGAGTTGGTGTCTGGTGGTGTCTGGTTGGTGTCTGGTTCATAGATACCCATCTTCTCACTGTGTCCCCACATAGCAGGAGGGATGAAGGAGCTCTCAGAATTTCCTATTATAAGGGCACTTATCCCATTCATGAGGACGTCACCCTCATGACTTAATCACCTCCCAAAGGCCCCATCTCCAAATAGCATCACTTTGGGGATCAGGTTTCAATATATGAATTTGGGGGGCACTCAAACATTCAGCCTATAGAAACATAAAAAGTGATTTTTTAACATGAAGTAACATTCGAAAAAAAACAAAAGTATGGCAAGAGGGAGGAGATATGGGGATATATGTATATGTATAGCTGATTCACTTTGTTATAAAGCAGAAACTAACACACCATTGTGAAGCAATTATACTCCAATAAAGCTGTTAAAAAAAAAAGTATGTACTACAGGTTCTTTATTTTTTTTAATTATTATTAATTAATTTATTTATTTTTAATTTTGGCTGCATTGGGTCTTCGTTGCTGCACGTGGGCTTTCTCAAGTTGCAGAGAGCAGAGGCTGCTCCTTGTTGCAGTGCGCAGGTTTTCTCATTGCGGTGGCTTCTCGTTGCGGCGCACGGGCTCTAGGAGCACGGGCTTCAGTAGCTGTGGCACGTGGGCTCAGTAGTTGTGGCTCGCGGGCTCTAGAGCACAGGCTCAGTAGTTGTGGCGCACGGGCTTAGTTGCTCCGCGGCATGTGGGATCTTCCTGGACCAGGGATCAGAACCCGTGTCCCCTGCATGGGCAGGCGGATTCTTAACCACTGAGCCACCAGGGAAGTCCCTGCAGGTTCTTTAAATAAGCTCCTCTAAAACTGTAGTTTTCAAAGTGTGATCCTTGCACCAGCAGCATCAGCATCACTTGGCAATTGTTACAGTTGCAGATGCTCAGGCCCAGACCCGAACTACTGTATGTGAAACTCTGGAGTTGGAGCTCAGCAATTTTTTGTTTTTTACAAGCTCCCCAGGGGATTCTGATGCATGCTAAAGTCTGAGAACCCCTGCTCTAACACATTTCAAATTAAAACTAAGCTTTGGACTTCCCTGGTGGTCCAGTGGCTAAGAATCTGCTTTCCAATGCAAGGGATGTGGTGTTCGATCCCTGGCCAGGGAACTAAGATCCCACATGCCGTGGGGCAACTAAGCCCACTTGCCACAACCAGAGAGCCCGTGTGCCGCAACTAAGACCTAACGCAGCCAAAACTAAATAAATATTTTTTAAAAATTTAAAAAAAAAAAAACTAAACTAAACTTCATTGTAGAATACACACTGTTAGTTGC
The DNA here is from genome assembly GCF_949987515.2 of Delphinus delphis. Lineage (NCBI taxonomy): Eukaryota > Metazoa > Chordata > Mammalia > Artiodactyla > Delphinidae > Delphinus > Delphinus delphis. The sequence goes on from NC_082699.1 coordinate 16,954,804, forward strand.
ACATTAAAAATGTTATTATAACCATTTTCCTTATATTCGTTATTTAAGAGATTAACCGGCTGCATAAAAGCAAGCATATCTCATAGCAATGGAAGTCATTTAGAGACCAAGTTATGTATCAGTAACGTCACCCTCCAGCATCCTCACTGCCCTGCATCCAACAGCATGTTGATACTGTATAGATGTATTGTGAGCTGTGATATTTTACATTACACCTGTCCCTTTATGTAGGTTTTTTGAAACTTCCTCCTACTTTTCCTACAATTATCCTAACTTGAGTACAAAATACCTAGCAAAATGCAAAGCATTGGGCAAACTTTCATTGTGACCTTTGTATTGGTGATGAGGTCAAAAGCCCACCCTGGCGTTGTATCACAGTACCCTGGCACTGTATCAAAACATGATCTCCTCCATGGGTACACATAACCAAAACATCAGTTGACTTCCCTGGATTCACATTTCACGAACATACCTGTTTGAGGGCAGAGGAACTTACTCAGGGCTGCTGTCATTTTCCAACGAACTCGATTTCTTGCCCACCCTTCAGCTTGTCATCTTCCAGGGAACTCCCCATTGGGACCAAGACAGATAGGAGTTTCTGAACACAGACAGAAATGTGCATCCTCAAATAACACCAAACAAATGATGCCAGCAATACAGAGTCTTATCCCTACCTGTTCCTATAGTCAGTGTCCTAAAATTAGGAACGTGGTCCATATGTGCCCTGGTTGCAGATTTGTCTCAGGGAGAAGTCTGGTTTCATTTTCATTTTGTGTTTTCTCCCCCAGAGCCTGGAAAATAGGGAAGACCATCAATCACTTTGCTGATGGCTGTTCAGAAACCTCAGACTCCCTGAACATCAGAGAGGAGTGGGGGGCTGACCTTGTCAGGCCCTCACTGTCTCAGGCTACCACCCCTGGAGGGAAAGAAATGATGTGAAGAAGTTGAACTATGGTGTGCCATTCATTTAATTTAAAAGCTTCTGCCAAGAATCTGCTAGAAAAATAGTGAGCTGAACTGTTCAGTGTTGTGCTCTGTTATGGGAGTCCCTGCAGCCTGGTGGACCCAGCCCTGGGTGAGGCAGAGCTGGCGTTACACCTTGGAAGAGGTTTAGGAAGTGGCTGGGAGGGGCTTGGGTCACCAGGTTTAGGGGGTGGCGTGAGGGGTCCTGTGGGTCTGTAGGTTTCCAGTGATCCGTTCCTCAGAGCCACGCTGCCCTGCGTTTGGGCCGTCCTTCCTCCCAGTCACCTGACCTCATCTCTGGGCCAGTGGGGAGCATTAAGGCACCACTTCCCTGGCCCGATTCTACCAAGGAAGCTTTTAGGTTTGCTTCTCATCTTGCTGGGGCAGTAATTGAGTGCTCTTATGTAAATATCAATAACCACTTCATCATAAGGCCAGTGAGAGAAGCACATGGAAATTAAAGGCCTTTTCTTGTCCTGCACATTTTATGCACAGTTCTAAGCTCAGTTCAGTGCCGTTGGAAGGAGAGAGCTTGGCCATCATCTTGTGCAGAAATGCTAGAAGCACTCCCTCCTGTAAGGAGATGAGGGCATGAAGGTCCAGCTCCTGGGAAGCATCCTCTGAGATGGATACTTGCAAGCACTAACTTATTAGGAAGTGACCTGTAGGGGAACAGGGAGAACAGGATTGGGCAGAGGAAGAAGTAGAACTGTGATGTTACCACCACGACCTCAGCTGATCCCACAGCTCACTCTGATGGTTGTCAACAGTTGGGATGAGAGGACTGGCCTTTTCATCTCTAGTGTGATCCCTCCTTGGGTATAGGCTGTCCTTGAGAAAAAGACATAACCTTGGGCAAAACGACTCTCTTCCAGCTTGGACAATCCCTAGAAAAGGTCTCAGTGAAGAGCTACTGGCTACCAACACTTCCAGCCTCTTAGAGGTTGAGGACTTCAGTCCTGAGGTCAGGGGAGGGGGAAAACTGGGCCATGCTCCAGCATTCACTACAAAAAATAGCCAAAAGAAATAAACTAAAATCTGACTGTAATCGGTAGTTAAATGGTTTATGTGGGTAGTTCTTGGGCAAGAGGCATGATATTGCCAGGGTACTCGGGGAGGAAGCACTGATTGAACAGTTTGTTATTCGTGGAGAGTAGATGATCCTTCCAAACATCATCCTATTAATGTCACTCTTAGAAGTAGATTGCCTTTGATTCTATGCTTAAAATTTTTAATGTAGAAGATAAGTTTCCAGAATGAGGCCAAAGACTGATGTCTGCATTTGAATTCTCAGTGTACAGCTGCCAGAGGATAAGCATCCCACATGTAAACCATTCAGCTTGAAAAATCTATCCTTGGGTAATGTCAATGACCGTGAAAAACAGACCTCTGCTACTAGAGTTAATTGAGAGAGTTCCGGTCCAAATTACTTTATCAGTCATTTAGTCAATGACATTTATTGAGCAGATAACCTTTTATACAAAGGTTGTAGGGCACCACCAAAGTGGAATGCAAATAATGATTACTGACATTTGGCTCCTTCTTCATTGTCTGTAGAATATTTTAGCATAATATTATCTCACTTAATGAGCTGTGTTAGTGTCCCCATTTTATAGACGAGGAAGGTGAAGTTCAGAAAACAAGTAAATGGCTACATTCCACTTCTTTGTTCTCAGTGTTCTTTTCTGTAACATAAGGGTTATGCTAATATTACTTATGGGTTGATTCATTTGCAATTGCTGGTGTTCAGTCTACAGAGGCAACAATTTCATGTGGTTCAATCCAATACTACGCAGTGTTACAGTGAGGCTGAGATATTGTGTTTAGACTGCCTTGAAAGTGCTCAATAAATACATTTTTCAAAAAAAAAAAGAAAACAAGTAAATCGCCCAATTTCAAGCAACCGATATTAAGTGCTATTATTACCCCCAAACGTTTGCTAGGAGTCTGCAGTCCAAAAGGAGTTAGTGAAATGACACAGCGATTACAGCTCTCTCTCAGGGAGGGAGTATCAGAGAAAGCGGGTGTGTGTGTGTGTAAAACAGCTAAGCAATCGTGGACTTGGAGTCCATAGGATGACCTCAGCCTTCAGAAGGATTCTTTGACCTGGCACTTAAAAAATGGAGTAGGCTTCAAGATAAATCAAGGGTTACTCTTTCAAGTGATCTCCCTAAAGATGAGGAATCTAGCAGTGACCCCGGATCTGAAGGTGTGAGAGGTAACAAGTCCAAGTGTGATTTAAATCTTAGTTAGCTCAGGACTCTTTCTTTCTACCCAGTGAATCCCTTTGACATACTTTTTCAATTCCTCAATCTGTCCTTTACCTAATCATCTGTGAGATTGAAACTCAAGCTGTTTGCCAGTAAAGTGGTTCAGCTGTAGACTTATTATCCCTGGAACCTGTTTTTTTTTTTAAATGGCCTTTTCTGTTGCACACAACCATATAAGATTGTCTAAGACCCACCTGATTTTCCTCACTAGATTTTATAGGTAGTACCCATCCCCCATTGACCAATCCCATTAAGGAATTCCCACATGGGGTCCAATCCAGTTTCTCTGATAGAATCTAAAGACAGAGTAAAATGCAGTGTTAGAAGGAATTTAAGTTAGGTCTTACTAGTGGACAGCAAGGAAGAAAAGACTAAGAACCTTGGAGACACCATATCTGTAAAGAAATGAATCTTTCTGGTAAGTCATTCTAGTTTCTGTAAAGATGGACATGACGGATGGGGGTCTCTGATCTGCTGTAACAGTGGGTGTGATGGTAGGTAGCTCAGTAGACACTGAGAACCCCCTAAAACTGAGTTTGTTTGAGGGTGGAGGAAAGTAATCAAGCCAAGCAGGCCAGAGCAGCCATGGGTGTCAGTACACAATGTAAGGTCTAGGCAGATGTAGAGGAGGGATCTTAAGAGGCATTAGAGTTGTTTTTTTCTGGTGTATGAAGGAGCATGGGAATGAGATGTTTGCTACCGGGTCTGCTGACAGCCGATAATGGCAGCCAGGCTGCCTCAGTTGGAGAAGTGGGAGTTCAAAGAGGCTCGGTCTTTAAAGACCTGAGGTTACCCAGGCAGATGCAGACTCAGAGGGACAAGACAGGGATCCAGTTCCTGACTGGGATATACTTTGGGGATTTGGCTAGACAACTGGGGCAGAAAGTCCATCCCTAGAGCTCCGGTCCCCAGTTGGGAAGAGCTAAAAACAGGCGTGGCTAAGGAGAGAGGGATATTAGATAGAGACTCCCAGAGGAGGACCTTCCACAGCCGGGGCAAAACTGAAAGGTAGACGGTCAGATTCACCTAAAGGAAGCTGAGGGAAAACTGGGCTGGTCGGGGGGCAGGGGAATGAGAGGATATGGGACTGGCAGCTAGATGCTGAGGCTCCTGGAAATGGAAAGAGAAGGGTGAGTCTGAGAACTTCTGTTTAGAGAATAGGTCACACAGTGGTGTCTATGTTTCTAGAGGATCCAAAAGAGCATTGATGAGACCTTTCATAGGCATCCAGCTTGAGCTGAGCAGTGAGTGTGTGTCTGGTCAGAATGAGCCTAAGCACCTTCTAAGGACTCTGATCCTTCCCTCCTCTTACCAGCTAAAGTCCCGTTTCCACAATTAAAGATAATATATAGCACTGATCTGCTAGCTCAGATTGATACTTCGTTATGGATCTGTAGATGGAAGTGCCTCAAGGGTTTTGACTCATTGTGTTGGTTTCAAACCACCAACCACAATTTTTCTTAAAAGAAAAAAAATAAGTATAGTCCACAAGATACCCAAATTGACTATAATGTCTTTTCTTTAAGGTGACTGAAGTCGTCAGGCATCAGGATTACTACTTAATTCCTTAAAGAGATCAATTATCAGTTAGTGTCATGGTGCCAGGTTTCTCCTCACGCAAGTAGGCACAGGGATTCAGAGTTGTGTTTTTTGTTTTCATTTCTGTTTTTGCTTTTTTACTCTCCCCTGGATCATGTTGTTTGCATCGGTACAGCATGCTGTGATAAACACTCCGTGAGTTAAAAAAATATGCATGACCTGGCTTTTCATTGTCTCATGCATAATGAAAACTAGGGTTATAGTTTCTGCATCATATAAAGCGCCCTTTGAAGGGGAACAAAGTTGCCCCAAGTTTGTTAAAATAACAGTTGGGTCTCGTTGCTTCATAATCATAATTCTCCAAAATTTTTCAAGAAGTGGTCCTGCTTTGCCATTGCGTTGCCCACGGCTCCAATCTCTGTTCATGAATCTGTGTGTGTTTAGGGTGTGTGCTGTTCATTGTTCATCTGGTTCGCTGTTGGATCACACTCCCACTGGTGCCGCCTGCTTCCCATGATCAGCTCTAGGGCTTCTTTGTTTAATACCAACTTGGCACCCGTTTCTGCCATCACCTTGCAAATGTTGGTGCTTTCTGATTAGTACTTTATGGACTAAGAAAGGACCTTGAGAGGTCATTTAATCTCAAACCTTGCCTTCCAAGAGCATCAGAACAGAACCATCCCGGAGAGGTAAGAACCTAATTCTCAAAGACATTCAGAGAAAGTAATTTCACAGCTTTCTTTACTATCCGACTCCCATATTTTAAAAGATAATAACCTTCACAGACAGAAAGCGACTCTTTTTTAAAATCTCTAATTCGGGTTCCTCGTGCTGCAATTTAAATTCTTCTTGGAAGCCCAGGAGGGATGAAGGATGGTTGGTGGATGCCCTTTATATTCTGAATGAGCCTCCTGACTGTCCCTCTATTTCTCTTCTCTTTAGCTACCTGGTCACTGATCTTCAAGCATTGCTTTTTTTGTTTGGCGTGGTTGCTTGGTTTTTGTTTTTTAGCTCCGTTTCACAGAACGAGGAGGCATGGTGGGTCGGTGATAGTAGCTAGGGAGTTCCAGAAAACCTGACGCCACGCCTGCGAGCACAGCTGCACGAGTACATTAGTCGTCACACACACAAAGGTCCCGCCTACATTCCACGCCTCATAGAGAGGTTATCTAGGGCTCAAGAACATCTTCTGAGAAAGATAGGACGTGAATAAGATTTAATATTTTTCCTGTTCAGGGTGAATTTTCTCCCATTTTCCAAATCATCAAGATGTGACCTGGAAAATACACTTTTTCACTTTCAAATAAACTATCAGTCAGGGTGTCAGCCAGCAAGAAACAGACCACACAGCACACTCTAGATAGGGTGATTGGAGGAGAATGTAACAGAGGGACTCTTAGGTGGAACAGGGTGAGGGGAGCCCCCGAAAGTGAGAATAATGGGACTCTGTTCTCACTCCAAGGCCAGAAGTGTTGAGGAAACCAGAACCCAGACACAGAGAGGACGGTAGAGAGAGCCCCTGATGGGAACTGGCTCCCTGGGTGAGGGATACAGCCAGACCACTGTGACTCCGTGGCCCACTGCAGCCATTCTTCTGCCAGCGTGCACCATCCCAAAAGGTGGCCAGTCCCCAAAGGAAGCAGGATGGCTTGGGAGCCTGTTGCTGTGATCCATTTCAGTCAGCCCTCCAGGGCCCGGAACAGCAGGGGGAAAGGTGGAGAGTAAGCGAGGTCATCCAGAATGACTTGTTCTGATTTGCCGAGGTCATCCAGAATGACTTATCCTGGTACAATAAAGAATCAATAGTCGAGTACCGACTGGAGGTTGCCATTGATTTCGGGGAATGCCATCTCCTGGTGCATCATCTTAGAGTTAATGCGTCTCTTATCAAGGGCTGGAACAAGCCTCAAATCTCCCTGCAAGCTTTTTTCTACCAGTGTTAATTATTCAGACATTTTACCCTTTCAGAGTGGAAAGAGTGATTACTTCTCAGGCTTTGATTTCAGCACATTCCTGACTCTGTCCTTTTCTCCCTCCCCTCTGGGAAGCAAATGCAGACTTGTTTTATATCAGTGACATAGGCTCATAGGGTCTTTCTGGTTCCAACCTCTGGACTTCACAATAATGTCTTTCTGCCTCTATGTTTCATAAAAATGGAAGCAAAGTGTTTCCGAAAGTCTGACATAGTTTAAAGGATGAGAATCTGGCATGTGGTTATTCTTATGCCTATCCTATTTTTATTGGCAGGCTTGGTGACATAAGAGATTTTAGAACTCAGACTCTCTCCCAGGATCGGCTTTCTACCTTGTGGACCTCAGTAGCCTGACGTGTAACTTGGATATATATACCCCGCCAGGTTGTTGTGGAACAGCTAATAGAAAATGGCAGGCGCTGAAAAAAGTGACACTCTATTTACCTTTTGATAATGCTGTCCTCTCCAAGTACTGACTTTATTTACTGCTGCTTTACATATTCTCATCCAGCAGCCACTGGTTTGAGTTTAACCTCTCTGGTTAAATGTGTCTACAAGAGCAGAAATGTGAATACTCTTTTTCTCCTACTGAAAGCAAAAAAAAAGAAAAGAAGAAAAATCTCCCTAGTCCGTCTCTGTCACTTCAGCTGTAAAACAAAAAACGTTTTTAATTTTTATTGGCATGAAATAAGGTCAAAAAAGATCCCCCAAACTATTTTTTTTAATTGTTTGGAATTTGGTTAACCTTCTTAAATAAAGAATTCGATTCTTTCAGTCTCTCAGCTGTCTTGTCAAGTATGGCTCTGTTTGACGACAATAGAACTGCTCAATAAGTTACTTTTTACCCAGAATGGTCTCAGAGGTGCCTCTTACGGTCCAGCGGTTGCTTCACGATGGGAAACAGCTACGCTGACCCTGGATGAAGCCATGAAATGGAGCTTTTGACTTTGCCATGCCTTGCCTGTCAGTAACCCAACTAAGGGTTCGTGGCCTTCAGTCTGCCCTTACCTGGCCAGGGAATCTGTCAAAGCACCTGCACATACCCTCCAGACATTTTTATCCTGTGTCTGTCTCAGTGTTCTCTGGACCACAGTAGCTGGCAGATATTTTAGGGCAATAATTAATTAATTTTAATTCATCCCCAAATAACTTACTTAAATTTCATAAAGGCCTCTCAGACACACCAGCACATAGGCGTGTCCAGTCACATGCCCCAGGATGTGGCTAATATTTTGCACTTCTACTTTGTTTCTTATATTTATTTCTTTCAGGTTGCGTAACTCCCAAATTAGAAGGCAGTACTTGGAAATGATAAATGACTTATCTAAAGACACAAATAACGAGAGCCAATCACGAACGGACACTGGGAACGTGCCCTTAGTAGTGTGCAGCCTCTGTGTATTTTGAACTATAGGGAAAGAACATTGTGTACGATTTTGCACTGGCTGTTGTCTGCTCTGGCCCAGAAGTGATACCTGTCACTTCCATTCACAACTAGCTGGCCAGAGCACGTTGCACAGCCCAGCACAACTGCAAGTGGGCCATCCTACCATGAGCCCGGGAGGCAAAGAGCCAGGAATATTTGCGAACGGCTCTGCCTGTGTGTGCCAGGCTCTCAGCGAGGTCTAGGCTCACGTCCTCCCCTTGAGGTCTGTACCTTCACACTGAAGAGTCCTCTACGGAAACCGGCAAATTCAGGAACGTTTCACGAGGTCTCTGGTAAAGAGTGCACAGGAGCGTATAGGAGGGGAAGCCTCAATTATTCATAAAGAATCACAAGAGGCCTTTTAGAGGAGATCGTATTGAAGGTGTAACCTGAAGGACAAGTTGGCACTAGCCAGGAAAAGAAGGATGACCTGCTGTGGTCCTGAGGAGAGAACAGCATGTTATGCCAAGGCCAAACACTGGGTGCTTGAGGGGCTCGTTTAATTAACTTGACTTTTATCCTGATAGGTTATTTATGTATTACTTCATATTATTCTAAATGTGTGCTCAACTGCGCTTTTAATGTGCTTTAATGATGGCTGCTCTCCATAAAAGGAAAAGTAAGTAATTCCCCATATATGTTCACTCTGTAGACTCCTGTAAGCACGTTCAATCTAGGAGAGGGGGAAGGCGGGCAAGGGGAAAAAGAAGGAGAAAAGGAGAAGAAGAGCAGTTCTTTTTAAAGACGTGCCAAGTGCCACATCAACTGTGATGCTTACTCACGGTCTTGCTGGTGGAACAGGTCGTAGTGTTTTACTACTCACCGAGTCCTACTGATGCAGTGGCAGGTTTCTTTCCCTCTTTCATCCTGCAATACGCAATATCGTTTTGTTTTGGAAATGATCATCATGGTGGCTTAACTCAGAAGGCCAAACACCTCCGTGGACGGGTCCTGTGACCTGCGCTGACCTTAAGTTGGATCATATGGGTTTCTTCTGTAACAATAACGTAACAATAGCTATCTCTTATTGAATGCTTCTCACATGCCACAGATGGTGGTCAAAGCTTTACACGCATTAGGGTTTATTGTGCTTTAATATTTGGAAGTTTAATAACCACTCAGGAAATTATTCATTATGACAACAAATCTGTAAGGTGAGTAGTATTATTGTGGGTGTTTTTCCTTTTTTACAAATAAAAAAAGAGAAGTTCAGACATGGGAGTAAATTGGCAAGGTCTTAAGCTGAGATCTTTTTTTTCTTTGGCCTTTCAGTAGATTTGAAAACCTCAAATGTTAGGAGAAGGATTATGGCAATAATAATAATATGAGACCCGGGCTTCCCTGGTGGCGCAGTGGTTGGGAGTCCGCCTGCCGATGCAGGGGACGTGGGTTCGTGCCCCGGTCCAGGAGGATCCCACATGCCGTGGAGCGGCTGGGCCCGTGAGCCATGGCCGCTGAGCCTGCGCGTCCGGAGCCTGTGCTCCGCAACGGGAGAGGCCACAAGAGTGAGAGGCCCGCGTACCGCAAAAATAATAATAATAATGATAATAATAATAATAATAATAATAATGTGAGACCCAAAATGTATGATAGGCATTGGTGTCCAGTTTCTTGGCTGACATATCTTTTACCTGTGATAATGCCTATTATTAAGAAAGGGATGGAATATTCTCCCTAATCACCGTTTTGGACTCCTTTTGATTATATCTGCTGCAAACCTATGGTGTCAGCCATATGCATAAAGAAGAACCCACCCCCCAGAAATTCCTGACACTCTCGTGGAAACAGTGGAAGCACTAGGAAGACGTGGCCCTTGCTCTCCTATTCCCTACAATGAAATTGTCTTGGTGACACCAGTCATAAAACCATCCAATTTAGTCATCTTTTAAAACACAGAGGATAATGACATTCCTCTCATCTCAGATCTCTTCTGTTGAAAATATGCTGTTGTATTTTATTCCTAAGTACATTTATTTAACAATTAAACACAGGTTTGGTTTATAGAGTGCCTGGGGTTTTCCTATCAAAATATATTTTCTTTGGAAAATATCTGTATTACCCCTTAATTTTCTGTCTGCCTAAGTCATTATAAATGTCCTCCCACAGATTTCACTGTAGTTGAAATGTAGAAAGAAGCTTTGGGGCCTGAGCGTTAAACACTCTCCTCCTTTGCCCCTGCTCAGTCGTATTATACCGGGGAGAAGTCAGGAGTAGGTGGTGGCAGCTGGCAATTGTAGTATCTTAGTGAGGAAGGAAGGGAGGGAGGGAGGGAAGAAGTTGGGATAGAAGGAAGGAAAGAAGGGAAAGAGAGCGAGAGAGGCAAAGAAGGAAAAAAATCAATTCTAACTGCAAAACAGTGAGCCAAAAAGACAAAAGGAAAACCCTAGGGAAATTAAATTTGTTAGAAAATGTAACAGGAAAAAATGGTTAAAGGAAATAGTGGAAAAGATGGCCAGTCTTCTATATTCTGAAGACAACATTCAGAGGCTCTGAAGCATTCAAAATGAAGAATGGGGGCTTCCCGGGTGGCGCAGCAGTTGAGAACCTGCCTGCCAATGCAGGGGACACAGGTTCGAGCCCTGGTCTGGGAAGATCCCACATGCCGCGGAGCAACTAGGCCTGTGAGCCACAACTACTGAACGTGCGCATCTGGAGCCTGTGCTCCGCAACAGGAGAGGCCGCGACAGTGAGAGGCCCGCGCACCGCGATGAAGAGTGGCCCCAGCTCGCCGCAACCAGAGAAAGCCCTCGCACAGAAACGAAGACCCAACGCAGCCAAATAAATAAATAAATAAATAAAACAAATTTATTAAAAAAAAGAAATGAAGAATGCAATTAAAGAAAAATGGAGTCCAAACTAATGAGTGATCAAGGCTGGGCTCACCCATTTCATCTTCTTGCGTGTTTCACAGTCTGACCTTGAGAAACTGGACCCTAAACCACATATTCTAAGTATATTTTATGCTACCTTGTTCTACTGAGATGATCTTTCAGCTCCTGAATCTCCAGACACAAGTAAGTCCGGCTCTTTGAAGGTACACCAATATCTTGGTGCTGGGAAGGAGACACCTTTGCTGCCAAGTTTACTGAGACTGGGCTGGGAGGGGTCAGAGATCAGGAGGTAGTTGTCATGGATGGATGACAGTTATACATTCTTTTCTCTCATCCGTTGTGGAGAAAACTTTTCTGGACGTCAGCTCTTGCTATTTTGCTATAATTCTTCACCTGACAATTGCTTCTCTTAATTTACATCAGAACATCCCCACAGAAGTCTTTCCCAACTTCTTTAAACAAATCTTGAAATCTTCCTTCCAGAAATGCGTCATGGCCAAGCTCATCTCCTTGCAAAACTTTTCCCACCTCCACAGAGCCTCTCCCGATCATGTTTCGTGGTTTTCCCTGCTGTGTTCTCGTCACCTTCTATCCTTCCCTCTCGTGCAGCCTTCATCACACTGTATTGGACTTACTTATTTGCACTCTCTCTCTCCCATGCTCAGTCATGGGACCATTCATCTTGGCATCCCCAGGGCCCAGCCCAGTGACGAGCATTTGCTTGATAAAAGTTAGTTGAATAAGTGCATGAACCAAGGTGGGATTGAGACATTCGACAAGAGCATCTCCTCTGTGCCGAGGTACTTAATCTCAATAGTGTATGGTCTGCCCTAGACACTATACATACATCATCAGCTGATCTAAATACTTTGTATTATAAATGTCTCATAACTTTTCAAGTACTGATATTTATATTATAAATTTGCTAAAGAATTTTTCTTCTATTTCTGTTAATTCTTGACATCTTGTTTTGTACTAGCTAGAGTACAACGAGTTGAGTGGGACCTTTTGCAGAAGGGAAAGAGAGAGGTGAAGTTCCATTCAGTCTCAAATAAACAAAGGACCCCAAATGTGGACTTTGTTATTATCTCCAAGTGAGGCTTTGCCTACGTTAGAGATACACTGAAATAACTAAACGAGGAGGACAGTCATCTTCCAGATTTACATTTTTTAGCCATTCCTGGTGTGCTTCTATTTTTGTGATCTTTATTTTAGCATTTCTTCATAGGTCTCTCTCAAGCCTAGGCTACGCCTCATCATCTGGGGGTTGCTGTCTTTGCTGGTGAACTCTTCTGTTGAGTTATAATGTGAGAAGGAGTTTGATATTGTTTCTTCTCCTTGAAAATAGAAGTGTCAGGAGGGTAAGCATCTTTTCTTCCAGCCATATTCCCACTATCTAGCATGAGATTGGCAATTAATAGGCCCTCCATATTGTTATGCCCCTACTACCTAAAAGAAGGTGAGAAGAAGGTAACAGATAGGGAAAATGTCAGAGGTGGAAGGAATGGGAGGGCAACGCTGGTGCGATGGTCAGCAAAAGCCATTCAGTGTTGGTGCGGGACTCTACAGTTTACTGTGTGCCTTCAGGTACATGAAGCCATGGAACTCAGACACCCCCCACCCCCCACGCGTCATCATTCTTATTTAACAGATGAAGACATTGAGCCTGCACGAGGTAGAGCCGAGCCTGAACCCGTCCTCTGGCTTGAAGCCTTCTGCGCTGCTGGCTCCCATCCCATACAGCAAACAGGCACCTTGCTCTCTGACACACCTCGGGCAATAGACACTTTAACCAGTGGCGTCTATGGTCCTTCTTAGCTCCAAACCCATATATACAACCCCCTGGATAGATCCTTCCGGATTGCCCAAGCGCAGCCTTTCCAAGACCAATGCACTCTCATCCGCATGCCTGCTCTATTTCCAGAGTTTGCCATCTTAGTGATCAACATCCTGGTCCTCACAGCGGAGCAAGCAGGAAAGCCCAGGTCCCTCGAAGCGCCCCTTACTGAATCTGTGGAATCTATCACCAGATCTGTCGATTTGCCCCCTCACTGCTCCCCAGCTCCGACCCCTTCCCCATCACCGTCACCTGTCCTAACTAGTCCCACAGCCTGCCGCCGCAGCAGCCCTGCCTTCTCCATCCGTGGGGCCCCAATTCTGCTCTGCTCTCCACCTTGCAGGCAGAGTGAGCTTCCAACCTGTCAATCTGATGCTGCCAGCCCCCTTCTTGGACAGCTTCACGCAGTTAAGGCAAATCCCCGTGCGGCCTGCAGGACCTGCTGTCTGTCTCCCTCTCCTGCTGTGCTCTCTGCATCAGCCCCGGGGCCTCCCTTCCACCCCTAGAACGTGCCAGGCCCTCCTAGCCCGGGCCTTTTGCCACGGCTCTGCCTTCTGCTCGGAATTCTCTTCCTACCCTTTTTGCTTGGCCAACAACTACTCATTTTCAGTGAGTCCCTCTTCTGGAGTACTTACTTGTCAGAGTTGCAGCTTGTGGGGGTCATTGAATTGACATCTGTCTCCTGTTAAATTGGCGTCATGCTCAGATCATCAGGAAGCAGTTGTCAACAGCATGGCCTCCACGACACCCTGGAATCCAGCTCCTGGGAAACCCATGGGCTCTGCCTTCCCTTTGGCAGCCGACTCTGCTTTCAGGTGTCAGGCTGTCCTCTGCCTAATGGTTAGGCCCCTGGCACACACTGAACCTCAGATACCAGATGGGATTGTTTCCCCAGTCTCACAATCCAGGGACCCAAAATGCAAAAGGCTCAGGGTCATGGTCACGTTTTCCAATCCAGAATCAGCTGCACAAGAGCTCTTGAGGAGAACCAAGAAATGGTAGGGTTTCCCAAGCCCACCCTAGGACGTTTGGTCATGGAACATTCTGAACCAGCTTTCTCTCCCTGGCAATTAGGTAAAGAGGCTAAAAGGCTTGCCTGTGACTTGTCAGACGGTCCCCCATGTGCAGGTATTATCCCCCGGATCTGTTCACTTGGGCAGATTAAAAGTAAATCCTCACCCTCTACCTGATCGTGATTTTTACATCTTGCGCCTGGGAAGTAATACTTGTTTCTTCTTTCCTTTATTCAGGTTCTAAGTACCTTTCCCTTAAGAGTTAGAGTTAGCCTCCTGCCCTTTTATTTGCTCTGCCTTCTTATCATAGTGTAATGGCCGTATTTCATAATCTGACTTGAGGATGTTGTGTATCACTGTCCTTTTTGTATTTTTATTGTGTACCCGCAGTTCCGTAAATTAAATATGAGTGAGTGGTTATGGCCAGGAAAATCAATCTTTAAACGAATTAATATTTCAACACCAGTTGTATAGCTATTTCTCCATTTAATGTGTGCCTTGGCTTAGAAATGGAAAACAGTGAATGTATCATTTTGCAAAAACTTAAATCAAAGTGAAGATAAAGAAAGCACCAAATATGCCATAAGATTTTGAAAATGAAGGTTGGAGGAGAACTAATGGCTTAATTTGTGAGAGTCCAGATCTTTTAAGACAAACAGTGGCAACTTTATTTGATTTCTTTCCCTGCCATTTCATTTCCATGGTATGGAAAGTAAAACGTGAATCACATACCAACCTACGATTGCCAAATAAAATAGAGGATGCCAAATTAAATTTGAATTTCAGATGAATAATGATTTTTAGCATAAGTTTGTCCCAAATATTGCATGAGACATACTTATACTAAAGATTTTATTTGCTGAGTGTCTGAAATTCAGATTAACTAGGCTTCCTTTTTTTTTTTTTTTTTTTTTGCTAAATTTGATAACCCTACTGTATAAGGCAGTTGTAGGAAAGAAAAGCAATCTCCTGAGATAATATAAATGAAAGAATCTAGCATAATACCCAACACGCAGTAAGTATATTACTTTCTCTTCCCTTTATTAAGAAGTCACAGGCTATCGTTCTGGGAAAAAAAAAAATCTTTATTATTCAGAGAAATGGTTTAGATTTGAGAGCTTTAGCACCAAAGAAATGTTACTTTTTTTCCCTTAACACTGGAGATGTCAAAATCACTTCCACAAAGTTGTTTAAGATTTAGTTTCACTTAACATCTCTAGAAAAATCAATCCTTCCCCTTCTCCATTAAAGCAAGCCATATTTTAGATAAGAAAGTTAAACTTTTGTTGCATCAGTGGTTTCCCACCCACGAGATTATTCCAAAATTAAACTGTAGGCAAGAAGTATTAAATATTTAAAATTTTTACTTCATCATTGTACCTCTGAACAGGGTATTTGTGGTGAATGCATGTATTTTATCATCTTTCTCCGTCTAATGAAGGATATGTCTATTGTCATTTGGAATAGTTCTAGGCACTGAGCCAGCAAACTGATTGCTAACAATTTTAGAGAAGAACAGTGATGGGAGCAGTTGAAAGTTAAATTCAGTCCAGTAAATTTTCAAAGCTGAACGGACCCGTTGGAAAGTGGGCTCTCTTTTCTGCCAGTAGGACATCATAAGCTTTCTAGGAGGCAGATTGACAATATGTGTAACAAATTATAAAGCTATGCGTTCTGCTGAGATGAACTGACTCTGCAGAGGGGAGAGGGAAAATAAGGGTGCTTCAACTCTCCTTGTTAGTTCACTTGACCCATCTCCATCCCTCATCCTTTGGTCCAGACTGTCAACTCCTTGGGAGCAAGAATTATCTAATTTTTTTTGTTCTTACAGTAACTTGCACTTAGTAATTATTTGTAAGCTGATCTAAATTTGAATGAACTGAGGATATAATTTGGTTATCCTAAATTAAGAAAAAAACCTCTAAGAGCACATATCTTTTCATCCAACAATTCTATGAATTTATGCCAAAGAAAGAGATTTTTATATTTACAGAGATATATGTCCAAGGATGTTTATCACAACATTATTATAGTAGAACAAACTGAAGACAACTTAAATATTGGCTATGGACTGAATTGTGCCTCCCCCAATTTATATGTTGAAGCCCTAACTCCAAATATGATGGTATTTGGAGGTGGGGCCTTTGGGAGATAATTAGATTTAGATGAGGTCAAGAGAGTGGGGCCCTCCTGATAGGATTAGTGACCTTTTAAGAAGAGACACCAGAGAACTTGCTTTCTACCTGTCCCTCCCTGCCACGAGGAGGCGATGAGAAGGTGCCTGTCAACAAGCCAGAAAGAGAGTCCTCACCAGAAGTCTACCGTACTGGCACCCTGATCTCAAACTTCCAACCCCCAGAACTGTGAGAAAGTACATTTCCGTTGCTGAGGCCACACACTCTAGACTGTATTTTGTTATGGCAGCCCCCTCAGACTAAAACAATATCCAAGAGTACGATATTGGTTAAATAAAAGATGCAAAATCCATATATCAATTATTGTGTCATCATAGTCATTCTTTGAAAGACCTGTATGAGAAAATTTTCATTGTATTTAAGTGAAAAATCAGGCTAAAAAACAGTATTAAGTATGGTACTATATTTTTTAAACCAATACACTTACACACATTACACAATATGTAGAGATTTTTGAAAAATACAAGTCAGGCACCAAAATGTGAATAAATAGTTGTCTCGGAATGATTGAATTATAGGTTACTTTTCTTTCGTTTTTCTTTGTGCTTTACCATATTTTATAAGTCCTGGGTTTTGAATATATTTTACTTCAGTAATTAGAAAACTCAATTTAGAGTTTCTGTTTGTTTTTGAGGTTGGTTGGTTGTTTTTTTGTTTGTTTATGAACTGACATCCACCCTGAGGAGTGACATTGAAAATGAAGAGGCAGTCCAGGAGATAGTTTCCCAGACCTGGGAGTCTTTCCCCATGATGGCTGAGAGTCCCCAGCTATAGCCAACAGCCTCTTGCTGTACCAAGAGACAGAGTTCAAAGCTCCAGTAGCAACATGAACCCCACCTAAATGAAATGCTCTCAGTTACCTCTCTCTATACTTTTTATCTCATCACTCTTTCACTTGCCAATTTTTCTGCTATTTCTGCTCATTGGATGAAAAAACTAGTAAGCTAAAAAGAACCAGGAAATCTTTAACAAGTAGAAACAGAAAGATGTTTTAATGAGCTAAAGAGACCTTTAGAAAATGCAACAAAATGAAGAGAAATGTTTCAGACAGAAAATGAGTTGTTTCAGTGGTATGACTTGGCTACCCTACACCTCGCTTTAGACTGATTTTAAGTCCCTAGTGCACTCACCCATTTCCTTAATCTGTGCACAATTTGAAAATTTGTCTTGCTATCAAATATTTTAGCAATTACACTGCAAACTCAGAAACAGACATATGTGCCTTATCTTCCTTTGGCTGTGCAGTCAGCTCATTAACCAAGACTTTTGCTTCTCTTCTGTGTCTTCTTTTTGTCATATAGCTCATTATAATAGTATATCTGTATAACTGTGCTGCTCTCATAAAATGGAAGTATTTTTATAACTTACATTCAAAAGCTTCCAGTCTCTTCGTTTGTTGGGTAACCTCCAGCCCTTAGCATGGATGAGACCCTTATATCCTGACATCTTATTGGAAATATTGGCAAAGTCATACCTTGTTAGCAAGGTTGGGGTTGAAACCTTCCATGGGACAGTTATCATTGCCCTCTTACATTGTAACAAGCTATGTGGAGTTACCATAAGCCTGGAGAAGTGCCCGAATTACAAAGAAAATGTGTGAAAAGACTGGTGGCACACAAATCCATAACACACTAAGTCACAAGGAAGAATAGGCAAGAGATCATAAACCATTACTGAAAAACATACAACAGAACTTTGAAGAGGGGTTAGGACTATTACATAAAAAGGGAATCAACATGATTCTTTATGTAGTTATTTTAAAACATAGTCTTATGGAGTGCGTATAAATAATAATCTTAGCAATACCTTCTTTCCATTTCTAGACTTTATTTAAATACCACGATTATTTACCCCAAAATGCAAGGGAAACTAAACTAATTTGGGAAGCATGAGAACCAGTTCAAAACTGCAGAAAACAGAACAGTCTCTTTCTTGGGACAGTTGTACATGTCCCTTTACCTGAACCACGTTGTAGCTGAGAAACAGTGCAAAAGAATGGAGGTTAGCTCTTCTCCTGCAATTCCAGAGCTTCTGGAAGTGTCTTTGCTATACCCTGTTCTCAGTCTGATTTTGTTCTCCTGATATCTTTGCTCACTTTTTAGATTTGGAGGGAGGAAGTAAACATTAATTCCATGTATTGTTGATTAAATATTTGGGTCAAAAATCTATATGATTTAGAATGTTTTCATTTAGCCTGGTAGTGTGATACTCAGTTGTTCTTCACAGAGAAGCTGATCGAGAAATGTCATAAGTGGCACTGCCCCTTTTCCTGTCAGTACTGCTATATTTTCTGGTCCTGTTTCCTTTGTCTAATTCCCTGCAATACTAATAATGTGCTGTGTTTTAAGAGCTGGATGAATGAACAGTCATTCAGGATTAGTATAGAGAAAGACAAACACTTGCTTGAACAAACCCTCAATGAACACCTACATGCGTTGCATTTCAAGCACTGTTCTCTAGAATACAAAGCGGGCAACAGCCCTTGAGGTCTCCATAGTCTGGTGGGAACAGCAGAGGTAGATGAATATCTATGATATAATATATAATGTGATGCATGCTGTCCTGGAGGTGTAAAAGAGCGCTATGGGAAAATTATACCTTAGTTAACACATTCATTAATCTTTTTTTATTTCTTTGCTGTGAGGTAAAGGGGAGGGGAAATATTACAAGAGAAGTTATAGGAAAAAAGTAACATGAAGCAGCACCTGGAAGTATCATGAGGAGTTTGCCAGACAGAGAGGGCAGCATTGCAGAAAGAAGAGCAAACTGTCTATTTATCCTTGATGTTATTCTTCAAAAGAATTTTAGGTGAATACCATTCCATTGGTCCATTTTCTGTTTTCAATTTGCAAATGTTACTTGGGGTGTCAGCTCTAGGATTCTAGACATAGAGGAACCTGAAGGTTAACAAACTGACTCAAATGAAAACTAACAAGGGGGCCTTTTCCTGCCCAGCCATGGGTACTCTGTGTGTTTCCTTCCACTGAGAAAGATGCAGGTGCAGTGAATTGCAGTCCTATGAAGTTTTACTTGATACCGGGATATTCTCGAACACCTCCTCCCTTTTCAGAAAGTTTCTCAGAAAGAAAAATGTTCATGACCTACAAAAATAGCTGATAATGTTCAGTGACTCCTAAGAATATTTGGATTTTCATGAGGCTTCAAGAATAAACTTTTAATATGGTCATTTCAGTCTTTGGTAACCAAGGAGAGAGAAATATTTTTGCTAGTTCCGAAGCTGCTGTTGTTGTTACTGACGTTGTTCAATCTAGAGTTTCCTTTTTGATGCCATTAGACATCATCCCACGTAAGAGAGGCCCCCAGTTCTGTCTACTCCAGCCCAAGACCCTGTGCTATACATTAGTAGCAGAATTTTCCGTTTCGCCTAGGCGGTGGGGGAGGAGTTGAGCTTTCTTAGGGCTGGCTACCCCCCAAAGGACACTCATGGATTTGCTTTCGACACATTTCTCCTTCTGACTGTCCTTATTTTTAAGCAGTCGCTACCATTCCAAACTTATTTCAATACACCTTAAATTGGAGGTCTAAAATAGCCTTTGATGAAATTTAGATTAATTTGTATTAATTCCAAGGGAAATGTCAATTGAACACTAAAATCATATTAAGAAAGAACAGAATGTATAATGCTTATCTTAATGACTGATTAAATTTTACTTCTTGTAGTTGGCCTTTTTTTAATCCAGCAAAGTCTTACTGAGTGTATAATAAGGCAATAACTCACGAACTAATTCATTTGTCCTGGTTTCTTCACAATCAATGTCAGTTTTTCCCTTCCAATGAACTTGAAGAAAAAAAGCAGTGAGCTTTATATCTGATGTTTTTACTTCCAACACTGAATCTCCAAAGATAAAATGGCAGAGTTAAATCATCTATGTAAAAGGCAATATGTGTAGAGAGAAAAAAATGTAGCATATCTTTTTTAAAAAAACATCAGAATTCAAAGGTATAACCAGGCTCAAGGTTGAACTTCTAAAGACCAGCCAACGTAGTCAATTTCTTAAAAGCTTCTTATCAAGAAATTATTCAGATAACTCTCACCAAAACAAATGGCTTTGGACTATAAATGCTTTGGAAATTTCATACCAAAATGTCATTTCATTCTCTTTTACAAAAACAATGGTGCCAGATGTAACTTTCCTGACCAGGAAGCCAGATTTCCTCAGCCACATTCCCTGACCAGGAAACCTACCCCACCACCCCCGACCCCTTGTGTCGTGTGCCATTCTAATTACCACTAGAAAGCAGTGCCCAAAGTGAGATGTGGATTTTTTGTGATCCTGGTACAATGGTGAGCAGCCCACACTATAAAAACTAGGTCTGTAAGAACAGATTGGATGGAAGGGTGGATAAGAGGGAAAGAAAGAGAAAGTCGGAGGAAAGCATCTTGCATTATATATGTATTGTCCTACATTTTCAGAGAAGGAGATGTTTCCCTTGCAAAAAAAAAGTCATTATGTGTATATGTGCGTGTGTGTGTATATATATATATATATAAAATCTCATTGATGAATTGTTCACTTAAGAGTAGCAAACAATGAAATGCACTGCAGACAAAAATCCATATTGGTCAGAATTTGGTTTTCTTTTTAATGATTCAAAAGACATTTCAGAATCTTACAATCCTCATTTTGAACATTAATCATCATTATATGTTAAGCATAGAAGGATCTTCCATTAACATAATAAGTGTTATTATGTTTGTAAAAATATTTCACGTAAAGTTTGCCCATTAACCAAGGGTTACTGTGTTTGTAAAAATATTTCACAAACAAGAAGAGAGACACTTTCTATGAAAGGTACCAGTTTAGGAGCTGATTTGAGCAAGGCCACTTGCTCAAGGATGGATATTGTGAGGCAGTGCAGTGTTTCCTCACAAGTGCAGGGCAGTGCTTAGTTTGGGTGTGAACACATCGTTTAACCTTCCTCAGCTTCTGTCGTCTCTCAGGCAACGTGGGGTGATAAGGTATCCTCTCAGCACAACTGTGAGAAATGAGCTAAGAAGAGGAGAGAAAAACACATCACAAATCAATAGATATTTAATAAAAGATCAGCAGAACTTCTCATAGAAAGTGTTTGAACAGATCATTGATTTTAGAAACTCTGACTCTTTAATGTCATGCCTAGTAAGCTGGATCCCTGCCATGACGATCCCGTCAGTCTGGGGCCACTTCGGTTACTAGGAACCAACTGCCTAAAGACAGCCGTTGCTGAAGTCATGTGGCATCTGGTAGCGCCTGTGAGTTTCTCTAATCCATCTTTGCAGAATGGAAGACGTTTTCACACAGTTGGATTTAAGTTCCCTGCTGATTCTTCTTCCCCTTCAGATGCCAAGAGGATACGCTGGCTGGAAGTCACTGCAGCCACGCTCGCGAAATTGGTTCTGTGTGGTATAGGGTGTTTTGTTCACTTCCCATGGAAGATGTTTTCTTTCATTCTGTTGGGAGTTGCTTCTTCACATGATCCCACAGTTGTCTCTTCTGGGGCAGTTTACTACGTGTCAAGTGTCAGGTCTTTAGTTGGCAGGTGCTACTTCTTAGCTAGAACCCTGTAAGAACACTGCAGTTTCTCCGTCTATCAGCTCAGACTCCAGACTTCCCAAGGGAAGGTGAGGCAGAGCTTGCTTTGTGTCCCAACCTGTGGTCATAGAGCCAGTCTTTACTCTGACCTGACTCCCCTGCTGGGAGGCAGCCACAGGCTTCTGGGAAACACTTGACAGCACTGTGGTGGTCACTCTCTACCCTTTGGATGTTTCGACATTAAAGAAATTGTGACTCATAGAACTGAGAGGCCTACTAGAGAGAGAGATTTTTTTTTCAAAAGATTTTTGACCACAGGGACTGATGGGCTAACAAAGTACTTAGAACCTCTCACCAGGCCCATGTTTACAGTGAGTATGATGTTGAAGCTGCTGGTGGTGATTCTGTGGACTTGGGGGAAGGAATAGGTTGCAGAAGACTGACTTCCTTCTTTTAACTGTTTTCTCAACCGTGCTTGAGATTAATATTAAACATAGGCATGCTGTTAAAAATAAGACATGCAGTAGCATTTTGTACCTGCCTAAGGCTGGACTGACCATCCATCCTAGGAGCTAGGATGGTACTCAGTGTGATGTGCTGTCATAAGACGTATCAGCCTGCACTATTCCTGTGACTTCTCTGTCTCCCCAGCTAAAAAGTAAGCACTTTGAGGGCAGTCATTTTATCTTTGTATCTTCAGCCTCCAGCACTGTGCCTGGTGTGTCGAAAGCACTGAAGAGATAATAGAACAGATAAATGCACGAATAAATAAATGAATCTGTAAGAGAGAGATTGGCTGGGGGGAGAAATAGAGAGAAAAAGATGGGAAAAGGAAGACAAGAAAGAAGGGAGGCTCTGCAAATGCTACGGTTATGGTTATTTAGCGTGGACAGATGTTATACGAACTAAAACTCCATCACCTTTAAGCCATGTATCCTCAGGGTATATTCCAAGTTTTAGTAAAACTGCATCCCTTTATTTCTTTACTTTTCACCTATATTATCTTTTTTTTAAATACAAATCAGCTAGACTCAAGAACAATGGTTTTGGTTTGAGATGTGTGGAAGGAATGTAGAGCTAGTTGGCAACCTCCCCAAGCGGGCACTAACCTGATATGTCATGAGTTTTCCATTCTTGACCAAACAGGTAGCACAGAATAATGGCTGAAAGCAGGGTTCCAATGTCAGAATCTGCTCTACCACTAATTAAGTGTGTGCCCTTGAACTAGTTATTTATCTGAGCCGTCATTTCCTCATAGGGCTGTGGAAGGACTCAAGAAGCCGTGTATTAAAGCATTTGGTACAGTGCCTGGCACCTTGTACGCGTGTTATAAATGTTAGCACTAAAAAGGCATCCCTTCCCAGGAAGGTGGTTGTTGGAGCAGCGAAAAGGAGAAGAAGGGGGGAAGGGGGGAGGAGGAGGGGGGAGAGGGGGAGGGGGAGGGGGAGGAGGGGAGGGGAGGAGGGAGAGGAGAGAAGGGGGAGGAGGGGAGGGGGAGGAGGGAGAGGAGGAGGGGAAGGAGAGAAGGGGGAGGAGGGGAGGGGGAGGAGGGAGAGGAGGAGGGGAAGGAGGGGGAGGGGGAGGAGGAGAAGGGGAGGAGGGGAGGAGGAGAAGGGGGAGGAGGGGAGGAGGAGGAGGGGGAGGAGGGGAGGAGGGGAGGAGGAGGGGAAGGAGGGGGAGGAGGAGGGGGGGAGGAGGAGAAGGGGAGGAGGGGAGGGGAGGGGGAGAGGGGGAGGGGGAGGAGAAGTGGGAGAAGGGAGAGGAGGGGGAGGAGTATTCTGAGCCAGCAGCTTCTCAGCTGCAGCTTCTGATGTAGCCCTGCCTTTGGTGTTGATGACTCTAAGGCGCCTGCTAGGAGCACTGAACACACCATAGAAATCATTTAAGGAGCTGGAGGAGGGAGGGAGCCAGGGTGGTTGGAGGGGGAAGCCTGACATTGAAGAGAACTAAATCTGTGCACGTGGCTATTTTTGTCAGCCCAGCCCCAGTGGGTGTGCGATCGGGAGTCTACTGTTTGATCCAGCTCTTTTTATAGTCTCTGGTTTTGCTTAAAGGCGACTCTTCCTCCATCCTTCCCCAGGCTGCTGAACTGATTTGGAAGATTGCTTATGGAGTATTTATCATCTGCAATCTGGAATAGACAACGTTCAGATTAGGAATTAGCTACTCCTTTAAGATGTGAAAGCAGTCTCATTATCAACCCTAGCAGAGATTCAGCCATAAGGGTATTTCATCCACCAGGACTGCAAACACAGCATTACCATTTCAAAAGTGCTTTAGATGGGCAGCAAAGGCTCAGTCTGTATGGGGCAGCTTTGGTGAAAACACAAGCTCACATCAGTACACCACCTTGGCCTATCCTCTTTGTTCTTGTGACGAAACCTTGATTTCAACCATTTCAAAACATTTTCCCATTGTTATCAGACTGGTTCAACTAGAGTCCCTGCTTCCAAAGAGCATTTATATGAAGTTACAAACTGTCTGATGCAAAAGTAGGACGTCTGTGTCATTTGGTGCTTTGAAAATATTTTTTTAAAGAATTGTCTGAACATTTCCTACCTGTTTCCTATACTGAAAAGTTATTTTTAAGAGCCTGGATGTGACCATGACCATTTCAACACTTGAGCCACAGAATCCATAGCGCGATGCCAGTGTGTGTATCCGCGTGTCCCTGGAAGAAGAAAGCTGAATGCGACTCATTGCCATTGCCTCTGAGTCTTCAGTACCAAGCGTCCAGACTGAGCTGATGACCTCTTTGAAGAGGAAATCAGTGCCACTGTGCTGGGGTGTGCTCTAGGGGGTTACGTGGCTGAGTGGTGCATGCGGCATCTCACAGTAACAAGGAAAGACTTTCAGTAGTTTCAGATAAAAGTCAGCCATCTTAGAAAAATATGGACTTTTTTTCTCCCTTATTCTCCCCGCCTAGAGCCAGGCAGGTGGTCCACGCAGGCTTGTGCTAATGAATTAGGCAGCTTGTACTGTACAAAGTGCATTTTCATTACTACGAACAAAGCAGGCTACGGGGGAAATTTGATAGGTGGCTTCCACTCAAAAGACAAAATGCATTTATCTGAAGTCAATTCAGTGGTTTATAATGGACAGCAGGGCCCCATTGTCTTTTTGTCACAATCTTCCTGTGAACACCACCATAATTCACAGTCAAATTATAGTCGCCTTCTACTGCCCCCTCTATTTAAATCGCATACTCCCCAATCGACAGTAGTCACAATTTTAAATAGCGTCCAAGAGTGCAGTTCCGTTTTTTTAACACAATATTTTGAATTTTTACAAATAAGAATTGGTCACCAGGAAGTGACTTTTGGATTCTTTCTCGTGCTTTGCTATAGTTAAGTATTGAGGCTCTCACAAGTACTTTGATTACGAGCAGTTGGAATCACATCACTTCCCAGCAAAACTTACTATTTTACTCATGAAAGTCATTGTGTATCTTACAAAAAAATGGTAATAATTTCTCACTTCCCTCAAGAATCTACACATCAGCCTTGATTCCCAGCCTGGGTAAAGGTATCCAACACTAAAATGATGAAGCTATGACTTAACAAGAGATTGTTGACATCAGTGATTCTCAAACCTTACTGTGTATCAGCGTCATCCAGGGTACTTGGTAAAAACTCAGAGACTGAGGCCCATTTCTTCTTCAGCGAGGCTTGCCTTTGTATTCTTTATGATCTCCCCAGGGGCTGATGAACGCTAGACTAATCCATTTCATTTCTTTAGTTTATTAAGGAAAAGAACAGCCCTGGACTGTCTTCTGGGAGCAGTCATCTCACTGTTTTCCCAGGAATATGCATAGAATATGCATGGTGTAAATACTAGTCGTTTAATAAACTAGATTGCCAATTCCTTAATCTCCTTGTTTGCCCAGATGCCAACGAGATTGTTCTTAATGGATGCCATTAAAATAGATTACAGAAACTGGACAGGACTAACTAAAGTTCAAATTTCACAGAAATGACAGCTTCCCAGTAAATCAGACTGCAAGTTTGTAGACAAGTTGTTTGATCATTGCTCCTACTTAGAGAGTACAGATGCTAGAGAAATAATTTCCAAATGTCCACACAGGACCACAGTCCTTAATCTGCAATTCCAAAATCTCAAAAACACTAAAGACTGAAACATTTCCCAGGGTTTGCACATAAACTCCCTTGACAATAAAATTTGGCCTGAATCGATAGCCTTTCCTTATTGTATAATTACACAATTTAGTGTGAATATTGAAACGTTTCTCTGCAGAAATACTACTGATTTGGATTCCCTCCTGGCAATGTTATGCAGTATTCAGTATATACACACTTTTACCTTTCCTTTTTTTTTTTTTTTTTTGCGGTACGCGGGCCTCTCACCGTTGTGGCCTCTCCCGTTGCGGAGCACAGGCTCCGGATGCGCAGGCTCAGCGGTCGTGGCTCACGGGCCCAGCCCCTCCCCGGCATGTGGGATCTTCCCGGACCGGGGCACGAACCCATGTCCCCTCCATCGGCAGGCGGACTGTCAACCACTGCGCCACCAGGGAAGCCCTACCTTTCCATTTTTAAGAAAAAAATTTCTGAATCCTGAAATACATCTGGCCTCAAAATGTTCAGATATGAGCTTGTGGACCCGTATTATATTATTCAATGTTGATGATGGAGGGTGAGGATTTTTCTGCTACCTTGGCTCAGTCCCAAGAGTTGTTATTGATAAAATTCAACAAGATAAAAATCATCGTATTGAAACTTAAAGTGACTAATTCTTTTTATTAAGGAATCATGACAAACGTTAGTGCTCATTCTTTACTGAATCATGGATCTCCTTACATTTTTTCTGACAAAATCCCCTACTTGGAAAAAACAAAAAGGAGTTTGGTTTTTAGATGCTTTTCCTACCATCCTTCACCTTCCAGCCCACTCTTTTGATCCCCTCTTCTTCACTGTCTAACCGACAAACTATGGGGAAATACATTCTAAATTAGAGTTTACGACTGAAGTTTGAGATGGAGGTAAATATGGTGGTCAAAAATGAGCCAAATTATAAAAACAGAAAACAGACCAATGGAGCAGAATCAAGATCCCAGAAATAAACCCAAGCTTATATGGTCAACCAGTATTTGACAAGTGAGCCAATAATACTCAGTGGAGAAAAGGCAGCCTCTTCAATAAATGGTGCTGGGAAAATTAGATATTCACATGTAAAAGAAGGAAACTGGACCCCTGTCTTTCATCATTCACAAAAATTAACTTGAAATGCATTAAAGACTTAAATGTAAGACCTGAAACCATGAAACTCCTGAAAGAAAACATAGGAAAAAGGCTCTTTCACATGTGTCTTGGCAATGATTTTTTGGCTATAACACCTAAAGCACAAATTAGAAAATAAAAAATAAACAAATGAGACGACCTCAAACTAGAAAGCTTCTACACAACAAAAGAAACAATCAACAAAGTGAAAAGACAACCTACAGAATGGGAAAAAAATATTTCTGAACCATATATCTGATAAGGCTTTAATACTAAAAAGATGGAAAGAACACATACAACTCAATAGCAAAAAACCAAATAATCCAAATAAGAAATGGGCAAAGGACCCAAGTAGACATTTTTCCAAAGAAGACATATGCGTGGCCAACAGGTACATGAAAAGATGCTCACATCACTAGTCATTAGGAAAATGCAAATCAGAACCACAGTGAGATATAACTTCAAGCCATCAGCAAGAAGACAAGAGATAGCAAATGCTGATGTGGCTGTGGAGTATAGGGAACCCATGTGCAAGTACAGGGAACCCATGTGCACTGTTGGTGGGATTGTAAATTGGTACGGCCACTAAGGAAAACTGTGGAGGAGTTTCAAAAAATTAAAAGTAGAACTACCATATGATCCAGCAATTCCAATTCTGGGAATATATCCAAAGGAAACAAAAACACTAACTTGAAAAGATATCTGCCCTCCCATGTTTAATGCAGCACCATTTACAGTAGCCAAGACATGGAAACATCCTAAATGTCCATCAACAGATGAATGGATAAAGAAGGTGTGAGATATATAGATAAAGATATATATTTCAGCCATAAAAATAAGGAGAAAACCCTGCCATTTGTGACAACATGGATGGACTTTGAAGGCATTATGCTAAATAAAATAAGTCAGAGAAAGACAAATACTGTATGGTCTCACTTATATGTGGAATCTGAAAAAACAAACGAACAAAAACAAAACTCAGAGGAAAAGAGATAAGATTTGTATTTACCAGAGGTGATGGTGAGGGGAGGCAGAATTGGAGGAAGATGGTCAAAAGGTACAAACTTACAGTTATAAGATTTAAAAGTACTAGGGATGTAATGTACAACATGGTGACTATAGTTAACACTGCTGTATGATATATAGGAAAGTCGTTAAGAGAATAGATCCTAAGAGTTCTCATCACAAGGAGAAAAAAATTTTTTTCCTTTTCTTTTTATTGTATTTTCATGAGTTGATGGATGTTAACAAAACTTTTTGTGGTAATCATTTCACAATCTATTTTAGTCAAACCATTATGCAGTACACCTTAAACTTATACAGAGATGTATGTCAATCATATCTCAATAAAAAAAGAAGAAAGATTAAAAATAAAATGCACAAATGAGCCAAATTACCATACTATACATGGTTATTTCTTTTCTTTTCTGTTTTTGGCTGCATTCAGTCTTCGTTGCTGCGCGCAGGCTTTCTCTAGTTGCGGCGAGCAGGGGCTACTCTTTGTTGAGGTGCGCAGTCTTCTCATTGCGGTGGCTTCACTTGTTGCGGAGCGTGGGCTCTAGGGCTCGGGGGCTTCAGTAGTTGTGGCACATGGGCTTCAGTAGTTGTGGCTTGCGGACTCTAGAGCACAGGCTCAGTAGTTGTGGCACACGGGCTTAGTGGCTCCACAATATGTGGGATCTTCCCAGACCAGGGCTTGAACCCGTGTCCCCTGCACTGGCAGGCGTATTCTTAACCACTTCGCCACCAGGGAAGTCCCGAATGGTTAGTTATTTCTGATTAATGTCAGAGATTTCTTTGGGAGAACTCTGCTGCAGTAGACCTCAACTGCATATATACGTATTATAAAATATTCATATATACTTACATTTGTATAATTTACATAGTAAGCCAGTTTCACAATTGTGCAATATTTGAAATGTAGTCGTTATTGTTCTTTTGCTTTTCTATTGTGGTTGTTTGTGTTTGTGTGATTAGACATACAAAAAACCAAAGTTATTTAAAATATACTTTATAATCAGTAAAAAGTATTTTTCTTGGGATATTTAAGCATCATAGACATTTTATGCAAGAATCTAATGATACTTGCAGCTGATTCCTAACATAAGTTTGGGTTGTAGTTGAGTTTGCAAGTAATTTCTGAGCTAAATAAACAACAATGTGCTTGCATTCCAAATAAGAACTATTAGTTGTGATTGATAATATATGGATTTTGCCAACTATGTTAAGTAATGAATGCTCCTTATGGGCAAAATCAATTGCCTATTCTGCTTAAAATCTTGGCTTCAATTCAGAGCTACTGTGAGACAAGGTTACACCTTCACAGCTTGTAAACATGCCTACTTAGCCGGTGTTCATTAATGCAAATTAGTTGAAAACACATATTCTCAATAGCATATTTAAAGAGGATGTAGATCCTTTCTGTGATGTTTTCTAGTAGATAGCCAGATTCAATAGTTGTTTAGTTTCAACTATTATAATTACCAACTTCCTGACAGCATGGAAGGTACAGTGACCTTAGTTATGAGTCGTAAATCAGGTCCTCTGCAAGAGGATGGGAAGATTACTAAATTAATTAGTACTAACTAGCAGTTGCACATAGAAATGGAAGTGGGTTTGGAATGACATTTGTGGAGAACTGTCCTGTTATAGGTTCAAGAACAGACAATAGTCTGGATTCCCTCTCCTCAGAAGAATATACAGATCTTAGTACTTGATTCTTATGTAGCTGTTAACTCATAGCATTTGTTTTGCAGATTCCTTACTTTTGATGACATTTTTACTGCAATTTAGAAGCACCTCTATTGGGTGCCACTAAAAAGTGAATGAGGTGAGGGGTTTTCCTGTTTTTCAAAATGGCAGCCCTCTACTCACTGCAGACATGCACCAGGGATTTAGAATCAAGAATTTTCAGACTATTTATGCCAAAACTATTTCCCTTTACTCAAATTGACAAACTTTCAACAAATACAATCTTAATAGATTTCTTTAAAGAGTTCTCAACTTGAGGGGCTCTCAGAGGAGGGGGAACAGGATATCCAGTGTTGTGTATGTGGGGAATCGTGCATTTTCCCCAGAATACAGTCCATGATGTCCATCAACTTCCCAGAAGCTTTATGACCCCTCAAAAAACGGTTAAGAGCCCTCATTTTAGAGGAAATAACTACCTACAGATTCTAAACTACAAACGTGTATCTTACTGTTTTTTATTAAAAGTGTGTACCGGCCCGTGCAACTCGCCCTGAGCTCTGACTCAGGGCAGGGAGTCCTTCTGGGAGTTGATTACCACATCCTCACTTGATTGCTCATTCTACCAGAAGTGACTTGTAAGATTGCTTCCTGATGCTTAAAGAGCAGTTGTCTAAGTTGTCTTCTAATATAGCACCTGCCAGCCCCAAGTCTGTTTCCTCCTTTCTCAGCTCTCCCCAGGGCTTACTTCTCCATTTCAGAGCCAGCCCCTGGCCGTTGGAAACAGGGATGCATTATGGTGAGGTCTCACAAGAAGCCCTGCCTGCCCTCCGCCAATCTCTGGGAGAAACGCAAACCACTCCCAGCTCACCCCTAGCTGTCCTGCTGTGATTGTACACAGCCAGCGTATGGTGATACAGATTAATTGGTTGCTTTGGCATCATTTCGCAACTCAGTAACAGGGCAAACAGAGTCAAGTCTGAGACTCTCTGGCAAAAGAACAACACACTGAACCAAGAATTAAGCTAAAAATAGTTTTATCATATTAGATTACATCAGTGTTGTAACCCGACAAAGAGTGTTTCTTCAATAGGGACATCGAAGAACATGATGGCATAGGACGTGCTTTTCACCTTGATACCACATTTAGAAAGGATATAACTGTAAAGTATTCTTTATGGATAATCATCTCTAGTTTTAATAGTTTAAAAAATATTTACATATTCCAACTATACCACTTATTAAGGTTAAAAGATTCATTTTTCTGTTTTCTTTAAATTTGCCTTTCAAATATGAAGTGATAGGTTCTGGCTTTAGGACATATTGGAATATTTAGTAGATAAGTTTATCTCACCTATCTCCCGAATGGTTTCATAGACATCATCCCATAATTACTCCATCCTATTGGGCTCTGTAATTTTTTTTCTTGTAGTCACACCTTTCAGCTCTCCTGAAGAAGATCTACCTGCCATCTGCCACCACCCTCTCAATGGGATTCATTCAACAAATATTTATTAAGCACCTATTGTATGCCTAGGTTTCACATTAGGCACTAGAGACACAAATGTTAATAAGGTTCAGATCCACATCCTCACTTTAAAAACTAGGATAATAAGGGAATTAAACAAATATACAAGAGATTTCAGTACAGTGTGAAATTGCTATCATATGGTTAAAGACAGAGATACTTGGAAACAAAGGAGGAGCACAAAACTTTTTAGGGTGAGAGAAGAGTTCCCCCAAGAGCAGACTTTTAAATGGATGAGTAGGAATTAAGCAAAAGAGAGTGGGAATGCATTTCATGCAGAGGAAATGGCCTGGAGGTGCAAAAAGAAAGATGATAAATCTAGAAAATTGCATATGATTTGGTAGGGCTGGGGCTTTGGGTTCAGGGAATAAAATGCCAGAAGATGAGGCTGGAAAAATCATCAGGGACCAAATAAAACGGGTTCCCTAAAACTGGTATGGGATTTGGATTTTGTCCTGCAGATAAAAGGGAGCCTTGGGAAAAAAATAGAAAGAATAATCAATCATCAGTTCTATCAGTACCACATAGTTCACCCCTTAATTTTTTCTCCAATGGTTTCATGAGAATTTTATCTCTCCAGATAAACAAAAGAGAGAAACCGCATCAAAGTGTGCCATGTATAATACTATACACAAAACAGACATTCAACAAGAAAATGCTGATGGATCGATTGATCGATGGGGGCAGTACGCTGCTTCTAGACAGCTGTACTTTGGGCCCAGCTTAGTGACTTCATGAGTATCCTTTTGTAAGTACTCATCTTTTGAGGGTTTTATACTCTGCCTGTTTAAAAAACAAACAAACAAGCAAAAAAAAAAACAACTTTCCCGGTGAACTCGTGTTTTTCATCTTCTCTCATCATTTGTTTGATCTTGATACTCTTTGAGGTTGGATAATATTCAAATGACGATTTAATTTAGATCAAGTTGAAGGCAACCTATTTGTATGACATTTGAAATTGTGTCATGCCAAACAGGTACTATTTTTATTGACACTCACCCAGAAGAGCTTATAGGGTATCATTTTCTGAAACAGGTTCAGAACCAGATTTAAGGTTTGGAGCTATAAGCAGGGACTTAAGTGTTGAATACTAAGGCTCTTGGAATGCCCTAGATCAAGATTCACCTCCCAACCCACTAGCTAATGCCTGAAATTCTTTAATAAGAAATTTAGAGCACTGTCCCCTAATACAAAGTAAATATGGCAGGGAAGGACACCCGATTAAGCCTTAGTAATCATTCAGACCTAATATAAATAATGTTCATAAAAATTTTCTCGAAGAGCAAGTTCTCGCGGCCGGGGCAGGGAGATATGAGAGGACCACGAACCAGTGGCTGCCAAAAGGAAAGGATAGAGCAGAACAATGCTCGGTCGGAGAAACACAAACTTGACCTTTCTCACAATATACTTGGCCAGCCACTCATTCTCCTTTGAGTGCTTCCATAAAAGTTACAGCTAAAGAAAATCCCTCAGACTATCTTTAAATCCTATCTTTAGGATTTAGATGGTCCTATCCAGACTATCTTTAAATCTTTAAATCCTAAATACCTAACTTAATTCTCAGAAGATCTTATATTCATCAGTTCTTCCAACTAAGTAAAGCGTTTTGGAATTTATGTGACTAGATGTTTTTGAATCTCGACAGGGAGCATTTGCCGCAAGAGGAAAATGAATTCTAAATTGTTCAATGGGCTATTGCATCCTGCATATTATAACTTTATTCTAGATATTTTAATTGATGTCTTAGATCTCTTACTGCTTTGAATCGATGTATTTTTCTCTTCTCAAGACATGGTCAGTTTTCAGGTCCATTTTCTAACTGTGAGCTGAAATACTCACAGTTTCATTTTGATTATGGAAATGGAAAAATCACCTCAATAAATGAGAACTTTCCTTCCTCTCAAGTAGGGTCTTAGGGATAATAAACTCCCATGGGATCTAGAGGAAAGAAAAAGAGCAGAGATCTTTTTTTGAAAATAGAAAAATGACTATTTAAAATAATTTTGGCAATAGAGCTCCCAAATAATGAAATTTGGTGTTATTATTTCTAACACCATGTGTCAACTTCATGTTTTCTATATCTCCCTAAGAGTTCTGGTTGTAACCTGGCATTTTGCACAAGCTGACTCTGATGACATTGGTTTGAGAGGAAGGAGACCAGATTTCACGCTTGCCTTTGCAGCCTTTATTCTGCCACTTTCCAGCAAACACCCGGTTTGTGAGCTACTCTGCCACTTCTAGAACAATGCCACATGCCGTCATACTTGGGAGCTTTACTTTTTAAAATTTTCTTCTTCCTCTTGTTGCCTGCTAAATCCCTGCTCATCCTTTGATTCTCAATTCAAAAGTCACCTCTTTCTTAACTCCATGGACAGAACCAGTGATGCTGTTGTCTGTGCTTATATTTAAAATTGTGCATGTTTTTGCTACCCTGTTTTTACCTTGCATTGTGATTATGGCTTCAGTTAAGACTGCTTTAGATTTTGCCACAGTTGAAAAGAATACTTGTTCACGATTGATCCTTTTTTTATTAAAGTATAATTGATGGGGCTTCCCTGGTGGCGCAGTGGTTGAGAGGCCGCCTGCCGATGCAGGGGACACGGGTTCGTGCCCCGGTCCGGGAAGATCCCACATGCCGCGGAGCGGCTGGGCCCGTGAGCCATGGCCACTGAGCCTACGCGTCCGGAGCCTGTGCTCCGCAACGGGAGAGGCCACAACAGTGAGAGAGGCCCGCGTACCGCAAAAAAAAAAAAAAAAAGTATAATTGATTTACAATATTATATTAGTTTCAAGTGTACAACATAGTGATTCAATATTTTTGTAGATCTATTCCACTTTAAGTTATTACAAAATCATGGCCATATTTCTCCGTGCTGTACAATGTATCCTTGTTGCTTATTTATTTTATACATAGCAGTTTGTCACTATTGATCCTGAATCCCATTCCTTCCTTCTGTGTTCAGGTTTCCTTTTCTGGATGTACACTCTTTCAAGTACAGGTCTGTAATAATCATTCTCGCAGTCTCTTTCTGAAAATGTGTTTTGCTCTCACACTTGAAAAATAGTTGGGCTAGGTTAGAGATTATCTTTGCTTAGTGTTCCTAACACTGTAAGGAATAAATTAAGACTTTGTACCCATGGTTGGTGCAGCCCGGGAATTTTTACTTACCATGGATGACACTTCCCACCCTACCCTAGGACATTCCAGAACCAGGGGCAAAAGTAAGCTGGCCTTTTGCCTCTCTGGCTGGCTGGTTCCCCCTCCCAGCAAGGAGCAACCAGATGACACTAAAGTTGCCTGTCCACAACACAAGTTATAAATGTGGGGCAGTATTCTAGGCAGTTATGGTCCAGGATGCAAACACATGACCGCTCGTTTTTATGTCATTCCTAACTACGACCTGTATCTTCTGTAATACATGTTGAACATAATGAGAAACAAAAAAACTGCATCTGTTTATGTTAAGGAATAAATATTCCACGGAGGTTTTGTTCCATTTTCCATACCAATTTCCCTTTAAAAGCACACCCTCTATTTCAAAAAGTTGTATTGGATACCACTTAGAAAGGAATTGCAGCTGGTTAAATTTAGGGTGTTGAACAAATTCCAATCCAAGAATATTCCTTGGCACTGGGCCTATGGCATTTTTATTTGATTCTAAATTGGATAAATTTTAATTCATTTTAAGTTCTTTGCTTTCTCTATTTTTTTCTTCTGAGACAGGCAACTAACCATTGGTATTTATTCTGCCTTTAACACTACAGCTCAGCTATGATATTTTGTATACATACTATCAAATTCCCTGAAGTTTTACTTATTATTATACAAATATAACTATACTTTAAAACATATCCATCACTTCCATTAAATCTTGATAAAGCTGTGCCCTAAGAATAATCTAGGAAAATAATCGCATATAAATCTTTTTCCATAAGGTAGTATGGCCCTATATTTCATGGTATAAGATTAGTAAATTTTGAAGCCCTGAATCTTATTTTCCCATACATTTTTTTTCGATTTCCTTATCAGTTTTTTTTTTTTTTTTTGCAGTACGCGGGCCTCTCACTGTTGTGGCCTCACCCGTTGTGGAGCACAGGCTCCGGACGCGCAGGCTCAGCGGCCATGGCTCACAGGCCCAGCCGCTCCGCGGCATGCGGGATCTTCCCGGACCGGGGCCCGAACCCACGTCCCCTGCATCGGCAGGCGGACTCTCAACCACTGCGCCACCAGGGAAGCTCTTGAACAGCTCTTGGAGAGCGTGAGCAGCCGCAGAAATGGCTGGAGCTCTCTATTTCACATGTACATGGGACTCAGTTTCCACAGTCCCTTAAGAGAGGAAGTGAATCTTGGACATCTCCTATAGGTCCCACCCCACGTCCCACAGTGAGAGCACCTGGTGAACGCTCTTCATTGAGCCCTCAATTCACTGATAGCCGCTACCTACTACTCTGTGAGCCAGGGATTCGGTGTGAACAAGATAGGCAAAGTCCCTGTCATTTCATGCTTCCGTGTGAGCTTTATCAAGTATGGCCAGGAGACCATACCTCTGGGAGGAAGTGACATTGGAGCTGAAATGGACCCGCTGGGAAGGAACCACCATATGAGTCACAAGGAAAGAGCATTCCAGAGAGAAAACAATTGCCAGGGACCTGAAGCAAGAACAGACTCAGAGTGGTTGAGGGGAAAGAAGGGGGACAGTGTGGCTGGAGCACAGTGACAGGGAGTCCTAGAGGTAAGCCAGATCCTGAGTTCCCTTTGGCCATGAGAGCTGGTTGAGTTTTATTCTGTTTGCAGTAGTCTTGTAGGCTGATTCACTTGATCCTACCTACTAACTTGTCCCTGCACTGCTGCAAATCCTGCCAGCATCACCCAGCTGCTTGGTCCTGTTTGACAGAGTCTGAGGACACTTGGAACACAGGTGAAAAGAAGGCAACACTGGGGCTTCCCTGGTGGCGCAGTGGTTGAGAGTCCGCCTGCCGATGCAGGGGACATGGGTTCGTGCCCTGGTCTGGGAAGATCCCACATGCCGCGGAGCGGCTGGGCCTATGAGCCGTGGCCGCTGAGCCTGCGCGTCCGGAACCTGTGCTCCGCAACGGGAGAGGCCACAACAGTGAGAGGCCCACGTACCGAGAAAAAAAAAAAGAAGGCAACACTTTGCTACCACAGCTCGTCTCTCACCTTCTGAATTAAATATGCATCCTGGGATCCCTCCCCTCCCCCATCCAGAAAGATCTGGTGCCAACTACCCACCCACCCAGAAAAAGAAACTAAGTGAATCCTTGGCAAAATTGGAGAGAAGTGAGCACACGTGAAAACTGCATTAATAAAAATAAATGTATAATGAGGAGTTTCTATCCTCAATATATGTATAGTGTTCATTAGAAGGGAGGGAATGAGAGAGAGGATGAATATGAATATTTGAGGGCATCTGTATTCCTAGATACTGCAGACACCAGCCACAAGTTTGGGGATCCCCAGGGCCACCCTCACTTCTGATCAACTGGCTACAAATTCAGGCTTTTCCACTACCCCTTCAGATTTGATAATTCACCAAAAAGACTCACAGAATTCACTGGAAGCACTGTGCTTACGATTATAGTTTTATTATAGCAAAAGAATACAAATTAGGAGAGACACATAGGGCAAAGTCTGGCAAGATTCCAACCACGAAACTTCTGTTATCCTCAGGGATGAATTACCCAATTAGCATATTGATGTGTGACAATATGTAGAGAATTGCCAACCAGGGAAGCTCACCCAAGCTTCCGTGTTCAGAGTTTTTATTGAGGTTTCATTAAGTAGGTATGACTGATCGAATTATTGGCTGGGAGTTGGCACTCAATTTCCAGCCTCCCAATCCTCTCCAGGGTTAGATCTGATATCACGTGGCTCAAAGCTTCAACCCTCTAAGGACACGGTCAGTCTTTCTGGTATGACCCATCCTGAGTCACCTCATTAGCATAAACTCTTAAGTATGGTCTGAGGGGCCCATGATGAAAAACAACAACGACACTCCTATCACACTGGAAATCCTCGGGGTTTAGAAGCTCCCTCCCAAGAACCAGGGACAAAGTCCACTCAGATTTTTTCTTACGCAGTGGAACCCCTCAAATCAGACTTGTAATTAATCACCCATTCTGTGTAACAGTCCTCAGTACAATTTGGTACAGCTGCTTGAGTAAGGAAGACACAGTACTCATTGCTTGAATTTTTTAGCCATGGAAAAGCTTCATTTTAAAGGGGTTACAGATTCACGTTGCCCACCTCTAGGCCTCACACTCTTTTTTTCCAAGCAGTGTTTCTGTGCGCTTCCTTTTCCTAGCTGACAAGGGTCATGATTCTATTCTGTCCTCTACTGAGTGCAAGTTGGATATTTGCCTATGCCTGGCAAATGTTACATTGTGCAGATGACAAAAATATCATGGAAAACACTGAGAGAAAGGCAACCCTAGCTCATCCTTTTGTCCAATTGAAAGCGGTCGTAAATAGAACCTCAATGTCCTTAACATTTAGAATCAGAGCTTGATGTCGACTTTTCAAAATTTTTTTTGTGTACTAGCAAAAAGCACCAAAAAACAACAAATGACAACAAAAACTGGGTGACTCAGTGGGAAGATGATGTAAAGAACTTCATGTCTTATTGCATAATGGGTTAGGAGATGTGTGCCCTTACGTATCAGTGTTCCAGATGACCTTGAGCAGTGCACAGAAACCCTGCCTCCCCCATTTCCCAACATGTGGGACAGCTGTGAGGTGTAGCCTCTGAACGATGACACCACTCTGTGAAAGAGCTGCAATATATCTTTCTCTGGTATACTTTGCTAGGCCTACTTTGACCTGAAGAACTCCGTGGAATATTACGGCCACATGACAGCTGACTTCTAGATGGAAAGTCACAACATTGAATCCCCTGAAGGTTTCCAAGCATTGTGTAGACGAACCATCCAAAAAACTGAATTTTCTTCTAGCTAAATTTTATTATCTTGAAGCCTCAGTTTAATGCCCCTCCCTGTCATTCTAGGCCATTCCAAGTAAAGGTTTATTTGATCACAATTCCAGGGGAAATGTGATGTCATCTTAAGGGGTTAGTGGGATGTTTTAAAAGGGTACCTGGAATTTGTTTAAATCAGGTATGGTTAAGACACACAGACATGAAAATAATTGTCATGAAGGAAAAAGTTTTTTATCCTTACAGACCCCAAGAAACAGGAGGCACAACATACCATTCAGGGCCACCTGGGGAAGCACCAGGGTCAGTCAGGAGGCAGAGGGAGTGGAGGAAATATAGGCAGGTGTCTTTATTGTCATTTCCACTGGAAGGACTGGTTGAGGCAGGGTAAGCAGGCTTAGATGAATAGTTTGAATATTTTCAGCAGGCAGTTGGGTTTGGGGGCTATCCTTAGTAGTCGGGCGTATGGCCCAGGGGGGATTAGAGCAGAATAGTGGCCCAGAGTGTAAATGTGGGTCATGGAGGTGGTTAGGGTGTGCTCTCTGGATTGGGTAGTTTGCATATGAAAGGTGCACTCCTAGGGGACTTGTTCGCTATCTCTGAGAATGAGCTAATACTGGGAGGGGCACTCTTCCAGGGTCAGCAGGGCCCTAATGTCAACACATCAAATACAGAAAGTAGAAAATGTGGTTTATTACATGGGGTTAGGAAGGGGTCTCTTAGTCATAGGTCCTTTAGCATCAAGATTATTTTTTAAATTCTTTCATTTAGCTTTGATATAACTCATGTATTAATAATTATATAAAGTCCTAGAATTAACCCAAATATTTAAATATCTTTAGGGGAAAAAACAGACCTTATCCTATTTCTCGAACTTTAATGTTTATACAAATCACCTGTTGAGTTACCAGATAAAATACAGAATACCAAGTTAATTTTAATTTCAGATAAACAATAAATAATTTTTATATCAGTTAAGTATGACGCATATTATATTTGAGACATAATTGTCCTAAAAAAAAATCATTGTTTACCTGAAATTCTAGTTTACCTGGCATCCTGTCTTTTTATTTGCTAAATCTGGCATCCCTGATCACCTGGGGAATCTTGTTAAAATACAGATTCTGATTCAGTAGGTCAGGGAGGGGCCTGAGACTGCATTTCTAACCAGCTCACAGGGTTTGCCAGTATTACTCTCCCTTGAACTACACTCTGAATAGCAGAACTCTATCAGGGACCTTTTGACTAGACTCAGTGTCCCATTACAGATAGTGGCAACCAATACCACTGACCAAAGAAATGGAATTAGTCACCTTAATTTCTACAGTGTAAATGGATTGATTCTCTAAAGGACAGTACTTGATTATTAACATATCTGCCTTCCTGTTTTGCCAAAGAAGCTAATTTATTTCCTGGATAAAGATTACTTAGGTTCTGATTTATAAGTCCTTTGAATTTGCAAATCCAAAGACTTTAGAACCACAATAAAAAAAAAAATCCAGGGACTTCCCTGGTGGTCCAGTGATTAAGAATCTGCCTTCCAATGCAGGGGACACGGGTTCCATCCCTGGTCGGGGAACTAAGATCCCACATGCCACAGGGCAACTAAGCCCGCATGCCACGACTAGAGAGAAACCACAACAAAAGATCCTGTGTGCTGCAACGAAGATCCCATATGCCGCAACTAAGATCCAGCGCAGCCAAATAAATAATAATTTTTTTTAAATCTATACTTATTTTTAGAAGAATACAAAGATTATTTCTAAAAGCAAAAGAATGATCAGGATGATTGTCAGCCTACTAGAATATTCTCATGCTCAGTGCAAAGCACAAACCTAGATGATATACTTTTTATCTAGGAAGCAATTGAAATTTTGTATTGAGACATTCAACTAAAGCAACTGCAATTTTTCTTCTGTTTAGGAACAATTTGGTACTTCCATCTTCAAAGCTGTTATTTACATATCAGCAGCTTTGTTCAGCTCCCCTGTTCTTCGGTCAAGTGTGAAATTACAATGAAAAGTAGAGAACAGGGTGGCACCCACAGACAGTAAGATCAAAAAAAAGGCAACGAAGGAGTGAAAAAGAATATGAGAACAAATAAACAGTACTGACTAGAAGTCCACACAGATTGTCTCAATTTAAAATGAATTGAATTTGTATGGTCATAATTTTTTTTAACATCCTGGATGTTTATTTTCTCACTCATTTAAGTCTCATCAATTTATAAAATGTTAAGTGGTGGGGTTTTTTTGAATTAAGAAAGATACTGGGGACTTCCCTGGTGGTGCAGTGGAATCCGCCTGCCAATGCCGGGGACACAGGTTAGAGCCCTGGTCCGGGAAGATTCCACATGCCATGGAGCCACTAAGCCTGTGCTCCACAACTGCTGAGCCCGAGTGCCACAACTACAGGAACCCACGCACCGAGCCAGTGCTCTGCAACAAGAGAAGCCACCGCAATGAGATGCCTGTGCACCACAACGAAGAGTAGCCCCCACTTACCACAACTAGAGAAAGCCTGCACGCAGCAACGAAGACCCAACGCAGCCAAAAATAAATAAATGAAATGAACAAATAAATAAAAAGAAAGATACTGAAGTAAGTGTGACCACTAAGATGATTTTAAGTACCTCAACCTTATTCTTTCAGAGAAGCTTCAACAGATGCTTACAGCCTTTCCCTGTGCTGGACGATTGCACACCACATCCACCAGAGGAGCTGACTGTTATTGTTTAGGGTTATAATATCTCATTATGCCATGGTGAATTTCAAGCTATTTTTTTATTTCAAAGATCTACAGACCTTTGAGGGAACGGGTCTTGGGGGAGAGTGAATAGGCTGAAATAAATTAAGTAAACAAAGAATCAAATAAATATTTTTTCCAAACCTACCAAATTTATAGTGTATCAGACTTACTTTGGTTTATTTTAGAAACATGAAGTTTTATGATAATGGTTTATTCTGTTGCGTATACTGTACATAGTACTCCTGAACCTACAATCACTCAGGACCGTTTCCAGATCCATTCATAGAGTCTAGTCTGACCTGTGATTTTTCTCTGTAATTTTGTGGAAAAAATGATTTTTTAGCTGGGGAGTATGTGTGTTTTATAGTAAGAAATGATCACTGTATTTTAATGGACTCTCTATATGTAGTATCATTCCCCCCATCCCAGGAAATGAGCCCACAACTGTTTTTTGTTTTTCTTTTTCCACAACTGTTTTTAACTATAAATACTTAGAATGCAACCTATTATTTTGTTTCCTAGAACTATTCAGACAAGGGAAATAACATTTTAGACCTAAAAACCATGATATAGCTTTAAAAGATTTTTCTAACATGTATACTTGGCACATACAAAAAGGTAACATATATGTACATTAAAAAAAATAATAATAATAAATTAAAGACCCATGAACCCACCACCCAGTTCCCCTGGGAGCCAAGCTCACCCTAGTCATATAGCTCTTTTCCTGTGGAGGAAATGAACCACCCTGTGCTAAGCACTCTATAATATACGTTATCTCATTTAATCTGTCCAACACTCCTATGCATAGATACTAACATTTCCTTACCATGTTATAAATGAAGAAACTAAAGGGTTAAAAATCTTGTAAAGGGATTTTCCTGGAGGTCCAGTGGTTAAGACTCAGTGCTTCCAATGCAGGAGGCACGAGTTCAATCCCTGGTCAGGGAACTAAGATCCCACATGCTGTGCACCGTGGCCAAAAAAAAGAAAAAAAAAAAATCTTGTAAAGAATTTCAAGCCCACTACCCAGGTCTAGGCTGCACACAGTGACTTCCTCCTAAAGCCTGCAGTATAGAAAGGGGGAAAAGGAGTAATTGTACAGTAGAGAAATCTGACAAACACTACCTCAGCCAGGTGATCTAGGTCAATGTCAACAGTGATAAGTCATGTCGCTAATAGGTACCCTTGATATGATGTTGTCGAGAATGGCATTTTTCCTCTGTGCCCTTCCTACCACAAAACCATAACCCCAGTCTAATTATAAGAAAAATATTCAACACTCTCCAACTGAGGGATGTTCTCCAAAATGCCTGACCAGCACTCCTCAAAACTATCAAGGTCATCAAAAGCAAGGAAAGTCTGATTAACTGTCACAGCCAAGAGGAGCCTAAGGAGATATGATGCCTAAATGTAATGTGGTATCCCTAAATGTAATGTGGTATCCTGATGGGATCCTGGAACAGAAAAAGAACATTAGGTTAAAACTAAGGAAATCTAATAAACTATGGACGTTAGTTCATAGTAATATATCAACATTGCTTCATTTATTGTAGCAAATGTCCCACACTAATAGAAGATGTTAATAATAAGAGAAATTGAGTTACGGTGTATGGGAACTCTACTATCACCATAATTTTTCTGTTAATCTAAACTGTCCTAAAAAGTAAAGTTTATTTTTTTAATTACATTAAAAGGCAAAAAAAATTGAGTACACACTTCACCGAAGAGGGCATAGGAATGGCAAATAAGCACATGAAAAGTTGCCTAACGCCTTTGTTCTTTAGGGAAAATACACATTAAAACCACAATTAAATACTACTGGATACCTACTGGAATGGCTGAAATAAACAATCCTGACAATACCAAGTGCTGACGAAGAGGCAGAGCAACTAGAACTCTTAGACACTGCTGGTGGAAATGCAAAATGCAAAATGGTGCGGCCAGTCTGAAAAACAAGTTGGAAGTTATGCTGCTGTATGATTCTATTTATATATGACATTCAATAAAAGACAAAACTATAGTGATGGAGATCAGATCAGTTTTGCCTGGTGCTAGGGGTTTAGGGGATGGTGTGACTACGAAGTGATAGCATTGGGGGTGATGGAGCTGTTCTGTATCCGGATTGTGGTGGTAGCTACATGAATATAGTCGTACCTCAGCATCTCTGGGGGATTGGTTCTAGGACCCCCCTCAGACACCAAAACCTTCAGATTCTCAAGTCCCTTACATAAAATTGTGTAGTATTTGCATATAACCTATACACACCCTCCTGCATATTTTAAATCATCTCTAGATTACTTATAATTCCATGTAATACAATGGAAATGCAGTGTAATACAATGGAAATGCTATGTAAATATTTGTAAATACAATGGAAATGCTATGTAAATCATCGCCAGCGTGAAGCAAATT
Organism: Delphinus delphis; assembly: GCF_949987515.2. Classification (NCBI taxonomy): domain Eukaryota; kingdom Metazoa; phylum Chordata; class Mammalia; order Artiodactyla; family Delphinidae; genus Delphinus; species Delphinus delphis. The sequence continues at coordinate 16,997,947 of NC_082699.1, forward strand.
TAAGTTTCGCTTTTTGGAACTTTCTGGAATTTTTTTTTCCCCAAATATTTTCAACCCACAGCTGGTTGAATCCGCAGAGGCAGAACTCGATACAGATGGTCGACTGCATACACGTGTGAAAACTCATCAAACTGTCCACAAAACAAACCTCGTTTTCCAGTTCTGAATTTAAAACAAAAAGAGAGACACTCTAGAGAACCGGCCCATTGCTATGAAAGAGCAGGCTATCATAGAGAATGGCGCATCTGAAAGCAGGAAAGCCTGAACCTCCATTACAGAAGGAGCAAAAGGCAAAGGTTTGTTTGTGGTCCTGATGCAAGGACATTGTCCTTTCAGAAGAGGCTGAGACCACTCTATGGCTTTCAGTTACATCATGGCGGAGCGTTCCTTTTGTGGTCAGTGAAATCCCTAAACGAAATTTCTCAGCATTCAAATTCAAGCTAAAAAGTGTGTAACTTTATGCGAGCATGGTTTTCACAAGGTCTTTATTCAGCTAATAAATCAGAGTCTCTAAAGAAATAGCAATTTATTTCTCAAAGGAGTTTGATCCAGGCGTTTTAATACTTTTTGAAAGCTTTATATCCATTGAGCTTCTATGAAAAAGACTCCCTGCTCTTTTTCAGGGGTGTTTGCACTGCATTTTGAATGCAACCTCACCTGCATATGGGTGTATGTAATACTTACCTCAGTTCAACGTTGGTGTGGAAAATGTGTGACTGTCTGTGGACTCAGGTACAGGTATTATGCAAAATAAATAAAGGGAGGATGGACAGGGGACCATTGCCACTGTTTCCTGGGAAAATGGCTTTACAGTGTAAGGTGAAACAAGCTTATCCACATTATTTGAATTTTTTGAACTGCCGCAGCGTCCGTATCCAGACTAATTACAGACTGGTCTGGACAAGGAATTAACACTTAAAATGTCTATTTTGGTTTTCTATTTTGTGTAATAAATAAATAAATAAAATGTCTATTTGGGGATCTTTCTCAGTAAACTGTGGTTATCTCTTGGGAATTTTCGTCATTATACCTTTGGAGGCATAATGATCACAGGGGCTCAATGAAGTAAAAATAGGAATGGTAGCCCCAGGTTGGCCAGGTCAGGGTCCCCAGCCCCAGTGCTAGGAACAGAGCTGGTTTCAGGGTGGCATTTCTGTCTCCTCCTATGAGATTATAAGCCCATGGAGGACGGAGACTTTCTCCTGGGAGAAAATATTTGCAAATCATCAAACCTGGCTAAGGACTTGTATTCAGAATATATAGAAAGTTCTTAAAACTCAACAGTAAATAAACATAGTCAATTTAAGAAGAGGTAGACTTGAGCGAGCTCGGGTCCCTCGAGCCTACCATCGTAACTACAGTTAAGAAAGTTTGGTTGGGTCAATGATTAAACCCTCTGTTAAGCCCTTTATAACCCAGAGAGGGATCATGGCTCATTCATCAAGTAGAACAGCTGCAGGAAGGCCCCAGCTTGAGCAGAAAGCCTGTGTTTAAAAGGCTGTAGTCACTGATTAGTTAGCAGGGAGATGCCCGCAGAGTCGCTGCTGCTAATTTCTGAGGCAAGGTCTGTACCATCGAGAGCCGGAAGAAGTCACCGTGCCCACGGTGAGGCTGGCAGGCTCTCAGAGGCCAGGTTGGCTTGGGCTAGACTCCAAGGCCTGCCCCTTAGTAGCTGTCTACCTTGGCAAAGTTAATGCTTCTGAACCTCAGCTTCTGGATCCTAAAGTGGAGAAAATACTACCTATGGCACAGAGTTAGTGTGACAGCCAAAGGTGATGATATATGCGAGACCTAGTACATCTTTGCCAGGCTTTAAATGGTAGCAAGAATCATTTCTAAAGCAGTAACCTTATCTGCAGGGAGAGGACTAAAACCTTTGGACCTGCTCTCCATAGACTTCTGCCAAAAAAAGTGCAGAGGAGACCACAGGTGGGGTCAGAAGGGAGCTGATGTCTGCAGAGAACAGCCAGGGGAGGAATGGGGTCAGGAGAGGTTCAGATCACCAAACAATACACCCAGCTCCAGAAGGTTCCTGGGCTAGAATGCATCTCAGAGAGCCTGCACCTCTGATGATGGAGGGAATTACCTGCTGTACTAGTTTCCTAGGGCAGTCGAAACAAAGTACTGTAAACTCTGTGACCTGAAACAACAGAAATTTATTTTTTCACAGTTTTGGTAGCTAAGAGACCAAAATCAAGGTGTCAACAGGGCCATGCTCCTTTGAAACCTGTAGAAGAATCCTTCCTTGCCTCCTCTGGCTTCTGACGGTTTGCCAGCAATCTCTGGCATTCCTTGGCCTATAGAGGCATCACTGCAATCCTCCATCCTCCAATGGCCTTCTCCCTGTATGTCTTCCCAGCATTTTCCCTCTTTGTGGGTCTGACTCTGTGTCCAGATTTCCTCTTTTTATAAGGACACCAGTTACATTGGATTATAACCCACCTTAATGACCTCATTTCAACTTACAGACCCTATTTCCAAATAAGGGAACATTCTAAGGTAGTGGGTGTTAGGACTTCAACAAGTACTTCTTTTAGGGGGCACGATTCAACCTAAAACACGTGGTTATATGCGTTAGAGGTCTTCGTTGTCATTTTGTGCTTACAAGTAAGAGATGGCTGCTTGTTTTATAAAGCAAATGTTCTGGCTTTCTTGAGCCAAGAGAAAGTTCCATCCTTGAGAGCTCAGTGAAAAGGAAAACTGTTCATCCGCCAAGCCCAGCTCTTTACTGACCACCATATCTGCACGTCCGCAGCGTGAGAGTGGGGGAGGAGTATGGAAAGGGCAGCATCTCCATCCCAGAGGCCAGCTGAGGAAACCTGTCCAGAAGTTCAGACTGCCAGAAAATTCTGGATCTTCTCACAATGGACTCAGCCCAGAAGTGGGCAATCTAAAGCTTCTGTGCTAGGAAAAGGCTCATCCCATTGTGGGCTGGAGGCGTTCCCTGGGCTGTGTAGTCAGGGCCATGGCCTGAGCACCTGAGAAGCTGACAGCAGCAGCCTTCTAGGAAGCAAGTGTCCTGTGACACTGCACAGGCCAGTGAGTTGCCAAGGTCAATGGCTCCCCCTCACTTCCTGCCGTTGCTGCCTTCCCGCTTTCTGGAACCCTCTACCCCATTCCCAGTTATCCTTCGCCCTGAGTATTACCGTGTGTGATCTCTTACACCAGTATCCCACCTGCATATAAGCTGGGGGTTTATATCACAGAGCTGATACAAGGACAGTCACGTGGACAGTGGTCGACAGCCATGGCTCTCAACCTTGGCTGCATGTTAGAATCACCTGGGGAGTTTTTAAAAATTTTAATACCTAGACTTTCCCCAAGCAAATTACAACAGAACTTGTTGGAGATAAGATCTCAGCGTCAGTATTTTTCAAAGTTTCCTTTGATTTGAAATGTTTGATTCCAGTGTTTGGCCAAAGTTAAAACCCACTGATTGAATGGGAAGCAGAGTACAGTTCCTTACCTAGCTACGACGTCTGACGCGTCCTGTAAGCTAAGTTAGAGAGTTACTGCAGTAGATCAAGTAAGAGAGGATCCGAGCAGTTCAGGATGGAGAGGTGAGGTAGCCTCAAGCAGTCATGAAAGGGGAAATCAACAGAGCTTGGGGAAATTGATAGGGAGTTAAAAGAGGAAGAAGCCTAGATAAGGCCCAAGTTCTATTAAATCAGTATAAGGAAGGCAGGAGGAGGAAAAAACTGGTTTTGGTTTTGGACGTGTTGAATGTCCTGTGCTTCTGGAGCTCTCCAGGTGGCAGTGTCAGATGCTCAGGAGAGAGGTGAGCCAGAGATAGCATTTGGGAATCATTGGCATAAAATGATACTGAAAGCCTTGGGGGTCAGCGAGATTGTCTTGAGAGAGCAGGTGGAGTGGGGAGAGCAGAGCTCTGGTAAACACAGGTAGGGCAGAAGAAAAGGGGCCAGCAAAGCAGACCAAGGGATTGCAGGGGGAGAAGGAGAGCCAGGAGAGTGTCACAAAAGACAAAGGAGCAGACACTTCCAGGAAGAGAACTAATGCACAGGTCAGATGATGATGCCGGATCCAGCCTCGTGTTTATTGAATTTGGCAATATGGAGGTCAAGGGTGACTTAGACCGTTTTAGCAGAGCGGTGGGGGTGAGGATGGGGAAACTGACTGCACTGAGGTTGAAGAAGGAAGTAAGGAAACAGAGACACAAGTATAGATGACTTTTCTGAAAAATTGGCTGTGAATGGGGAGAGATACTCAGTGGTGACCGGAGGAGAATGCAGAATTCAGGGAAGTAACCGTGTGTGTGTGTGTGTGTGTGTGTGTGTGTGTGTGTGTGAGTGTGTGTGTGTGTGTGTGTGAGTGTGTGTGTGTGTGTGTGTGTTTATAAGCTATAGGGAAGAAATTAGTACCAAGGAAGAGATTGAAACTCCAAGAAAGAGATGCATAATAAATACGTCAAGGATCCTGACCAGGAGAGAGGGAATGGTACCTGGAGATGGTGGACCTTTGAGCCAGAGGGACACCTTTGTTTTGTTTTTTATTTTATTTTATTTTATTTTATTTATTTATTTATTTATTTTATTTTTGTGAGCCTAGAGAAACAAGGAAGATTTCTCTAAGGAAGGGTAGGGAATAAAACCATTTTCATGTGACCTTTTCCTTGTAGGAGGCCAGGGTTGGTGCAATGGGGGCTGAGGCTGATGTTGGGACACTGACAGCAGAGGAAAAATGAGGCTGCCGGGGACAGAGGGAGCCAAGCAGTGAGTGTGAGCTGCACCCCAAGAGGTTCTGAGTTTCAAAGTCAAGGAAGTCGAGAGTGGTCTTCAGGTTCAAAGGGTACGAGTGGGGCTGAGAGGTCAGGTGCCCTGTGGGATGTGCGTGGTATGGAGGGAGCAATCAAAGACACAGCGAGGAGCGTCCTGGGAGCTGAAGCTTTCTTAGCCGTCCCCTGGGTCAGTCATAAAGCTGGGAGACGGCCGCAGCAGAACCGCTCTGTGTCTCTGCTCCAAACAAAGCAGGACTCACGGTGTCTGTGGGGAAAAAGGAAGCAGGAGGCTGGAAGAAAACAGTAAAGTTTTGGAATGTCCACAGAGGAGAGTAGAAAAGGAAGTTGATGAAGGAGGAATAAAAGAGTGGTCCAGTTGACATCAGAGACTAGATATCTGTAGCAGCGTCAGCCCTTGCGGGTGAGTTACTGCCTGCATTTGTGCTTGACTCCCCAGATGTGGTAGCAAACAAGCAGCGCTGTGAGGTCAGCCGTGCTGGGCAGGTGCGGCAGGAGTCCAGGGCGCAGGTAGTCGAGGAGGCTGGGTAAAGCATGAGCCAGCTAAGTGCAGAAACAATGTTTCTAAACAGAGATTTAAATACAGCCATATAATCATAGGGCTGATGAATGACTCATAAATATGAAAATTAACCCAAGCCTGGTTTCAGATAGCACTTTTCTACTTTCTAAGAGTAAAATCTCCTGGTTCTTTCCACTCGGGAAGATCATCTTGTTCTGTATTCACTACACAAACCTCTCAGTTTCCACCTTTCTCTCGAAAGGAGGATGTTCTGCTCTCTCTTCTCATGGCTGTAGGTTATCAGGTAGACAGAGCAGCAGCTGCAGTTCCAGAGGTACTTTTGCAGTGATTCAAGAGTGATGGAGTTGGCAGTCACTGAAAACTCAGGGCCCACAGTTCCATATGTTTTGAAGGAAGAACGTTGGTGATTTCCCATGGGTGTTCCCCATGGGAGCACATTAATGGAGAAAAAAGCAGAACTTCACAAACTAACCTGGGTTGACATTTATTTAAAATATGCCAAGCGCTGTTTATCTGGAGTATCTTATTACAGGCCCTAGCGCTGCCGGATCATTAAAGGGCAGCTGGAAAACGAGGGTAAAACCATGGCCATATCATCCAGGAAGAACTTTGAGGGCTCTTGCCCATTTGTTTAATGAACTTGGTCCCAAATAAGGAAAGTATTATGTTGGGGCCAGGAGGGGGTAGAGTGGGAGCACGGGAGGAGGTTGCTTTCCCTCTTGTTTTCAGAAGAGATGGCAGGATAGAGGAAAGGATATGAATCTTTTTTGTTTTAATAGAAAAGTTTTCATTCTTGGCTCATCTATTCTATGACATTATATTGTGTTATAAAACATGGAAATGAAACTCACCCTGAGGAATAAAGAATGCCACCTTCCTGTATTTTTATTGGAAATCAAGATGTACAATATATTAATGAGAATTTATGGGGGGAAAAAAAACCCTGGATAATCTGGGAAGAATCCTGCAAAGGAGCATGCCTCCTGCAGACACTCAATAAATATTAATAGAGGGTCATGATAATTTAAATTTGCTTCTCTGATCCAATTCTGCTGCTTTCTCCTACCACAGCTCCCTAAAATTAGGCAACCACAGTGTTCAGGGCTTTGAGCAGAGCGTATATTTCTGAAGTTGTATGGAATTAATTAACCAAACTACAACATGACTGATGTGGAAAGCGGGGATCCACGTTGTTTATTAAGAGTGAGCAAATCGTCATCCCTGTCTTTGGAAGAGGTCAAGTTAGGGAGAGTGCGATGGGGCTTTGCCGCAATTCTAAGTGGCATCATCACAGGCAGGTAGCTCATCAGGCAATGATATTCAGAGAGGATTCACCAGAAGCCTTTTCAGGATAAGCTGGTTGTTCAAAGGCCAGGGGTGATGACTGGAGGGATACCTGAATGAGACCAGCTCAGAGTCAAGGTCTGGGGCAAAGCCATCAGAATTCAGATAAGGTTCCCAACGTGGCAGGCAGAAACAAAGAAATCCATCATGGCCGGGGGGGCGTGTCAGCAATTTGGACAGCCTCTGCCTGAGACAAATGAATTGATGGTCCACGCGGTCGATTCAGATGCACACCTTGACCTCGTCTTGCTTTTTTTCTTCTCTTGGGGCTTTATAAGATCCCCTTTACAAAGATAAAAGCAAGCCGGTGTAAGGAGAGGTCTGGATGCCATGGAAGGTCTGCAGGTTTGGAGCCAGACCAACCAAGGTTGAGTCTCAGCCTGAGCGCTTAAGAACTTCCAGGACTTAAGCAGATGAACTGACCCCTCTCTGCCTCCATCCTGCTAACTAAGAAGTGGGGACGACGATGCCTATCTGTCAGGCTGTTGCGAGCATTAAATGAGGTATGAAAGCATCAGCACACAAGAGTTTCTGAATAACTATTTCTCTCTTTCCCTTTCATGAGCAAACATTCAAACAACTTAGATGACGTAGGCCTGTAGTGAAATCCCCACTTTTCAGGTAGAGCAAGTAAAGCATTCCCTTGCCCAAGGTCTCAGGATGTGGATCTCAAATTTGGTCACTGCAATAGCATCACCTGGGAACTCAGGACCCATCCCAGACGTACTGAATCAGAAACTCATGATTCGAAATCAGAAACCCAGCAGCCTGTGTTCTACCAAGCTTTGCAGCTGATTCTGCTGCACGCTGAAGTTTGAAAACTCTATTAGGATAAATCATGTCCGTGGCTCACAGTGTATGGCAGGTGGAGAGCTCGCAGCCCCCAGGTAAACAGTTTCTATGGGATACAGTCTCATATTTTCCTTCCCAGATTCACCTGGTGTTGGCAACGCTTTGCCTTGAGCTGTGCGGTGTTGGCCTCAGCTAGAGTCCGCGTCAAGATGGTACCTGAGTCCTGGACTTGGGGAGATCAGTGGTTCCCCAGATTCTTTCTACTGTCAGACCATTCATTCCATTCCATATCTTCATCAGGTTTGGGAAACAAATGTAGAACTCATCATGTTGCACTGAAGCCAGTTTTGTTTTTTTTTTCCATAAACAGGAATGGAGTTGTTTTCCAGTTTTACTGAAATACCACTGACATCTAGCACTGTATAAGCTTAAGTTGTACAACATAATGATTTGATATATGTCTGTATAGTGAAGTGATTACCACAATAAGACTAGTCAACATCATCACCATACCTTGTTAAAAAAGTTTTTTCTTGTACTGAGAACCTTTAAGAGGTACTCTCTTAGCAACTTGCAAATATACAATACAGTATTGGTAACTCTAGTCATTGCGTTGCACAACATGAAGCCAGTTCTTAATGGGAACCATCACCCACCCCCCCTTCCCTTCTTTCTAACTGTGTTTGGTGACAATATCAAACTGGCCACTGGGTAACTTGGGATGCTTTCAACCATTACAAAACCTTAGCGTCTCAAAAATAGTCATGAACTCTCCACAAGAGCAGCCTAGAGAACAAGCTTCCAAGTGACCTTGACAGTTCAGCCTGGGGACCATGAAACATGGGATCAATCTACAGTTCTGACCCCTGCAGCCCACCCCCGATCTCTCCCCTGCACCCAGTCCTGCAGGCCCTGTGTTGGGCGCTGCCTCGCTGGAGGACTGTGAAATGATTCCCCAGCAGGTGTCTGTAATGCTTTGGATGAACCGCACACCTGCTGCCTCTCCCTCACTGTCTATTTCCATGAAAGAAAAAAAAGAAATACTGCCTTGAGTTTGTTGAAACACATGCATTCACAAATGAACTTCTTTCAACAATGCCCAAGGAGATTTGGAAAACAAACCCAGCTCTTTCTCTTCTTGTACATACAGTGGCCACCAAAGGATAAGCATTGTTCTGTCAAGGTCCAACACTTGCTAGAGTGATCGCTGGAACCTTAAGGGAAGAGAGATTCTGTTTATAACAAGAGGAAAATGGATTAACCAAAACTCTGGCCTTCAGCTGTCAGCACTAGAATACAGTAGGTCATGCAGAGTATGAGGTGGCTTTGACAAGAACATCATCTTGTTTGCTTTAGTCAGTCCTATTTGGAGCAAGCTGATTTAAGCAATGATGTTTCTCTGCAGCAGATGAATACATACCAACAAAATCCATCAGTTATGAAGGTTGTGGCATCGATTTTAGAATAAAACGCTGTTCCAAAAGAAGGAAATCATAGTCTGATATCGCCACTGCTGACAGCTGGTACCAGCATCAGGAGAGATCTGTTTCAACCAAGAAGTGTGGCCTGCAGGAAGGACAGCAGTTGGAAAGAGGCGATCGTGTCCACTTTACCTCCACTTCTCAGTAGAGGTTCTGTCCTGAGCCCCAGATTGTCTGTTTGTCTGTTGACAGTGCAGGCAGCACACTCTAGGTTGAGGGAAAGGCCACCGGTTTGGGCCATTGTATATAGTCTTAAATTCCATTTGCCTGTGTTTCCTCTTAGCTGAGGAAATCCGCAGTAGTAATCACAGAATAATCCTACTGAATTCCCGTTGGCTCTTTATGCAGCACATATTAGGAAAGTACGTTCTGAAATGTATCAAGGAGAAAATGAGCACTAACTACCTAGTTTGTTTTCGGTGCTCTCCTGCTGGACAGAAGAGTAGAACAGAATCAGTATCTATTCTGGGGAAATCTATCTCTAAGATACACTAGAATATATTCCCCAACGAGGAATGACAGGGTAACCCCCCCAGCACAGAGTCAGAACTAACTTTGGGAAATACCCTAAAGGGGAACGTTTACCCTTTAGCACAATTCAACTGGCATTTTTTTTTTTTTTTTTTTTTGGCGGTACGCGGGCCTCTCACTGCTGCGGCCTCTCCCATTGCGGAGCACAGGCTCCAGACGCGCAGGCTCAGCGGCCATGGCTCACGGGCCCAGCCGCTCTGCGGCATGTGGGATCTTCCCGGACCGGGGCACGAACCCGCGTCCCCTGCATCGGCAGGCGGACTCTCAACCACTGTGCCACCAGGGAAGCCCCTCAACTGGCATTTTTAAGTTTATAAACCTAATGGCTCCCAATTAGGGAATATCCCAAGAATCTATAAAGCAGGAAGAGACTCAGCATAACTCTGTATAACTGAGGGGCAGTGTGTGTCTAGTCATCAGCAAACGTTGTTTACACTGTGGGAAATGAGGTCTCAACCCTTCCCTGGTTATTGTCCCTGACAGGCAGCCCAGCTTCTGCCATCAGGAGGGACTCTTACCCGGGATCGTTCATGAACAGTTTGGTCCCATTGGGTGCTAACTGCAGGAAAAAGTACCTGAACTTGTGAAGCCTTCAGATGGAATTATCTGCTTTCCATTTTTATGTTGTGCTGACCATAATTTCTATCCAATATCTCTATCCACCTGGGAAGACAGACAGGTAAGCAAACAACTACAACAATACGGTTAACCAACCCTCTGATAGAGATATGTACAAGGCAAAATGGAAATATAGTAGCCCAGTTGCTTAATTCTGCCTGGCGTGAAGTTTGAGCTTAGCCTTGAAGTTAGGAAGGGCACTCCAGAAAGAAGGTAAAGAAATGTAGAGTGGAGGGAAACGATGTTCAGTTGGAATACCACTAGACTGCGTGCTTGAAGTGTGTGTAGAGGGTGGAGAGTAGTTGGAGATGAGATGGAAAGGCAGTCAAATTGTGAAGAGCTCTGCATACCCTCTTGTGGAGTTTGGGCCCCGTTCTGTGGACAAGAGGGAGCTGCTGAAGGGCCTTAAGCAGAGGTGGTTTCTTGAAATCCTGGGAGTCTCCCAAGTCTCCTTTGGGAACCTGGCTTTGGCAAGAGGTGGTCCCAGGTGTGGCATCACTGACTGAGAATCATAGACCTTTCATTCTCTCCAAACCATGCCTCAGATGCTTACACTGTCTTTAAATAGGAGATTTTCCACTGGGGGGTTCCGATCACAGCTCAAGCTCCCTTCTTTATACTAGAGCACTGGCCCCAATGAAAATGAAAACTTAAGTATGATAAAATAATAACCTCTCCATATATTAACCATATCTCATCAGAGGCCAACCAACTGTCATCAACTTGAAGGTCAATCCCCTTATTAGTTACCCTTAGGATAAAAGGAATAGCCCTTGGGGCTTCCTTGGTGGTGCAGTGGTTGAAAGTCCGCCTGCCGATGCGGGGGACACGGGTTCGTGCCCCGGTCTGGGAAGATCCCACATGCCGCGGAGCGGCTGGGCCCGTGAGCCATGGCCACTGAGCCTGCACGTCTGGAGCCTGTGCTCCGCAACGGGAGAGGCCACAACGGTGAGAGGCCCGCGTACCGCAAAAAAAAAAATAGGAAGAATAAGAATAGCCCTTGAAGCTATAGGAGCATCATGGCTCCAGAAACCCTACAGCTTAATCTTACGGCTACAACTCAAAAATATCCCTTCATCAGCAGTCCTGGGATAACTCAGAAAACAGTAAAAAATATTTTTCTTATACTAATGGAGTTAGGACACAGACACCTACCTGTAACTCTCTACCCCATAAGCCATCTATGTCTTCAAAGACCTTCATGGTATTTAATGATTCCTATTATTAAGACATAGGCTGTGTGAGTTTGTGTGTGTATGTTTTAACAGAAAAGGTGTCTTAAAGGAACAATCTGTAATACGCAGCCTGAGCTCCAAGGAAAGAAATCTAAGTGCTGTTACTTGTTAAGCAGAGCAGGAAAGTGTTCCTAAACACCGTGAGAGATAAATAAAATCTTCAGAATTAGTGGGAAGGAAGGTAGCAGAGCAGTTGAGTATTGGAACAGAGTCATTCGACTGAACTTAAACCCTGTGTCTGTCACGTACCAGCTATGTGATCTTGGGCAAGTTACTTCTTGAATTCAGCCCTTTCATCTGTAAAATTGGGGTAAGAGTAGCACCTACCTCGTAAAGCCATTGTGGGGATGACATGGGATAATCTGTCTAAAAGGCTTTGCTAGCCAATGCAAATTAAGTGCTCAATAAATGATCTCTGTTATTATTACAAGGGCCAGAGATATTTCTTGTTTCACTTCAGAAATCAATAAAGATGCCGTAAAAAAATTTTTTTAAATTAAAAAATTAAAAATAAAGATGCCGTCCACCGAAAATGATCATGTGTATTCAGCGTGCATAAAAGCTTATGAACTGAGTCCTTGGTCAAACCACACAACGATGCACATTTTCTTTAAACAACGTGCGTTAACTTCTGAGGAAATTGTACTGTTTTTAAATCCGTCCAAATGATATTTTTAAAACATTCCATTGTGATAAGAACTCAGCTACATTTGTTTATGATGACTTGCGTCTTGTTGAAGAAAAAGGCTCCCAGCCATTGGCTGAGAGATGTAACCAGAACTAGCTTTAGCTGAAGACGGTGGTTTCTCCAGAAAAGTCATCTGAGGCTGCAGTTACTACATGGGAGATGGACAGAAGCTGTGTAATTAAGGAAAGGATGCATTACCAAAAAGTTATGATGATAAAAAGGGGGAAGAGGATACGTAATTAACCTTTCCAACAGTTAACATCAGTGGTTACCTAAGCCTCTTTTCGCAAAACTGCTCATTTGAAGAACATCCAGTTTGGCTGTGACGTGTTCTTAAATATTTAATTCACCTGCCTGCAGATAAAGCGATTTCCTCTCTTTATTTTTTGTTGTTGTTGTTGCTGTCGTTGAGTCCTGCTTTTCACCACATCAGCGTTCAAAATTGTATTTTATTAAATGAGTTGATTTTTAAAGGAGCCGATTTTTTCCCTGGATTCTCTAGGTATAAACAAATACCTGATAAATATGAATTACGGGGAGGTCAGCCTAATGTTTTTGTATTATTGAAGTATGAGTGTGAGATGGGGAATTTTAAGTTCTCTGATAGCCAGGTCTCAGTGAGTGTGTGCTAGGACAGGACAGGCAGGGACAGAGCAGGGACAGAGACCAGGAAGACCTAGGGGTTAGGGTTAGGGCAAGTGCAAGCAGAGTGTGGTTGGAAGATTTGGTTTGAGGGCAGTCTAGCCATGGTCAAAAGTCAAGGTGTTCCAGGAACCAGGCAGAACAGACCATTTGATAGAATATTATAAAGAGAAAGCCTAAGCCCTGATATCTGAGAGGTAAGCATGTTTATCCAATCGTTACAGTCTTCAGGAAGGCCTAGGAGCAGAAAATGAAGCAGGTAAGTAGTTGGCGTCAGGAAGATCCCATGGCAGGCCACAGAGTCCCAGCCCAGAGGAGCAGAGTGCGGGATCAGGGCTTCAGTCCTTGAAGGGCTGGGACAAAAGCTAAGACCCCAGTTCCTGCTGAACCAGCCAGAGCATCAGTCAGGAAGTCAGAGGAGGAACTCAAGGACGTGGGCTAAGAAGAGGAGGCAAGACCAGGCACTGGGGTTCAAGGACTGAGCACGCTACGTTGCAAGGCCGATGCTTTGAGCCACTAAGGTACTGGCTAGAGGACCCTGACCAGACCAGCATTAGCCCAGATCTAGGGCAGGTTGCACCTGTAGGTAAGAGTCAGGGTTTCTCAGCTTTGGCACTATTGATCTTTTGGACCAGGTTCTCCTCTGTTGCGGGAGTTGTGCTGTGCATTGTAGGATGTATAGCAACATCCCTGGCCTCTAGTCATTAACGTCCAGTCATGACAATCAAAAATACCTCCAGCCATTGCTCAATGTTCTGCTCCCTATTGCCCAGGCCTGCCAACTGCTTCTATGTGCTCACCTATGTGGTGAAAATAGGCTGAGTTTTTGTTAGGGTGGAAGAAAGTATAATCTAATCAACTATAATTAATAGGTTGTCAGAGATCTTCATGAAATTCCAGAGAAAGCCCTGTTGAGGCTGTTGGTTCCTCCTGAGGAGAACATGATCCCGATTTTACCATTTGATTATTCACTCCTTTTATTAGCATGTATTACTTTACGGCGGCTCCAGAACTTCTCCATGGAAGGGGTGTATGTTACTTAGATGTTTTTTGATGTCACATGGCTTTCAGAGTACTGATGGAAATTGGGAAGAAAGGCCTAAACCTGCCCAGGCCATTCTCGGCAATATTAAGTCTTATTACTAGGGTATTTTCTGGGATGTTAGGTAAAAATCTTTCAACCTATCAAGGATTTTGAGCTGGTCAGTTTTCTCATTTGTTTTTCTGGAGTTTGTTCATTTTTGTAATTAATTTTGTACCTAAGACCTTTATAAGAACTTTAAAACTATGAAACTATATGCTAAAATATCTTTTTATGCTAACATTTATTGGAAGTATAAACCAAGTCACTCATTCATACCAAGGTTTGAGCTGTGGCTGACATGAGATACAATAATCAGTGAGAGATTCAGGAATCTGAAGTGGTAGATTATAAAGCTTCTGAAATTCTTAAAAGGAGTATTATGCAAGTCAGGTTGTTAGTTATACTAAATATTAGTGATAACAATAATTTAAAAATTACCAAGGGCTTATTATATGCTAGTGTACAAAGGGCTTTTACAGCATTTCTCATGAAATCCTTTATAACCCTATGAGATTATTGCTGTTATTATCCCCATTTTATAGGTAAGGAAACCAAGGCATGAAAAGTAACTGGCCTAAGGTCAGTCACAGGTTCAGTGGGTTGTGAAGTCAGCATTTTAGCCCAGGCAGTCTGACTACAAAGTCTGCACTCATCATGATTATACTGTTTTTATTATTTTATTATAATATATTATATTCTGTCCATTTTTCTTGTAGATGAACTAAAGGAGTTGTAGATGAACTATTTCTGCAGCCTTACTTTTCACTCTTTCGTTTCACTCTTTTTTTCATCTTCTGTCATTATAATTATGTATATAAAATAATCATTAATGTATATAGCATCAGGACTAAAGCTAGTAATACTGTATGGCATGTTTGAGACTTGCTAAGTGAGTAAATCTTAAAAGTTCTCATCACAAGAAAAAAAAAAATATTGTAACTCTGTATGTTGACAGATGTTAACTAGACTTACTATGGCACTCAATTCACAATATATACAAATATAGAATCATTATATTGTACACCTGAAATTAACATGTTATATTTCAGTTATATCTCAATGAAAAAATCATATTGAACATATAAATGAGAAAATTCTCATATCCTACTCTAAATCTGTATTTCCCTGAGTTATACTTGGCAGTGAGGGCAACAGCAAACTACAAATATAATAACGTGAGATATTAATAACAATGTCTACTATTAATTCACTCCTGTGCCTCCTATATAAAGACCTGTTGAAATCCTTCATGACTGTGACTCAGGGAATCCCCTCCCCCCTCTGCTGGGCTCTAGAGGCGGAGAGCAACCCAAACCCAGTTTGTCTTGGAAAGAGAAAGGGGAGTAGCCCATTAACAACTGGCCAAGCAGAAGCATTTAAGCAGCTGAGCTCACCATGTGGGAGAGCAATCAAGACATCAGAGATGCCAGCTCATCCCTAATGCTGTCACCAGCGTAGGGATCACACCTCACTTCCTGCCCTGAGCTCCAGACTACAAGTTCCCTGGGGCAGAGGGGCTCTTCACCTGCCTTCCTTGCCCTCTGTCCCCCTGGGGCAAAGAGGGGACAGGGAAGACAGTCAGCCCTCCCCTTCCTGGTCCCGGCCTTTCACAGCCTCCCTTTCCTCCCTGGAACAGTGTCTGAAAACGCAATCCTCCAGGGACTGGCCCCGGCCAACATCTGGAGGTGGTGGTGGACCCCAAAGAGAAGGAGAGTGTAGGCAATGTCGAAAAACCCTCAAATTCCAATGTTTAGAAGTACTGTGCATCCATGACCTGGCTAAAAGGAACGAAATTGGGTCATTTGTTGAGACATGGATGGACCTAGAGACTGTCATACAGAGTGAAGTAAGTCAGAAAGAGAAAAACAAATATATTAACGCATGTATGTGGAACCTAGAAAACTGGTACAGGTGAACCGGTTTGCAGGGCAGAAATTGAGACACAGATGTGGAGAACAAACGTATGGACATCGAGGGGGGAAAGAGCGGGGGGAAGTGGTGGTGGTGTGATGAATTGGGCAATTGGGATTGACATGTATACACTGATGTGTATAAAATGGATGACTAATAAGAACCTGCTGTATAAAAATAAAATAAAATAAAATTTTAAACTCAAAAAAAAAAAGTACTGTACATACAGAACAAAACCATCTGTGGCCAGATTGTGGCCCCAGGCTGCCAGTTTTTGACCTCTGTTAGAACTTCCCACCCTGAGAAGGCTCGAGGGATTCCTTCAGAACAGGAACAGTTTGACCTGACAGGAAACGTTGCTCTCGCTTCAATCACGAGACGTGTGCGTGTACTTTAAACGCATATTCTTTATTCTCCCTTTAAGTAAATAGATATTTGAAAAAGCCAGATGCGTGACTTTACAGCGTGACTCACAGTAAACAATCCGACGGCAATGCCCCTCAGCCTTGAAGCAAAAGCAGGAAACCGTTTTGCCTCCCTGCCTCCCTCCCCCCAGCCTTTTATTAATAAATCTGGGGCGGGGGGGGGGTTCGGTTGGGAGGACAGAAAGTAAGTGGCTGTATGAATGAGCTTTTAAAAAATGACCTACAGGTGAAAACAGCCAGGTAGCCTCATTTTACACTACAACATCCCAGGCTGTGCCCTTCTTTAGAAACCATTTAATTATCTCCTATGTTTTCAGAAACACGTTGCTCTTTATTCATCCTCGTGTCCTTATCTACATATGGTTGGTTTGTGTGGGCACTGGGATCTCAGGAGGATGTTATCAACTCCACTGGTGAACAGATTTGGCTTTTGCAACGTAGGACTCCTAGTTCACGGCATCTCATTTGTGTTTCTCTGATTGCCGCTCACAGGATCCTTTACAAACGTCTGCGGTGGGGTGGGAGGAGACTTGGGGGCTGGGCCTGAGGGAGATGAATATAACATGGCCAAGGACGGGTACTGGGCTGATAGTCGTGACATACAGTTCAGAAATCAACATGCATTAGTCCAACTCTGTAAATCAGGTCCAGGTCATGGAATCGGTTAAAGACCTGCAGAGGAAAGCTCATTAGGGAGGGAGGGCGTCTGCTACCTGCCCAGCCCCCCACTCGGTGACCTTGGACCTAATCTCTACATCTTCAGCTGGGAAATGAGAGGGGGTTGAATAACTTCTGAGGTTCCTTGCAGCTTTATCATTCCGCGACTCTCTGATTTGTGATTCTTTGTGTTACCGAACCAAACTTGGGTGCGCGTACCCGCGCACAGTAAAGCCAATCCGCTGACACCAGGTTATGGTGAAGGAAAATGCAGCATTTATTGCAGGGCAGCAAGCAAGGAGTCCAGGGCAGCTAGTGCTCAAAAGACCTAAATGCCGTGATGGGTTTCAGCAAAGCATCTTTAAAGCTCAGGTGAGGGAGGGGGTCTCAGGGCATGTGATCAGCTGGTACACAATTCTCTGGTTGATGGTGAGGTAACAGGGGTTAACATTATCAATCCTTAGGTGCCAGTAGGTCTGGGGTCTAGTGCTCATGGTCATCAAGTAGTTAATTTCTTCCATTTGGTGGTGGTTTTAACATCTCACTAGGGACTTCAGAGAGGAGCTAAAGCAGAAGATATGGGGGAGGGGTCTGCCCTAAGAAGGCCCCATAGGGTCTTGCTCAGTTACATTTGATCTCATGCTGTATGGGCTTTAAATGTAACGACACCAGAAAATTCACAGGAAATGTAGAATCATCTTAAACCCAAGAAGATAAATTCCTTTATTTAATGAAGTCTACGCTGCATCAGTGTTAGTTAATTCAAGTAGCATCTTCTCTCTTCCTCTGTTTGTGGTACACTGTGGTACCAATGACTCAAGCGCCTAGGGGCGAAATAGCACTACGTAAACATTAAGCTCAACAGACTGCTGAATAATATCCTATTTGCTGTCATTTGAGCCTTGCATATTTGCAAGGTGCTACTAAGTCGTGTTATTAATGTGTTTCATGTGGCACTTGGCAAATGAGAGGATGAAACTCTTAGATTGAGGAGGTATGGCAGGGGATGAATATTTCTTGACCCTCTTTGGAATTGGAAATGATGGAGATTATGAGAGAATTGAGCTGAGTCATCCAAGACACCCCCCTGGAGCGGGAAGTCAGCGGCCCATGCCTTCAATGTGTCTTCTTAGAAAAGGCACTGACATTGAGTGTCCCCTGGTTCTCAGTTTATAAAATTGGTCTTATAAAAAGTATTGTCCCAGAAACGTCAAGATGATTGGCCAGAGACAACCTGGAAAACTGCCCCCGTATAAGCAACCTAAGCCGCCCCTATCATGTGCAGCTCACCCCGAGTTCACCCAAGTGCTCTTCCACACGTACTTTGCTTCTAATAAACACTGTTTCTAGTTCAAAAAAAAAAAAGTATTGTCCCAGGTAATTCTTGCCACCATTTTTTAAAGAATTCCTAGAATCCCAGATTTTTAAAAAGTGATAAATGAATATACCTTATGGTTATATTAGAAATACTCTTAAAAATAGTGTATGTGTGTGTGCACACACACGCACACGTGCACACTTGCATGCTTAAAATATCTGCTTTATTCTTCATACTCAGGTTCAGTAGTCACAGTAGAAAAAGAGGACCTAGTATGTATGTAAGCTATTACGTATAGAATGGATAAACAACAAGGTCCTGCTGTATAGCACGGGGAACTATATTCAGTATCCTGAGATACATGACCTTCTGCTTGATTTTAAGACAAAAAAATTATACATGCAGCTCTTCCAAACAGTTGGCTTGTACAGTGTTTTCGGAGTTTATATATCTATTGATTTGTTATTGAGCATGTAATTTGTTACTTCTTCCAAAGAAAACTCCAACGCTGACCTTCTTTGAAGTCTTCTCTTACACTAAAAATCCTGTTATTTGAGACATCTGAAATAAAGTGGGCCTTTCCCCCTCCCCACTATCTTTTCTTTAGCACAGGATATCAGAAGTGCTACTGGTTCATGCTTTGTACTTATAAACTAACATTAGACTAAAAATGTATTGTCTAAAATAGCGTCTGTGAGAGTTAATAGCTCCTGTGGGTGGGCCATATGATAACTCTACCATCACTCTCTGTGTGATATTTATAATTATTAGTGTCTCCTTTCTAGCCAAGAGTTATATGGCTTAGTTTTCTAATTATGGGGACAAAGAATGAGTTTTCACACAGAGGTATTATTGTTTTTACTGCCCTGGAAAATGAAGATTTATGAAAAGAAACTAATTTCCATTGGCCTCTGGCTTCCTACCTGTCTTTTAGGTTCAGCTGTTACTTCACCACACTTGAAGGAGGGTAAGAATGCACATCTCTTTGTTTGGGGGATATTCAGTGGTAGCTAGATTCCATGTCTCCTTTCTCTAGAAATCATTCAGATTCAGTATAGTTTAAAATAACAAAGTAAGCTATTCAAATCCCAACCCAACTTTGTAGCCTAATTTCCTACTGGGTCACTTGGAAAGCCAAGTGTAGAGTTTGGCTGTCATCTTCCCTTTTAGACATAGCTGCCAATGCTACACGCAGAGCAGGTGATGGTTAGGAGCCAGGCAGTACCCAGCAGCCAATTATACGTAGTTGGATCGCTGAGCTCCCTGGTGATTTCCTCTGCCCCAGTCAGCGAGCACAGAATCTGCTGGAAAGTCTCCAGCACCCACTTGGCTTGTGGCTCTGTCATAGCCTCACTTATTGCTTTCCATGTGGAAGCCGATCAAGGCTTTGGCTCAGGAGGCTCAGGAAGAGAAAGGTGGGCTTTATCCTCAGCCTGCAAAGCAAAGGGTAATACATTTGCATCACTTCTGTATTCCACAGTCCTCCGTTAAATGAAGGCAGTGGTCTCTATTTGAAAGATACCCTTTTCAAAGAGGACTTCAAATGCATTGAGCACTTACTCTCTTCTGTTCGGAATCACTAGGGTTTAGAGTTTGTTTGTTTTGTTTTTTTAATTTTTACCGTCTTTATTGGAGTATAATTTCTTTACAATGGTGTGTTAGTTTCTGCTGTATAGCAAAGTGAATCAGCTATACATATACGTATATCCCCATATCTCCTCCCCCTTGCATCTCCCTCCCACCCTCCCTATCCCACCCCTCTAGGTGGTCACAAAGCACCGAGCTGATCTCCCTGTGCTATGCAGCTTACCACAATGTTCATTGCAGCTTTGTTTACAACAGCCAGGACATGGAAGCAACCTAAGTGCCCATTGACAGATGAATGGATAAAGAAGATGTGGCACAATACATACAATGGCTTTAGAGTTTTTGAGAGTCCTGTAGGTTGGTATAACTATTCCTTCTGTATCGACAAGGAAAATGGTTGCTCAAAAAAGTAAAATCATGTTTCTGAGGTCACAAAGCTGGGAAGTTGTGGCTCTAGGATTTGAATCAGAATCTCTCTCTCTCTCTCTCTCTTTTTAAACAGTACAGTTACATTTATGCATACATTCTTTGTGCCATTGATACAACTGTCATATAGGTTACATCTAAATATGCTATAAACTCTACCATACAGTGCTGTAATTTTGCTCTAAACCACCATATGTCTTTGCGAAACATAAAGAAAGGAATAAAGAAAAAAAAAGATAGCCTTTTCAACTCCCCCTAGTGCTGACCATAGGAACAAAAGATAAAATTCCAGGGCTTCCCTGGTGGCACAGTGGTTGAGAGTCCGCCTGCTGATGCAGGGGACACGGGTTCGTGTCCCGGTCCGGGAAGATCCCACATGCCGCGGGGCGGCTGGGCCCGTGAGCCATGGCCGCTGAGCCTGCGCGTCCGGAGCCTGTGCTCTGCAACGGGAGAGGCCACACACAGGACAGCTTCAACACAGAATGTTCCCGTTTCTCGGGATGAATAGCCGGGCAAGCTGGCATCTTTACTTCAGGCTGAACTAAAACCAGATTCCCTCCTGGCAGGAGTCTCTCGAGCCAGCTGCAAACTGCCTGATGCCCGAGCTCCCCAACGAGGACAAGAAAAAGAAGGTTTCGAAATACATTTGACGTGGTGCTCCAGTTCTGATCCCATTAATTTTCATGTACCTTTTCCAGAATTCAGTTCACAGATTTGACTTGAAAGTCGTCAGTGAATTTTATGGCTCTTAGAAAATCTTACCGTCTGGCTATAGAGCTCTTCTTTTTCAAAGCAGCTAGACAATTTCAGAATATAAAATTACAGGTAAATGAAGAAAAGGTGCCAGATCAGGACATGTAAAACAGCACTGACTGAATTATATAGAGGGGAACTGAAGCCTCATAGTCTTCTTCTCAGCTCAGCACAATATGGAATCTATGAGAGATGTATAAAAACGGACTGCGGCTTCCCAGCGACCCAGCGTTTCAATATCCTCCACTACTTTTGGGATGACGAGTTTAGTCTAAGGATGTTATTCAGATTTATCTAGCACCCTTCTTCCAATTACTGTGCACGATACTTGGGAGAGAGGATGGACCCACCCATTTATTCTGAGCAGTTACTGTGGACAAAGCTGCTGTGTCACTATAAATCAGAGTCCCTCTGTCTGAAATGGTATTTAATAGTGTCCAGAGCTGCAGGTGGAATCTCGTGGTTGCAACTCAGAGCCAGGAGCCAAATCTTTTGTGCTCCCCTGTCAGCCCAGACATGGTGACTTTATGCTGCAGCACCTGACCATCTGTATCCTCAGAGGGAATTGAAAATAAGAGGTAAATTTGACAAATAAAGACCAACATATCTGAAAGCTCCTGACACTGAAATCATTTCATTTTAAATTATAGGGTTAATGTATGTTTCCCATCTCAATTTGCATTATTTCTCTTCTATTTCTTTTATAAAATGACGGCAGACATCATTTAGCTACTGAAAAATGTTAATATTCTCAAGTAGAAAGAGATCTGTAGATTTAAAGCATTCAAGACCAAAGAGCTTCCCAAACGGGACTTCCCTGATGGTCCAGTGGTAAAGAATCCGCCTTCCAATGCAGGGTATGCAGGTTCGATTCCTGGTTGGAGGCCTAAGATCCCATATGCCATGGGGCCACTAAGCCCGTGCATCACAACTACTGAGCTTGTGCGCCTCAATGAGAGAGCCCTCATGCCTCAAGCTACAGAGCCCAAGCGCCCTGGAGCCCACGAGCCACAACTAGAGAGAGAAAACCCGCACACCACAACTTGAGAGAAACACGAAAAGATCCCGCATGCCTCAATAAAATCCCGTGTGCCGCAACTAAGACCTGACGCAGCCGAAAAAAATAAGGAAAATAAATAAATAAAATAACTCTTAAAAAAAAAAAGAGCTTCCCGAACTTGGGACCAGATTTTCATTCTGTTTCAATGTTTGATTTGTTCAAATTTCAAATCATTAAGAAATTCTCTGCAATTCAAAACTACAGTGAGGTATCACCTCACACCAGTCAGATGGCCATCATTAAACAGTCTACAAATAATAAATGCTGGAGAGGGTGTGGAGAAAAAGGAACCCTCCTTCACTGTTGGTGGGAATGTAAACTCGTGTAGCCACAATGGAGAACAGTGTGGTCCTTAAAAAACTAAAAATAGAACTACCATATGATCCTGCAATCCCACTCCTGGGCATATATCCGGAGAAAACTCTAATTCAGAAAGATACATGCACCCCAATGTTCATAGAAACACTGTTTACAGTAGCCAAGACATGTAAGCAACCTAAGTGTCCATCGACAGATGAATGGATAAAGAAGATGTGAGAGATATATAGATAGATAGATAGATAGATAGATAGATATAGATAAATATACATCTACACACACACACATATATATATAATGGAATATTACTCAGCCATAAAAAAAGAATGAAATAATACGATTTGTAGCAACAAGGATGGACCTAGAGATTATCATACTGAGTGAAGTAAGTCAGATAAAGACAAATATCATATCATATATGTGGGATCTAAAAAAAATAATACAGATGAACTTATTTACAAAACAGAAATAGACTCACAGACATAGAAAACAAACTCACAGTTACCAAAGGGGATAGCAGGGGGTGGGGCAGGTTAATTTAGGAGTTGGGGATTAACATACACACTACTGTATATAAAATAGATAAACAACAAGGACCTACTGTATAGCACAGGGAACTCTACTCAATATTTTATAATAACCTATAGTGGAAAAGAATCTGAAAAAGAATATATATATACGTATAACTGAATCACTTTGCTGTACACTTGAAGCTAACACAGCATTGTAAATTAACTGCACTTCAATTTAAAAAAAAAAGAAATTCTCTTTTTATTCCCCATCAGACTAAAATTTCTTGGTGATTAGCATCGTGTCTAAATCACATTAGAAAAGTCCCTTTCCAAACAGTATGTTGGTATAAGATGTCAAGAAATTTTTGATTGTACTTGCTCTCCATGTGTCAACTCATCATGTGTTACTAAGAATTCCAGGGCGATCCATTTAATTATTCGGATTTGATTGAAGATGAGACAGTGTGCAAGGAATGCCTTGTTGTTTCATTTTGGTTATCTAAACCTCTGAGAAGACCCCAAGCCAGGAGGGCTTTGCTATGACCCATGCTATTATGAGATGGCCATCCTTGTAAGTCATCCATCCTAAGTGGCTCTTCTCATCCACTCTTTCTGGATAACTCCCGAGTAAGACCTACTTCACTCAAGTAATTTTCTCAATATTTGTCTTGCTGGCTGGGGGTGAAGTTCAAGTTGAAGGTCAGCTTCATATTGAAAATATTCTGCTGACCATGGCAGAGTGTTTGAAGAGAGTATTTGGCTATTCACTGAAATTTTTCTCCCTCTGGGTCTTTTTTATTTTACTGCTGTACATTTGACCTTACTACAAGTTTTAGTTTGAGAATCCTTCAAGCAATTGTTATCATCATAACACAAGAAAGAGAATGATTTTACTATGCATAAGAATGGTCATGGGGCTTCCCTGGTGGCGCAGTGGTTGGGAGTCCGCCTGCCGATGCAGGGGACATGGGTTCGTGCCCCGGTCTGGGAGGATCCCACATGCCGCGGAGCGGCTGGGCCCGTGAGCCATGGCCGCTGAGCCTGCGCGTCCGGAGCCTGTGCTCCGCAATGGGAGAGGCCACAACAGTGAGAGGCCTGCGTACCGAAAAAAAAAGAATGGTCATGGATTCAGAGCTAATTATAGTTGTAAGAAACTTTAACATTTACCTTCTGCAGCACCGTCTGATGTGTGCATCTCCTGTACAACATAGATACGTCTGACTGATAATGTCCGGCATCATGTCTTACAGAACTCTTTCCTGCAATAGCTCAAAGGTTTTATGGGGATCTGTTTGTTCCAACTTTACAAAATAGTCAGGTCACCATTATTTCTATCCTCCTACAATGGATCCCAGCTTCTGCTTTCCACCCCTTCCCCCATAATTTATTCCCCACACAGCAACCATTGTGACCTTTTTAGACCATAAATCACTCCCCTCTTTACAGTGACTTCCTATGAAATCCAACTCTGTACCCTAGACGGCAGGGCCCTGCAAAACTGACCTTGGGCTCCCTCTCCAAACCCCTCTTCTCTCCTCTTCTCACTGTTCTTCAGACAAATCGCTCATCTCTCAGGTCCTTGAATAGTCAACTTTATTCCTACCTCAAAGCCCTCTGCTGGGAAGTCTCTTTCAAAGTTATCCAAGGAAATCCTTTGGTCTTTGTGGTGCAATGTTACCTCCTCAAAGAGGCTCTTGCTGCCCCACTATCTAAAGATGCCCACCCATGCCACATCCCCTAACTTTCTGTCCCATTCGTCTTTTTTGTTTTCTTTACAGGATCGATCACTACCAGAAGTTACTCCTTTGCTCCCACTCCTTAGGTGTAGGCTCCTAAGAGCAGGGACCTGTGTCTTGTTCACTGCTGTTAAGTCATGCACAGAGCAGTTTGGTCAAATGAGAAGTTACGGTCCAAGATTTTTATAAAACTTGCTTCCAGTCACACTATGAGTAGGAACAAACTCCTGTTTCTATGAATATACCATAATATTTCTGATTCCGTGACCTTGCTTATATGCTGTCCTTTCCCTGGAAGGTTGTCAGTCTTACGCATAAGTTCTAGCATCCTTTAAAACCAGTCCAGCTGCCCACCATTTTGGAAGCCTGCCGTTACCGCCTCAGGCTGGGTTATGCAACCAGTGCTAAGTACTCCTGTCGTCTCTACCATTGTTCTTAGCACGTTATTTTATAATTATTGATTTCGTGGCCAGGAAGTTCCAGGAGACCAGGATCTACTACAGGGAAGGGACTATTTAATTCATCTTAAATTTCCCAGCCCAGGGCATGCCATTAAGCACATGCGCAGTTCAGGTTTACTGAAGGAGACCAGAACCTTAAACTTCTGATTGTGGTTGACTGTATAGTCAAAATACATTGTGTGTTCTGCAGATGGAAGCCATCAATATTTTAGTCCACATTTTATCCCTTACAATTATTTAGTTAGACCTTCAGAGTTTAAAAAAAAAAACCCTCTATAATCCAAGGTCACTCGATTTAAACTGTTTTCAACACCAGGGGAATGTGGCTTGCAGTGATAATTTTCAAAATAATCTGAGGATTGCTAGGGATAATTTAAATGCACAGATAATCCCCAAACCTTACTGTAGAAATTAATTACTCCAAACATTTCATCAAAGGAGCTAACCAATGAGGAACTATATTGATACGAGTTTAAACTTCCTTACATTTCTCTTCCTAACAAAAATACGTGGGAGAAAGGGAGGGAAAAAGGGAATTATAAACAGCCCACATGCTGGATAATGAGCTCCTGAATAATTGAGAACTGCCTAAATTTGTGTTAGTCATTTTTTGCTGTTCCCTAGGACTGTCAAGTCCGTCCTGGGGGTGATGAGAGGCACTGAGGAAATAATAAAATGTGCCGTGCTCCTTTTTCTCCATTCTCAGGGAAGAAAATAACATTAATCCGGTTAACAATTCAGATAAAACCAGAAAGAAAATTGGCTCGGGTTTCACCGTGTTCCTTAATTGAAAAAAGTTTTATGCCCTAAGGGAAGACAATAGCATTTAATCAGGTATTTTTCTGACATTCTGTTTTACGTGATTAGAGGTACCTGCCATGAATAATAAGTCATTTGTTTTGTTGGAGCATTTCCAAAATTTCTGGTATATTGTCTTCTCAGGTAAAGTAACTTTGTCTCCTTAACCTATTTTCCTCTGGCAATGATTTAAACAGCTCATGGAACTTAATGTAGAAGATGTGATTCCTTCTTTCAGTAACTATTGAGCGCCTACTGTGTGTCAGCCGTGGCATTGAGTGCCAGATGAGAAACATCGTGGGGTTTATGTTTAATGAGACCTTTCCCCATAACCAGCATATTGAAAAGGGCAATGCCATTTTTAAATGAGTAAGTATTTCCATATCGAAATGTGGCTGGCAGACACAAAAAGGTCACTTGTTTTCTGCAAAAATAGAGTTGTTCGTAATTAATTCTGAAGGGGGGAAGAAAACCTGAAAACAAACGAAAGAGCAAGGAGGCTTTATTCACACCTTTACAGTTAGCACGCTTATGTTGATCTGTTTATAGAATCATAACTTATACTAGATTTTCATGTCAACTATGGTAAGCACAAAAATACTATTATAGTCTGATTTGACATAGCTGTTTTGTTTGAAATATATACACTCATCTCTGATGATACACAGGGCATGACATTTACCAAAATAAATCGTGTGTTATACAGATGGAAACCATTTATATATATACACACACACACATATATATTCATTTCATTACTAATAATGACTTATACATTTCATTACTAATACTTATTTAGTTAGAACTATAGAGTTTAAAAAAATCATTTTGCTCATGAATCCCTGTAATCCTTAAGGTGTTTTATGACAAATCTATTATTAGATACAATTTTAGAAGACTAAGATATAATGCATTGCTTATGAAAGGTTCTTCAGTGAGTGAGACCCTCTCAGGAAGAATACGCACATTTCAGAATCTCCCCCAAACCTTACTCTTATCCCCCTTGCCTGTGTAATCAGTGTTCAAACAACCATCCTAAAGCTCTGTGTAAGGCCAGACTGGCTGCAACATGAGATCTTTCTGGAACTGCAGGATTTTCCATGGGTCATAGCACCTTTTGCCATACGACTAGATCAACTCAGCTGTGGCTCAGCTCAGAAGCTGTGAATTAGCACCAAGTGTGGCTCTCTCCACACTGCCTGTGTTGGATTCTTTGCGCCGATTGTTTTATGTAATCAAACAATTCAGTTGGGCTTCCTCAGGGCCAGCATAACTTCAGGATATCTTCTGAGGGCCTAGATTTGCTTCATTCAGAGTATCTTAAACTGATTATGTATATCCTAAAATAAAAACTATCTTTAAGGAACTGGAATAAAAATGGGAGAGAATAACAGTCATTTGAGAAAAAGACTCTTAAAGCAGAACAGGCATCTCTTTTCCCATTTTTCTTTCACTATGAGCACATCTCCTAGGGCTCAGGGATGTAGTGTTTTATATAAATTCACAAGTGGAAGTGATAGTAGATCATTGCCTAAAGCTTATATTTTCTTGCTGCACGCTAGTACTTTCCACACTGATCATCTGCTAATGATAAACAAACCCATTCCATTTATGAAGTACTCATCATTTTTGCCTCTAATCATAGTTAGAAAATGAGTCTTACTTTCACTGACCTGTGAAGTAAACCATGAAATAAGCGCTTTGCCCAAAAACAGAAAGTCACTCCACGAAAGCACTGAGATTAAAACGTAGAATATGAAGTTTAAATAAATATAGTGCCATTTTTCAAAAATGCCAAGGGGGGTGGGGGAATGCATATCACTCCAGCAGAAGCTCTCCATCTACTCGATTTAACCAAGTAGCAGGTTAACCACCTTGATAACTAGGCAGATAATTCACCTGTTAGAAGCCTTCCATTCTCTTCTAACATAGCCTGACTGGTCCCAGAGCATACTGACAACTCAGGGCTAAGAGGATGCCCACTCACCTCCTCTTCCCTTGAGACCCTGGGTTCCATTACTAAGAGTCTGTTGTATTTGCTTCCCAACCTATTTATGCCATTTGAGGTTATTGTACTTATGCAACTTAATTCAACAGTATGTACATCTGTAAAATACAAGGACAATAAAAATGGGTTGCTGGGGACTTCCCTGGTGGCACAGTGGTTAACAATCTGCCTGCCAATGCAGGGGACCCAGGTTTGAGCCCTGGTCCGGGAAGATCCCACATGCCGTGGAGCAACTAAGCCCGTGTGCCACAACTACTGAGCCCGAGTGCCACAACTACTGCTGCCCGCGTGCCTAGAGCCTGTGCTCCACAACAAAGAGAAGCCACCACAATGAGAAGCCCGCGCACCACAACGAAGAGTAGCCCCCGCTCGCCACAACTAGAGAAAGCCCGCATGCAGCAACAAAGACCTAACGCAGCCAAAAGTAAATAAATAGATAGATAGATAGATAGATTTATTTTTTAAAAAGGTGGGTTGCTGCTTTTATGCAAACTAAAGTGAGTATTTAGAGAGATTCAGTAAGGGTGTGTGGCTTAAAAAAAAACAACTTTTGAATTAGGTGTGGGTATGGCAACTTTAAAAGATTGGGAAGAGGAGGAATATAAAAATCGAGACAGATCTTCACACAAATTGCGTAGCATGGGTCTTTCACTCCACTTTGAAAGAACGAAAACGAGATTGTCAATGTCGCATTTCAGACTATGGTCTATGGAAGGAAGATAATGCAGAATTCCAAGAGTCCGTATCAAAGAAATGATCAGGGCCTTGCTTTGTCTTCCTCCCAACCCAGTAAACTATTGGCAAATGAATGTACATTTTACATTAAAGTGGCATTTTAAATTATGTATTGTATTTTCTTACTAATTTTCTCACTTTAATTTTTTTTATTACCACTAACTACTATTCTTGCTCATGTCAGATAACATGGTGGTTGAGTACATAGGCTCTGAAGACAGACGTCCTGAATTCCAGATCTGACACTTCTTGTTGTCTGTGTCTTTGGGCAAGTTGCTTAACTATTCTGATCTTCCCTGTCCTCGTTTGTAAAATGATGATAATAATAGTATCCACTTCTTAAGTTTGTCAGGAGGATTTGGGAGATAATGCATATTAAGGACTTGGCAGAGTTAGTGTCCAGTAGCACAGTAAGCCCTTAACCAACAATACCAATTTATACATCTTTATTATTATAGCAAAAATTGTAAGCAAGGTGTTAGTCAGCTCAGCTCCCATAACAGAATACCACAGACTGGGTAACCTAAACAACAGAAATTTATTTTCTCAGAGTTCTCTGGAGGCTGGAAGTCCAAGATCAAGGTGTCAGCAGGGCTGGTTTCTGATGAGACCTCTCTTTCCTCGGCTTACGGATGGTGCCTTCTGACTGTGTCCTCACCCGGCCTTTTCTCTGTGTGTGCGTAGAGAGAGAGAGCTCTTATGTTCTTCCCCTTCTTATAAGGACGTCAGTCATATAGGGTTAGGGCCCCAGCCTTATGACCTCATTTAACCTTAACTACCGTGTCTCCAAATATTATCACACTGGGGGTTAGGGATTTAAGATGTGAATTTGGGGGCACACAATTCAGTCTATAACACCAGGTATATTTGTACCCTACTTAAAATGAATGGAACTTAGAAGTAGCTTTGGGATGCAGAAATGACCCATCATGTAGGATGAACCCCCAAAGAGAGAATATGTTTCAGTCCATAGTGATACAGATTCAGGAGAGAATCTTAGTTCCATCTTAGTTCCATGCCTAAATCTACTGATCCACTGTATGAAACTGCAGTTGTTCACTTCTTTTTTCTCTAGATCCACGTATAAGATTGAATTATAAATGAGCCCCTCATCTACTTGCTTCAAGAGGATCTATTAAAGACTAATAGATGCTAATTAGACTAATAGACTAATGACATTGCTCTCAATAGCTAGTCTGAGATTTCTTGATAAGATAAATATCAAGCAGCAAAAACAGACTTGTTCTTCTTAAAATTACATTCATTTGTTCTTCCATTCATTCATTAAAAAGGCAGTCAAAAATTACAAAATTCCAGCTATAAGTAAGTACTAGGGATATAATGTACAACATGATAAATATAATTACATTGCTGTATGTTATATATGAAAGTTAAGAGAGTAAATCCTAAGTGTTCTCATCACAAGGAAAAAAAAATTGTCTATTTCTTGAATTTTGTATCAGTATGAGATGATCGATGTTCACTAAACTTATTGTGGTCATCATTTCATGATATCTGTAAGTCAAATTATTATGCTATACACCTTAAACTTATACAGTGCTTTATGTCAATTATACTTCAGTAAAACTGGAGGGAAAAAAATTTCATTGATTATCTTCTATGTGCAAACACTAAGAGTTCAGAGCAAATAGTTCCTAGAGCATAAACTTAAAGTAGCTCACAGACCTTTGGAAAAGACAGACATGTAAATAAGTAATTATAATAAACCAGAAACACAGTACACAGTTTTTGTTGTAAGATTAACTGCCATGAAAATATAACAATAAATATCATTTATTGGGTGCTTACTATGATATTCCAGTTTCCATGCCAAGTGTTTTATATTCATTATCTCATCTAATATTTATAAAAATATTGAGTTAAGTACTGTTATTGTCAACATTTCATAGGTTTAGAGAGATTAGGTGTCTTGTCCAGTGGCTCATAGTTGTGGAGTATTAGAGCTCACGGGAGAACTCACCTGTGTCTAATTCCAGAGGACATTTCCATAACCACAGTCTGTGCTGCCTCTTTGCTCTGGGAGCACAAAGGAGGATATAAATCCCTCTGAGCCAGGGAATACTGAATAGAAGAGGTTAGTCCTGAGCTGAATCTTGAAGGATAAATAGAAACTGTCCAGTTGGAGGAGGAGGAGGAAGCAAGAAATGTAGGAAGGCTGAGTGAGAGACGTGAAGAAACACAGCTTACTCAGGAATGGAGAGCAGGACATTTATCAGGGAATGGCCCTTTGTGAGATCACTATGAGGACAAATGCTCAAGGACCTAGGAAGTCATGCTGTATCCTAAAGACAGCAAGGGACCCTGGAGATTTTTGAGCAGGAAGGTAATGCAAAATGAGATATGCTTTCCATTTTGTTAGGTGACTCTCATGAAGATATGTATGCTGGGCTGGTATAGCAGAGAGTTGCGGCATTTAGAGAAAAGAAGACCGGTTTACTACTACACTGGTCGAAGCAAGAGGTAGTATGGATCTAAACTTAGGAAGTAGGAGGAGAACTGGAATGTAGAAAGATATAGTTAAGAAATAGACTTGCCTGTAGTTTGTGGTCAATCAGATATGAGTCGAGTGATAAGACTGACTCCCAGGTTCCTAGCTCAAAGAATGGGGTGCAGATCTGTCCTCTGAGGCAAGAGAAGGAAAACAGGAGGAGGCATGGGATCAGGGGGAATGATGGAGTTCCACTGAGGATGACTTCCTTTGAGTTGCTTGCGGGATAACTAAGTGAATGTCACCTGCAGACAAACAGAAATGGAGTCTGGAGCTCTTAGGAAGATGTCAGGGCTGGAAGTGGGGATTTAGGAAGCTATCATCACATTCGTAGGCGACAGTTCAAGTCAAGGGAGCAGCTCAAGGAAAGAGAATCCACCCAGCTCAGCTCCCAGAGGAACCCAGAGTTGATGAAGACCCTGGGGAGGTCAGGAAGGCTGGAGAACCAGGAGAGAGGAGCATTCTGGAAGCCAGTAGAATTCAAGAGGGTAACAGGAGTCAATGCCACAGAGATTAAATAAGGAGGATCTCTTAAATATCCATTGAAGTTGATAATTAGGAGGTCACTGGTGACATTGCTGCAGTGGCTTCGGTGGAATGTGAGGACAAATGCCAAAAATGGTGGTGAGTAATGGAAGATGAGGAAATGGAAATATAAAGAATATATTTTCAAGAACTTGGGCACTGGGGGAAGGACAGTTCGGTGACAGTAGCCAGCAGGGAGGCAGGTTCAAGGGAGCTCTGGTGGGTTCTCCTGGTTACATCGAATGTTTCCAATCATATCCTAACTGTTAAGGATCAAACAGAATCTTAACTTTAAAGGCCTTTTACAAATTCCATGTAGACATTCTTTGCAAGTTTTTGCTTCATTTGCTAGTGATAAATAAAATTTGTTTGCACTTGACATTCATATATAAGATTTTCCTATGCTTACTGTATGTCCAGCTGATATAAAAGCCTTCCTAAAAATATCCGTCCTAAGGAGTATCAAAGTTAGCATGCTTTTATTATGCTTTTTCTGTCAATGTCAATTCAGATGTCTTACAAATATGTTAATGATCAGAATAAAGAAAACAGCCTACTGCACGTTTCCATGAATAAACAAAGACCAAGTAGAGGAAGAGAGAGTAACCAAATGACTCCTCCCAAAGATTTGCATGTTTGGGGCATTGAGAGGCGGAGATCACCAAAATCTGACTGAAATGTTCAGAGTAGTTAATAGGAGGCAAGATGCTGGAGACTCGATATGGAACCAAACAGGACCCTATGGGGCCTAGAACAGACCCCTCCCCATATCCTGTGCTTCAGTCCCTCTCTGAAGTACCTAGATAACAGGATCTGATGCACATTTCCTGAGTTGTTTTACAGATACTAAAACCCCCACCAAACGGAAGACATTAACTACTTGATGACCGTGAGCAGGTGGCCCCAGACCTACTGGAGCCTAAGGATTAATAATGTTAAACCCTGTGACACCACCCTCTTACCTCACCATCAGCCAATCAGAATTGCACACATACTGGGGCTCCCCTCCCTCACCCTGCCTTTAAAAATGCTTTGCTCGGGAAGAGATATGGGAATATATGTATATATAGAACTGATTCATTTTGTTGTGAAGCTGAAACTAACATACCATTGTAAAGCAATTATACTCCAATAAAGATGTTAAAAAAAAAAATAACAAGGGTTAATGAGGATGTAGGAAATTGGAGCCCTGTGCACTACTGGTGAGAATGTAAAATGGTATAGCCATTGTGCAAAATATCATGGTGGTTCCTCAAAATTAAAAGTCGGATTACCATATGGTCCAGTTCCACTTCTGGGTATATACCCAACATAACTGAAAGCAGGTTTTCCAAGATACTTTGTATACCTATGTTCATAGCAGCATTGTTCACAATAACTAAACTGTGGAAGCAACCCAACTGCCCACTGACAGATGAATAGATAAGCAAAACGGGGTGTATACACAACAGAATATTATTCAGCCTTAAAGAGGAAGTTCTGACACAGGCTACAACATGGATGAATCTTGAGGACATGATGCTAACCTACCAGTCACAGAAAGACAAATGCTGTCAATTCCACTTGTATGAGGCACCTAGAGTGGTCAAGTTCATACAGACAGAAAGTCGAATGATGGGCGCCAGGGGCTGGGGGTAGCGGTTGCTGGAGGGCAGAGAGTTCCAGTTTTTCCAGAAGAAAAGAGTTCTGGAGATTGGCTGCCGTACAACGTGAATCTCCTGAACGTTTCTAAAGTCTACACTCATAAGTGATACGATGATACAATTTTATGTGCATTTCACTACAAATAAAAACAAAACATGGACTTCCCTGGTGGCGCAGTGGTTAAGAATCCGCCTGCCAATGCAGGGGACACGGGTTCGAGCCCTGGTCTGGGAAGATCCCACATGCCGCGGAACAACTAAGCCCGTGCACCACAACTACTGAGCCTGCACTCTAGAACCTGCGAGCCACAGCTGCTGAAGCCCGTGTGCCACAACTACTGAAGTGCATGCACCTAGAGCCCATGCTCCGCAACAAGAGAAGCCACCACAGTGAGAAGCCCGTGCACCGCAACGAGGAGTAGCCCCTGCTCGCCGCAACTAGAGAAAGCCCACGCACAGCAACGAAGACCCAACGCAGCCAAAAATAAATAAATAAATTTAAAAATTAATTAAAAAAACTATTTAAAAAATAAAACACCAAACACACACACAAAAAAAAAATGCTTTGCTGCAGTAATTAACACAACATCGTAAATCCATTATGCTTCAATCAAAAATAATAATAAAAATAAATAAATAAAAATGCTTTGCTGAAACCTATCAGGGAGTTCAGGTGTTTTGAGCACGAGCTGCCCTGGACTCCTTGCTTGGCACCCTGCAGTAAACCCTACACTTCCCTTCATCACCACCCCATGTCAGTAGATTGGCTTTATTGTGCACGGGCAAGCAGGCCCAAGTTTGGTTTGGTAAGAGTTAGAGGCCCTTTCTTCTAAGTTTCAGACAGGAGAGGTCTGGAGTTCTAAGAAACAGGGATGAATATTTTCGCGTAGCATGTTCATCCTCAGGTTGGCTCTCAGTGGGCTGCTGAAGAGCTATAAGGAGCACCTCGGTCCAGGCTTCACTTACTCCTTCGTGGAAGACCATGGACTGGATGGGAAGGCCATCCTCAGTGGGAAAGGACACCCCTCTTCTTCATGGAATGCTGACTGATAATCATTTCAGAGCAGCCAACACATTCACGGATCTCTCACCTCCAATTTTCCTGGCTTGTTTACCTGTGCAGGAGGTACCTGGGTGATCCACACTTTCCTGCAAAGTGAGGACAAGGAAAGACTTAGAGTAAGATATTGAGATAACACCTTTTAGGGCT
The DNA here is from genome assembly GCF_949987515.2 of Delphinus delphis. Taxonomy (NCBI): domain Eukaryota; kingdom Metazoa; phylum Chordata; class Mammalia; order Artiodactyla; family Delphinidae; genus Delphinus; species Delphinus delphis. The sequence continues at coordinate 17,032,230 of NC_082699.1, forward strand.
AAAAGTGAAATTTGTCCTAGCAAAACTCAATCGATAACAATAGATGTTTCAAACACTTCTTTTGCACTTACTGTGTGCCATGCCCCATCCTACCAATGCGTATATCTGCAATTCAGAGAGAGAAAAGAAAGAGAAAGAAAAAATCACCAGGCGTGCCCAGCACTTTACTTACACTACCCATGTTTACTCATGCTTACTGTAATAGTCCAATGAGGAAGTGTTATCATTCCTTTTTGTAGCAAAAGTCAATGAGACTGGAACTTCCCTGGTGGCACAGTGGTTAAGAATCCGCCTGCCAAAGCAGGGGACATGGGTTCGATCCCTGGTTCAGGAAGATCCCACATGCCGCGGAGCAGCTAAGCCCGTGCGCCACAACTACTAAGCCTGCGCTCTAGAGCCCGCGAGCCACAACTACTGAAGCCCGCGTGCCTAGAGGCCATACTCTCCGACAAGAGAAGCCACCCCAATGAGAAGCCTGCACACCAAAACAAAGAGTAGCCCCCGCTCGCCGCAACTAGAGAAAGCCCGCGCACAGTAAAGAAGACCCGTAGCAGCTATAAATAAATAAATAAATAAATTATTTTTTTAAAAAAAGTCAGTGAGGCTAAGAAAAGCCCAATAACTAGTCCAGGGTCACAGAGCTGGTAAATTGCAGAGTGTCACACTCAGCTCTTGCCTGAAGCCTGGTCTCTGTGTTGCCCCAGGCTGCCTTCTTGCGGCCAAAAACTTGAGCTAACAAAACCCCTCTGTCCCTCTCATAAATTGCACATTCCACATTTCTCTGGCTTAATCAGCACTTTAAAAGTATTTTTTCGTCCAAAAAAAAAAATCTACGCTTTTTTTTTTTTTATGACCACTAATAGCGCTTGTGACTTTGTAAAGTAAGATGATGAAGTGAAAATCAATGTGTCTCAAGGTAAAAAGTAAACATTCCTACTGTCGGCAAAGGATTTCTCTTGTTGGAGATATGTTCTACCTGTATTAGCATATTTAATAAGTTTTCACTCTCTCCCCAGGCCAAATTGTGTTGACTGTCAGTGTCTATTAAACCTTCCTAACAGCAGAATCACTTGGGGGAAGCCTCAGGAAAAAAAAAAAGCTTAAAAATGCCAGAGCCCCATAGTCAAGAACTTCCATTTCAATTATCCTCTTGCAGAGTCCAGGAATATTTATACTTTTTTAATTCCCCAGAAGGTTCTAACGTGCAGCCAAGGTTAGAAATCCCTGAGCTCCACCATGTGATGACCCCGTGATACACTAGGAGGTAAATCTTGTGTTTACAAGACAGACAGGAATCCTCAGTTAAATGTTCTGCCTTGATCTTCTGTATATCATCAGCCAGATGGTGGAAGATAGCCTGGTGATGGATCAATAACACTTACCAATAAAACTATAGGTCGCAGGATGTGTTTGATCCTTACTGATTAAATATCTTAAAATTTAAGCAGTTAGAACATTGAGAAAAAAGAACATCTTCCTTCTCCCTTCCTCACACCAAACAATGATGCTTCCATCCAGAGACTGCCGACACAATTTTAAACAGTTAAAATTTAGCTCAGCAACTAAAGTGCCCCAGATTTTCCAGGAAAGTACCAGTTTCAAATATTCTTTCCTATGTTCTCGTAATTACACTGATACCACATTGATTTGTGCATTTAGCAAGTATTTGCTGGCAGCCTATCATATTTTAAGTACTGAGGTTAGTTCCTGCTTTTTATCAAACTTACAATCTAGAGGGATGAGCAGAAATGAAGGAATAAGCAGACTAGAAACAACAACTAGGACTTAAAAACAGGGAGTGTGATAGAGACCAGTGGGTGGTTACCTGTGAGTTAGTGATTAGGGGAAGCTTCTCTGAGGAGGTGACAATTGAACTATGAATGACGAGAAGGAGCCAGTCTTATGAGAATCTGGGGAGAGAGCGTGTCCCCAAGGCAGGAATGGGCTTGGTACACTGGAGCGCCCTGGAGCTAGAGCATCAAGATATGGACATAGAGGTGGGCATGAGAACTAAAATATCGCCTTCCGTATCAGTAAGCAAAGGATGTTGCAGCCGTCAAGCCATCACATTACAGCCGCCCGGACAGTGAGCCCTGAGGGAACTCAGGATGGAGACAAACGGGCTGTCCACTGCCAAGCCCATCTAGCAGTCAGCCGCTGCAGCCATCCCCGACAGTGCACCCTGAGGAGACTCAGGATGAGAAAACACAGGATACTGGCTCCAGAGAGCTGAGGTGCACATCAAAGGAATGATTTCAGTGAGCCCGGACTTTTGCATCTTCCCATAGAAAAGTGCTAAACTCCTTAACTTGTGTTATCTGGTTTTCTTTTATTAACAGTAATCTTTTGATGTTCTGACTACCTGGTCTTTTGTCGCAAAAACTCCATATATCCTGGCTCCCCACTTGCCTCTTCAGAGCACTTCCTCAGAGTGATCTGACAGTCCTGTCTCCTGGGCTTGAAGTCCTCAGAAAGTCCACCGAATAAAACATAACTCTCAACTTTTAGGTTAAGCACCCCCTACATGGAAACTGTTTAAAGTCATGAAGACTGTTTGGGAGTGTCCGGAGAGAAAACAGCCAAAGTATTGATAGAAAGTGTTTCAAGAAGAAAGGAATGGCCGATTGGTTTAAATGGTGCTGAGGGCCTGATAGAGAGGTAATACTGGAAAAATCTTTGCCTGATTTGGGGGTTGGGAAGTGTAGTCAGTGAAGGTAACACTGTTGACGACATCAAGAGTCTTGCCACAACTTAATAGATACTTTTTGAAAAATAGATCTAGACTGAAAATATATAGGTGAAGATGTTAAAGGTGTGTGTGTGTGTGTGTGTGTGTGTGTGTGTGTGTGTGTAATGCAGCATCATTACAAGATAAGTAAGATTTAGAGTTTTAATACCAACACAGGTAAAACAGCGTATGGATCACATTTCTTTCTAAAGTACAGCAAGTGGATACATTCCAAAGTAGACTAATAGTGACTCAGTAAATTTTACATATTGTCTACTTCCCTCTTCCTTTAAAAATTCAGTAGGACCTAAGAGAGTTGATAGGTAAGAAGCAACAGTTACAGGGGAGGCTAGACATTTCAATCAATTAAACAACCTACTTTGGAACTAGAGGAGCAGATTCACAAAATCCCCCTCAGATAAATAATCTGAATTTCAGTTTTCTCCCGCTAGTCTGAGATTTCCGTTGAAAATTGTGTCATGTGAGTGGAACACTAAGATACTTTTAAGAGCAGCTTTAATTTGCTTAAAGGAGAGTGCAAGGCATGATATGATCTCTGTTGCCACAAACGACCAGCTGTTTCAATGACTACAGAAAACCAGACACAGATTACTGTTACCTTGAATTTAGACATTATCTATCAGAGATTTTCATTTCCCAAAGCAAACAAACCAAAAAAGTAGAACTAGAATTTCACCCCTCAGATGTCCTAAAGTGTTCCATATTAAGGCGAACCGTGAAAAATTGAGAGGGTACAGAATCCCTGAAGATGACTCTAAACACATGCCCAGTAGAGTCAAAAACATTTGGGCAACCATTATTCATGTTCATAATAAAGACCCAGCATATTTCTGTTCCTCTTCCTACAGTAAGTGAGCAAGAGGCTCTCTCACAGATGCTTATAATGATGCATCAATAATGAAGTTAGGGGCTTCCCTGGTGGCGCAGTGGTTGAGAGTCTGCCTGCCGATGCAGGGGACGCGGATTCGTGCCCCGGTCCGGGAAGATCCCACATGCCGTGGAGTGGCTGGGCCCGTGAGCCATGGCCGCTGAGCCTGCGCGTCCGGAGCCTGTGCTCCACAACGGGAGAGGCCACAACAGTGAGAGAGGCCCGTGTACCACAAAAAAATAATAATAATAATAATAATGAAGTTAGCTCCTATAATTTTAAAGTGTATGGAAAAAGGTGAGTCTTTTGTTCCCAATGACTGAAAGATGAATATGTAGCCCTAAGAAGTTGTTGTTCAACTCGCAGTATAGCGTGTAACACCCAGGAAAAATTATACCCCAAAAGTAAAGCTCCCTCCTTGTGGTCATAAATAGATCATAATAGTCACCCTTTTAAGAGGCTCCATCTGGCCTGCCTCACACTGAGCACCACATTTATGACCCATGATCTTTTATATCACCAGGAAATATTTACTGAGGGAGATATTTGTTCAGGTTTGTTTGTCGTGGGGTCACCACCTGTTTGGAGCCATTGGGATAATCAGTGTTTGAACTATTACAGATTCAGCTAACAGTTCTTAGATATGCCTGGGTTTTCATCGCAAAATGAAAGATGATCTTAGGTCTAAAAGGATAGAGAGCTAAATGCATTTGCTCCTATTTATTGAGGCAAACAGCTGGCTGATGTTAATTGTACAGCTAGAAATTTGGTAACTTTCCATAGAAATAGAAAACAAATTCGTTACTTCGTCACTATTCCTGTGACTTTAGGACAGTTTCAGAAAACTGATTCATGTCAAAGTTGGAAGTAATGATGGTTTTCAGCTTCTCACTGGTGCTACGGGAGAATTTATAAATATGCAGGGCATTTATTGAGATAATAAGGTTGGGATTTATGTACCTTTTCAATCTAATCAGATTTTCTCTAACTTACTAAAATTTACAAAATCCAAATATCCTATTAAACTCTCCTGGAAATGAATACCAGGGAAACAGTTTTCGATCTGTTGCACAGAATAAATAAGCCAAACAGGGATATTTTAGATCTGATTGTGGCTGAAGTAATTAAATGAGAACTTTAGTTTGTCACCAAATGCTTGTCAACCGCCTCCTGAAAAGTATGCTTCTGCGTGCATGTGACTTACATAGAGAATTCCAGTTGCACTTTGCAAGCGTCCAGATAGTTATAATCTGACAATTCCTGAGCAGAGAGCTTGCTAGATATTCTTGGAACTGTTTTTACGTGAATGAAGTGGTCAGTTGGGATCAAGTATGTGAACGTCTCTATAAGCTACAAATAGTTCTATTTATTGTGCACAGAATGACCTCTCTAGTTCATAATGTTGGCATGATATGATATATAATATATGAGATGATGAGATAATAGGAACTTCAGATCCTTTTATGCTCCTCATTTCACAATTCAGGTGATGCTGGCGATGACGTTTGTCATCTCTGAAGGAGAATCCTTGCTTACCTGAATTTCTAAGGAGTATTGTTCAAAGTGTCTTAAAAGATATTTGAAGGTTCTATCAATGCAGTCTCCACAAAGACTTCTGAAAAAGTACCTATACGGTAGTATGAATCTTCCTATTTTATCATCTCAGAAACCAGAAGTTCTGGTTCCATTCCTTTCTAATAAACATAACACTGACAATAAATTATCCCCAAAGCTATGAATGCAAGAAAAATGTGCCCTCGTTTACAAAGGGGTGTCAGCAGCAGATCACTCCAGGCTCTATGTGCTCAGAGGAGGCCCCTCTGGTGGTTCCTGCCTAGACCAAGGAGTTTAGCTTTTAACTTCTCTAATTTGATCCGTTTATTCTTCTACTAATATTTTTAATTTTATCACCAAGAACATGTGCTACAAATGGGAATAGCTCAATAAAGTGAGATGAGGTTTGTGGGATTCTACATCCAGCATCTGCCAGGTTCAGACTACGTTCTCATCCGTCTAGGATAACTCTTGCTGACAAAGTGTAGCTCTGCGAAATCAATTACCCCGCGTCGCTCACGGTAACATGGTACGAACTAGATGATGATTATGCCAATTGCAGTGGGTCCATGACAGCTCCCAAGGGCTTGTCTGTAATGCTACTGGGATGTACCCCATGGATATCTTTTGGGGAGTTGGGGAGGAAGAGGTGGACAAACAGCTAAAAGAAGGCTCTCATTCTCTTCCAGTTTTTTTGAACTGTTACTAATGGTCAAAACTTTCAAAATTTTATATCTGTGTCAAACCATTTTTTAGACCCCTTTGTCGTCTGCAATATTCTTTCTTTGTCCTTCTTCACCCATCTTTTCCCTTCGTAACATGCGTACACTGAACCCTTTCCTTCAAAGTATTTTCATCAGGAGGTCGTATGGTGGGTCAAGGTTGGAAAACATACAGCGATTCTGCATTTGACCTTGATCCTGAGAGACAACTTACATCTTTTGCATCTTTATAAGTTTGAAGAAAATAGCCCTAGGCTTGGAATTCTGCAGGCTCAGCCTAAATGTGTGATCCCACGTGCCGCTGAGCAACTAAGCCCGTGCGCCACAACTACTGAGCCCATGTGCCACAACTACTGAAGCCTGCACGCCTAGAGCCCTTGCTCCGCAACAAGAGAAGCCACTGCAATGAGAAGCCTGCGCACCGCAATGAAAAGTAGCCCCCGCTCGCTGCAACTACAGAAAGCCTGCACGCAGCAACGAAGACCCAATGCAGCCAAAAATTAATTAATTTAAAAAAAATAATAAAGAGAGTGATTCTTTTTTTTTTTTTTTTTTTTTTTTTGCGGTACGCGGGCCTCTCACCGCTGTGGCCTCTCCCATTGCGGAGCACAGGCTCCGGACGCGCAGGCTCAGCGGCCATGGCTCACGGGCCCAGCCGCTCCGCGGCATGTGGGATCTTCCCGGACCGGGGCACGAACCCGTGTCCCCTGCATCGGCAGGCGGACTCTCAACCACTGAGCCACCAGGCAAGCCCAAGAGAGTGATTCTTGAAAAGAAAAGAAAGAAAGCAGTCCAATTTATTCAGTGGAAAATATAACATGCTACATTTCTATATTTTATTCAACTATAATTCATGAATGTTTAGGTTTGAATCAAAGATTCAATAGGTTTGAATCAAAGATTCCTGAGATAGCTTGTTTATTCCTATGTATGTTTGTATCCCCAGTGAGGTCAGTAGCCCACTTGAGTCTGTGGCCCTAACTCCCTAAGGCTCCATATTTGAGAAAATACAGTTATTACCTTAGAACTCCATAAAAGGTCTAATACCTCATTTGTCTGTTGGGAGTCAATAAAAATAAGTTTTGGGACTTTCCTGGCAGTCCAGTGGTTAAGACTCCATGCTCCCAATGCAGGGGGCCCGTGTTCGATCCCAGGTCGGGGAACTAAGATCCCTCATGCCGTATTGTGCGGCCAAACCAAAAAATAAATAAATAAGTTTTGCCAATGACACAATCTCTACTCCCTTTTCATAGATTTTTTTTGTCCCCAACTCCCCAAGGGCAAGGATGCAGTTGGCTGCAGTTGTGTTTATTATTATAAAAGATAGAATTTCAGGTTCTCCTTCTCAAGTGACACTTCGTAGAGCGATGTTGCTTTTACTGATGATAAAAATGGCCCCTAATGTTCTGGTGTTTGGCTTCCAATAGTAAGGATGGCATCTGAGCATTAAAACTTCCTTGCAAGTTCAGAGTCTTCCTGAAAGAAGGAAACTTTTATTCCAACTGAGGTTGGTGCAAGAAGCTCTTTGTATAGTTTTCCTCATATTACATTCATTCTGTCTCCTATGTGAGATGATTCACCAGTGGCTCGAAACACGAAAGGGAAATCCTAACTTGAATCCTGTGTTTCCCCTTAGGGAAAACAGTGCAAGCTAAATCCCTGTTAGACCTGGAGAGGATGGCACTGATGCTAAGTCCTGCTAGAGTCCTGTGTTTCAAAGATGCCATTACTTGCCTGAAATAGAAGTGTTATATAGCATATTGGGTCATCACAAACCCCCTTTTTTAGATGCTTGTCCCAAAAACCTAGGATATCTTTATTGACAGCAGTGTCCCTTTTTCCTAAGTTTGTAAAAAAAATAGAATATATTCACTGATCTCCCCTGAACCCTATCCTTGGGAAAATGGATATTGTACCAACTATAGTTTGGGGTTTAGACCTAAACTTTGAAAGAAAAAGTGGTTTGTATTCAGGCTTGGAGCAGCAGTAGAAGTTTTCCAGATGGACCCATTGAGGGCTATGAGACTGAACCAAAAAGCAGCAACATGGCCTCATTTCCCATTGGACACATTTGCTAAAAGAAATGCAGAATCATTTAAGCCACTTCCTCCAGGCTGTACGGAGGGAAAAACTTAACATTTAAAGGAAAACTTAAGCAACTGATTTCCTTATTAAATCTCTGTAAAAGATGAGGTTATTATTAGTCCTGTTAGCCTGCCCAGATCTCAATTTGGATAATTACATCCCTCCTACCTAATTTATCCCTGTAATTTTAATTGGTTTCAGAATTCAACTACATTTCTCTTCAATCGTTGTGTCGTGTTGTTATTTGGTATCAAACAGCTGTTACGTTCTACCACAGAGCTGAATATTTTTCAGCAACTGATGCAATGATTTCTGTCCTAGAGGGGCAAATAAGGCAATTTGCAAGGGCTTTGAGATGACACATAATCCCTAAATGCATAGATGTGTGGCGTTAATTACTGAGAGCAATGGTTACACTCTAGAGTCACTGTTCTTAAAACAACACAGAGCATCACCTTTGGTCTGCAAAGACACATATGCAGAGAAAAATCCCTGTTTCTATAGGTTTTGTCTCTGGGTTGACATGCACTCCTAAGTATTAATGATCTTTCTTCTGCCTTGCTAAGATCATACTGGTTTTAATTAAATACATACTGCAGATACGTATTTAATTAATACGTACTAAGAACAGATGTTCATTTTGTTTTTTAATCAACTTAGAGGAAGTTGGTTAGGTCATTTACGTGTGTAACAACGTGCTATGTAGCCATTCTCCCTTCGATCACTTGTTTGTTTATATCCGACTGGAGATGACAGAGATTGAAAGTCTGCAACTAAAAGCTATTCTGAAGTCTGACATCAGTGTGTTAGTGAATTCGGTCGTCCTCTTAGGGACCCACGTTATTGCCAGTGCTGTTGTCAAGAGCCATGTTTGACACCCCTAATGGAGACGGGCAATCTCTGCCATCCATTATGGTTTTCACTTTTGGTTAGCTTTCAGCCTCAGGGTGAGTAATAATGACCTAATTCGTAGACATGTAAGCAGCTCCCTTCTCTTTTTCACATTTCTCTTTCCTTTTTTGATGAATGGGGTAGCACATCTGAAATATCTTCTGAGAACTGATGCGCACTAAGATTGATTTCTACCCAAAAGTCCTTCAGTTTTATCACCCAAATCTTTACAAAGTCACGGGACCTGGGAAAACGTGGTCACCGCCAAGATACGCATGCTCACTGCTGACAACTGTAGCTCTGTGTCAGTGGCCTTGACCTGTGGAAATAAACAAGGCAGAGACCTTTTTGTTCACTTTAGGGGACATATGACAAGCAAGGACCGCACAGAGTAGTCAGAGCCAGTGGTTACTGACCTGGGCTGGGAGTGCTGAGAACCAGCCAGCTCCATTGTCTCTGTTTGTCTTTCATGGACAGTCTGCCCCCATCGCATTTTCTGTATTGCCCGCTACTCTCACACCTGACCTGCATCAGATGCCCATGTTTTGTTTTATGACTGTGGCATCTCGTCAGCATTCTTCCCAACTTCCCTAATGGCTGAAAAATCCCAGAAGCATGGCAGCCACTCTAAATAATTAGGAACTACGTACCCAAGGTAACACCCTATCCGGACCACTAACATCACAGCTCTATAAATGGGACATAATAATACTGTCTCCTCTCTGTAATCCTGTGACCTCACAGGTCTAGCAGACGAGGAGCAATGTTGAATGCCTGTAGACAGTGACACCGGAATTGAGTGTCTTCCAGATAGTTGTGGCGTAAGGACAGGTGGACACAATGCTGAGAGAAATGTGAATGAAAGCCCAGTACTGGGGGTTGGTGGGCATGTCTGGCAAAGGCAGAGAGAAGCAGGAAGCATGAATGAGGAGTTACAAACTGCGCTCCTACCAGGCTGCTGTGATAATGGGGTCAGAGGGGCAGAAAAAGTGCAGAGGAGGCAATGAGTAAGCCTGACCTTTAGCAATAGCTTTACCTTTCCATCCCCGGAGGAGAAGGATGCGTGTGCAGGCAGGAAGGCATTTTCGAGAGAGAGAACTCTGTGCAAAGGCATGTGAGACTACCAAATGTGAAATAGATAGCTAGTGGGAAGCAGCTGCATAGCACAGGGAGGTCAGCTCGGTGCTTTGTGACCACCTAGAGGGGTGGGATAGGGAGGGTGGGAGGGAGACTCAAGAGGGAGGGGATATGGGGATATATGTATACGTATAACTGATTCACTTTGTTATACAGCAGAAACTAACACACCATTGTAAAGCAATTATACTCCAATAAAGATGTTTAAAAAAAAAAAAGCATGTGAGAGTGGCGTGTTCCAGGAGGAAAACAAAAAAACGCACAGTGGTTCAATACGGCCATAGTGAGCGGAGATGAGTGGACATAGCAGGGTGTGGGGCAGGTCCGGAAAGGAAGTAGAGTCTAGTTGTGATAACTACTTTGGGGCCATATATGGAGTCTCACTCATCCCCAAGGCATTGGGGAGCCTTGAGAGGACTTTAGATAGAGGAAGGGTGATGTGATCCCGTTTCTGTTAGAACTGTAGCATGTATATATATATATGTATAGGTAGATAGATAGATAGATATAGAAGTGGAGAGATTATAGGGAGGCGAAAAACAAGTTTTAGGGAGCTTCCTTAGTGATCCAGGGCAATTGCTAACAAGAGCGAGTATACCTGTCTTCCTCCCTTCTTTTTTTTTTTTGCAAAACCTGAATATGACTGCATATCCTTCTCTTTACTCACTGCTGTGATGGAATACGGAACCTAGAAAATCAAGTCTGTTTTGAGTTATAAAGTATCACCAGCCTATAGAAACTGCTGATGGTCACGTGGAAATAGGATTGCAATGGGGAAGATGTAAGTGCCTAGGGACAGCAAAAATAAAATCAAATTGATTCTTCTGCTGATGAAGATTAATATTAGTATTTGAGTGTACTTACATCAAGGGTTTTAATCAATATTGTGCTTCCTTTTCTACTTCCTTGCTGTCCACACGGCCCACTTCCCCAGAGGTTTAGCTAAATTAACTACTAATTAAGCAATAACATTTGCAGATGACTTGTAAGGCTTTGCTATATTATTAACAAAACGAAAGGAATGGCAATCGATTTGGAAAGTTCATTCACTCAATGAACAAAGACTGTCTGAACATCTGTTATCTGTATTTGTTAGATACTATGCTAACCATTGGCAATACCAAGATGCAACGTAGTGTCCCTGCTTCTTGGAGCTGGAGCAGTGGCATGGGAGGGGTACCTAAGGATCTGATCAAGTGCGGGTATTAAAGAGAAAGTACTGGATCCCCCCCAAAAAAGAAAGCAAAAGAAAAAGAAAGTACTGGATCCCAAGACTTCACGGAGTAGTGTATCTTTTCGCTCCTTAGAATAAATGTTACAGTGAGAATATCACTTCAAATCAGATTAAAGATGAGACATGACAGTGACTAGGTTGGTAGGCACTGGTGCCAAACTGCCTGGGCTCACATCCCAGTTCCACCACTTACAAGCTCAGCTTCTTCGCTGGTAAATGTGGATCCTCACATCATAAGGGTAACTGTGAGGTTCATGTGGATTAATATCTATGAAGTGCTCAGATCAGTGTTTCCTGCATTGCAGCTGCTCCATCATTGTTATTTATTATTATTGTTAGGATCAAAAGCCAGGCTACTTACAATAGCAAAGTGGAAAAGCAAAATAAAGTTCAACAGATCAGATATATTAAGGAAGAGATGTCTTCTCCAGATATCTGTCCTCTCTCTACAGAGGTGAACTTTCTCCCTTTGGCCATGGTTCTAACGAGAGAGTTAGCATCTCGGAAATCAGACAACCATGAGAAAGAGACTATTGTCCTTGCTTTCCAAGGATGACATGGTGGGGTGTGGGACTCCTAAGGGAATTATAGGATGGAATTTCAGAACATTATCTTAGAGTACAAATCTTCCTGCATACAGCTATGTTTTTAAGTTATTCCTGCCGCAAATAAAGATCTTGGGAAATTGATAGAAAACAATATATATTGTTAGCCCAATCTATTGACCCAGTGGTGTTCTAAATTAGCCCTTGTTACCCCTCATTTACCAGATTGATTTCACGCTCCTCTCAACCTGAAACCCATTTTCAGTCTGGTTCTTTCAATAATGTAACCATACTTTCTTTCAAAGTATGGAACCCTACCAACATCATCAGTTCCTGGAGTTTACAAACCATTTCACAGAATGCTTTCTCTTCAGTCCGCATGCATGAAGCCTGCAGTGGTAAGCTTTGTGCAAAAGAGGACTGATCATTAGAACCTTTTATAAACGTGGTCCTTCTCTATGAGCGGTCAGGGTGAGGCAGGAAGGGCACTGGGCTGGATGAGGAAAAGTGACCTGGCTCTAGTCCTGGCTCTGACCTTGGAAAAAAAAACCCACAACCTGTGGGGCTTCAATTTCTTCATTTGTTAAACAGTGGAGGTAGACTATGGGAACTCTATGGTGTTACTCCCTTTCAGGCTCCCAGCGAATGAAAAGGGACGAATGTTTTCATTAGAGATATAATGAAGTGAAATGTAAGATGACCTCATTCATACATTCAGCAAGTATTTCTTGAAAGCTTAGTATGGACCTGTACCAGGTACAGGGCTCGGGGCATGGTGGTAGCAAGGGCTACCCCTTACGGAGTGTATATTCTAAAGGGGGAGACAGGCAATAAAGAAATTAGCAAAATAATTTCAGATTGCTAGAAGGACTCAGGAAAATAACTGAGTAAGGACAGAACGAATAGCAGAAGGGGGCTCAGGGGTCTAGAGAGAGTGGTCGCCTGGCCAAGGATCTTCCCCCTCTCCCGCCTGCCCCCCAGCCTTCCCCTCCACCCCGCCGTCTCATGGATACTTTTGTAATCATGACCCACGATGAAGAGTCTGCCACAAAGGAAAAGGAAAAGAGGTTTCCAAGAGAGGACTCAGCCCACTGCAAAGACCCCCCCAAGGAACAAAGATATTTGAGATTTTTAACACAACCCACCAGGCCTAAGTATGCACCCACTAACAGTCAGTGGGAGATTTATAGCTGTTTGTGACAGCTACAGAGATATGGTTTCGCAGCATGCAGATGGTGTCCGTTAAGTCCTCTATCTCAAAACGTGCCCGCTCCCTAAAGAGCTCTTGAAGTGAAGCATACGACCCATATACTGTGTGCAAGCCAACGCGAGCAGGCTGATTTCTGGAATCCAGGGTGGTTGTGAGAATCACATGGTATACTCTTCAGTGAGTAAGCCCTCGTAAACTCACACTGTAGGTGTGAGTTACCATTATGCTTCCTGCTAAGAGAGACGTTACAGACGGCATCTGTGAGCACCGTCCACTTCCAGACGTTCGGCTCGGTTCTGAGGGCAAGCTCTGTTCTTCCTGCTTCCGTCTTCCTCTGCAGATATCAGACTAACCTTGCTTGGGAGTCACAGCATCACGAAGGTGAGGTCTGCCCTTTCATGGCTCCTACAGACATTGGTGTTTGACTTGCCAACTGAGTCCCGGGAAACTGCTTAGCATCACAAATCAGAAAACACCGTCTCGATGGCATCTGGGCGGCCACTCCTCTATCACACAAATGTGAGACAAGAATAAATGTATGTTTCAGTTTGGGTCACATGTTTCTCCAGGAAATAATAAATGAAGAAAAAAAAAAAACTAGGTTCAAAATAAGCCCAAAGAAAGTGAGTGTCTTTCTAAATCTTCTATTGAGTTAGTAAGGGACTTGGGGAGAAATAAGAAACCAGAGAGAAGGAAACAGAAAGGCAAACCCAGCTGGTAAAGCAGAGATGCTGTTAAAAGGACTGAAAACTTGCTAATACATCCTACCATGGCAATTTTCCTGATACTAACCTTGCCAGTAGTTTCAATGCAAGTTAAACAAGAGCTAAGCACCTTCATGTGGCAGTGCTTCTGGGTTTAGCCAAATACAGCCTTCCATTTGAACTCACTAAATCTTACACACCCGGGATCACTTCTGCTCTGAAACATAGTCTTCTAATACGAGCTCCAATACCATGTAAGCGAATGAATTCTGTCTTCAATTCCCTGCACATCACTGATATATTTCAGAATATATACTTTGATCAGAAGTACCTACATCTGTGTAATAATTATTTCATAGTATTTTTTGACATTTCATAATGTTCCTAAATAAAAATCTTTAGATGACGACAAATGTTTGAACTACTAAACGATCCATTTCGTGTCACAGTTTTAAAAGACACCTGGTTTGCTCCTACACTGTTGGTGGGAATGTAAATTGGTGCAACCACTGTGGAGAACACTATGGAGGTTCCTTAAAAAACTAAAAATAGAACTACCATATGATCCAGCAATCCCATTCCTGGGCATATATCTGGAAAAGACGAAAACTCTAATTCGAAAAGATGCATGCACCCCAGTGTTCATAGCAGCACTATTCACATTAGGCAAGACATGGAAACAACCTAAATGTCCATCAACAGATGAATGTATAAAGAAGATGTGGTATATATATATATACAATGGAATATTACTCAGCCATAAAAAAGAATGAAATAATGCCATTTGCAGCAACGTGGATGGACCTACAGATTATCATACTAAGTGAAGTAAGTCAGACAAAGACAAATATCATATGATATCACTTATATGTGGAATCTAAAAAAAATGATACAAATGAACTTATTTACAAAAGAGAAGTAGGCTCACAGACATAGAAAACAAACTGATGGTTACAAAAGGGTAGGGGGGAGTAAATTGGAAATTTAGGTTTAACAGATACACACTACTATGTATAAAATAGATAAACAACAGAGATTTACTGTATAGCACAGGAACTGTATTCAATGTCTTGTAATAACCTATAATGGAAAAAAATCTGAATCACTTTCCCGTACACCTGAAACTTTGTAAATCAACTATACTTCAATTAAAAATTAAATAAATAAAGTATACAGGAGAATGTGAGGAAAACAACCACCTGGTATGGTACCTGGCATGGAGTGGGCAACTCAGTGTTTCTTGAATGAAAACTGTTAAGTAGAGTCTTTATCTCTAAGAAGCGTCATCATAACCTCGTCCCCACGCTAACCTTGAATGTGATGCAGAATTCATATGCTTTGCTTGCGAATTGGAAAAAAGTTCTGGAGGATGTTTGCAGTTAGAAAATATTAGTCACAACACATTTTTAGTGTGTTTGGAAGAAAATTTTTAATACCATTGAGGATTAGATCATTTAATGGGAAAATAAACAGGGATCCCATGTACTTGACGTATTTCTCGACCACACCCTCAAGCCAGTTCTTCAACTCGGTAATGCTTACTTATCCTCCAGGCCCAAAGTCATGTCCTAAGGGAACTTTCTGGATGCTAAATATGTATCCGATCTCTTTTCTTTTTTTTTTCAGTACGCGGGCCTCTCACTGTTGTGGCCTCTCCCGTTGCGGAGCACAGGCTCCGGACGCGCAGGCTCAGCGGCCATGGCTCACGGGCCCAGCCGCTCCGCGGCATGTGGGATCTTCCCGGACCGGGGCACAAACCCACGTCCCCTGCATCGGCAGGCGGACTCCCAACCACTGCGCCACCAGAGAAGCCCCCCAATCTCTTTTTATACACTCACAGCACCAAGTACGGCGGCCTCAAAATACTGACCTTGCTGAGGGTCCTACTCAGAACATCTCAAAGGTGAGGCCTCTTTCACTGTTCACACAGTTATAATTCTACATCTGTTTGGCTCATTACTTGATTGACGCCTATTTTCCACATTAGACTATAAGGTGCTTGAGGACAGTATCATGAAAAATAATATTTCTTGAACAAACATTGTATGAAGTGTTTTTTGTGTCTGGTTCTTTTGTGGCCCATTAGTCATTTCAAGCAATCAGAAAAGCAGCCTTTACATCTCGTAAATTACGAGCCAGAATTTGAATGCATGACGGTTAGGGATGATACTCTGTTCCATGTGAAGATAAAGTCCAAACATCAGATACTCTTTCTCTTTTCCAAGACGTTTTTTTTCTTTTCCATGATGGTTTATTACAGGATGTTGAACATAGTTCCCTGTGGTATTCAGTAGGACCTTGTTGTTTATCCATTCTATATATAATAGTTTGCATCTGCTAATCCCAAACTCACACTCCATCCCTCCCCCACCCCCCTCCCCCTTGGCAACCATAGGTCTAAGACAAACATTTTAACCAATATCCCTAACCAATTTCTCCTCCAGTATATAAAAATTTGTTGTCCTTACTCCTATATATCTTATTTTCACTCAAAGGTATATGTGAACTTAAAAATTATAATTAAATTAAAATTAAAATGAAAAAAAAGAGAACACTGAACTTGGGGTAGTTACAGCTCCTCTCCCTGGCAGCTCCATGCAGCAAGGTACCATTACTCTGGGGAACTGAAAGGAAGGAAGGTTGATTAGCTCTGGGACGTTGGTCTCTGAGATAGAGGAAGACTTGCCTTTCAATGTTATTAGAGAAATACTTTTTTCAAAATGAATTCATAGTACAAATTTTGCCCCCAAATATGTCCTCTATCACTTCTCTGACAAGGACAATCAATATACAAGAAGGTCTCTTCCTGAAGAAGCCTAAAAGATCCCAAATGCTCTAGATTCTCCAGTATATTTGGGGCTGACCGATGGCTGACATCAGACCTTCCACCATAAAATTTAGAAACAGATGCCATTCTTAAATTGTAATCTTTCTTCTTTTTAAAGAAATAAAGGAATACCATTATATAAGAATTAGCAAAGTGTTTTTTCAGTTATCTATTGCCACAATGATGCTGCATAATAAATAAGCACAATACATTGGTGCCCTACAATAATAAGCATTTTTTATTAAAGTATAGTTGATTTATAGTATTGTGTTAGTTTCAGGTGTACAACAAAGTAAATCAGTTATACATATATATTTTTTTCAGTTTCTTTTCCCTTATAGGCTATTACAAAATATTGAATATAGTTCTCTGTTCTATACAGTAAGTCCTCGTTGGTTATCTATATTTTATATATAGTAGTGTGTATATGTTAATCCCAAAGTCTTAATTTATCCCTCCCCCCACTTGCCCTTTGGTAACTATATGTCTGTGCGTCTATTTCTTTTCTATGTCTGTGGATCTATTTCTGTTTCGTACATAAGTTCATTTGTATTATTTTTCTTTGTTTTAGATACCACGTATAGATGATATCATATGATAGTTGTCTTTATCTGGCTTACTTCACTTAGTATGATAATCTCTACATCCATCCATGTTGCTGCAAATGGCACTATTTTATTCTTTTTTATGGCTGAGTAATATTCATATATATATATATACCACATCTTCTTTATACATTCAGCTGTTGGTGGACGTTTAGCTTGATTCCATGTCTTGGCTATTGTAAATAGTGCTGCAGTGAACACTGGGGTGCGTGTATCTTTTTGAATTACGGTTTTCTCCGGATATATGCCCAGGAGTGGGTTTGCAGGATCATATGGTAGCTCCAAACTTTTTTTTTTTCTTGCGCACAAAAAAAAGCAAGCAGGAGAGAAATAATTGCCTAATGACTTTTCCAAGGGTAATTAACCTTTGCTTCTTATTATTTTTCTATACATCTTTTACTGTCTGGTTTATCTTGGTATCCATTATTCTAACTACAATTACCTCACTCTTTTTAATTATTGTCAATGGGACCAGAACATTAAAGTTCCATTGGCTTAATATCCCTCTCACCTTGACTCCTACTTGGATGCTTTTTACCCATGGAGCCAAGCTCCCCACTAGCCTGAAGTCTAGGTGGATGCGAGGTGGGTACCTCATTTGCACCTGAGATGCTATGGGGGAGGAGGAATACGCCAATTGGGAAGATGCCAATCAGAAGTTAGAAGAGGTCATCAAACAGTCTGAAGAAACTTAGCAGAGAAGGTTTAGCACCAAGGAGACCGAGGTGAGAAAGCAGGTGAGACAGAGAAGGCTGAAGGTTTAGGAACAGGATGCCCATATAACTTCTCATTCATTTTATTCTGAGAATGAAAGGAGACACTTAAATATTTACACCAGAACAGGAGCCGTAAACCTGGACTGTCCCTGGCCAGGACACATGGTTGCCATCAGAGGGAAAGGAATCTAGAGCAATCCTTCAGACTCCACTATGGTCGAGACTTTATCACTCTGTCCTCCTTTGTCCATATGTCCATGGCTGACCAACTCCTCTCTGATGGACACGTCAGTTCCTTCTCTTGCTTAGTTAAAGAAGTATCTTTAATCAGCCATGGTCAAGTCTTGTCTTTGCATCACTTGTCTTTAAGGTGACACGCCTGAATATCCCTGATGAGACCAGTTTTGTGTTAATTTTATAGTATGGCTATTAGAGGAGAACAGACCTACATCCTTTATTCCCAAGGTTTTGAAGACTATCCTCCAATACCATTATTCCCAATTTTTTCTGCATTTATTAGAAGGACTTGCATTTTAAAAAAAAGCACACCATTGTAAAGCAATTATACTCCAACAAAGATGTTAAAAATAAAATAAATAAGTAAATTAATTAAAATACTTCACGGGAGGAAAAAAGTTGGTATTATTTTTCAAAGATTTGGAACCTCACATCAAGCAATTTTGGTGCTTGGAAGAGGGAAAGCATGGGTGCCCCGTTAAACATCCCAATCTAGGACTTCCCTGGTGGCGCAGTGGTTAAGGGTCCGCCTGCGGATGCGGGGGACATGGGTTCGTGCCCCAGTCCAGGCGGATCCCACATGCAGCGGAGCGGCTGGGCCCGTGGGCCATGGCCGCTGAGCCTGTGCATCCGGAGCCTGTGCTCCACAACGGGAGAGGCCACAACAGTGAGAGGCCCGCGAACCGCAAAAGAAAAGAAAAGAAACATACCAATCTAAAGCCCGCCTGTCTCTGGGTGGATATTCTTAAGTATTTAAAATGTGATAGAATGGGTCAGAAAGGCATAGCATCAGCTATGGAAATGGTGGTATGTAAATTATGGCTCAATTTGCTGTATAACTGTCGTATTTGTCAGGCTAGAGCATAAAAGCAAAGAGAAATGGTGAGCATCGTCATCTCATGAAAAGAGGCCTGTCCCAATTATATTTATGTTATCTATTATCCTATCTTGCCAAACATTTCTTTTTCTACTAACATCTTACGTAACGAAATAAGCTTCAGTTATCTGGAACAGGTAAGGAAAGATTTCCATCTGTTTTCTTTTCTGTGTTTAGTTTAGTTTTGTTTTTTTTAACCTTCCTGATTTTGAGTCAGAATTTAAATTGGCTTTCCCCATTCCAAGTTTATAAAGGTATTTTGTCCTTTTCTTCTAGACCTGTTATGGTTTCATTTATTTTCAACACTTAAATCTTTGGCCCATCTGGAATTTATCCTGTCATAAGTGGATCCAGCTCTCCTTTTTCATATGGCTGACCCCTTACCCCAATAACGTGATGTTTATCATATACAAAGACCTATAAGTGACGGGGTCTATTCTTCTTAATCTTCTTCCATTGGTCTATCTATCTATTCATGTGCTTATATCCCGTTGATTCAATTATGAAGGCCTCATAGTGTGTTGTAACATCTGGTAGGGTTAGTCCCATTTAATCTCTCTTCTTTCTCAGAATTTTCCTGGCTCTCCTTGTTTATTTGCTTTTCCATATAGACTTTAGAATCAGCTAGTTTCGTTTCTTTAAACTCATTGATATTTTTATTAGGATTATGTTAACTTCATAAACTCCATTAGGAGGAATGACAGCTTTCTGTTGCCACGTATTCTGATTCCAAATACATGAGATTTTTTTCCATCTATTAAGTTTTATTTTGTGTCCTTCAGAAATGTCTTAAAGTTTTCATCTAACTTTCCACATTTCCTGTTAAGTTTTATCTTTGGGAGTACTATTCTAAATGGGGTCTTTTCTTTCATTATGTCTTCTAACTTGTATTTATATACTAAGACTGTCGGTTTCTGGGCTTCCCTGGTGGCGCAGTGGTTGAGAGTCCGCCTGCCGCTGCAGGGGACACGGGTTCGTGCCCCGGTCCGAAAAGATCCCACATGCCGCGGAGCGGCTGGGCCCGTGAGCCATGGCCGCTGGGCCTGCGCGTCCGGAGCCTGTGCTCCTCAACGGGAGAGGCCACAACAGTGAGAGGCCCGCATACCGCAAAAAAAAAAAAAAAATAGTTCCTGGACCTAGACAATTACCTTTTCTGTGTCTACAGAGATGATCATGTTTTCCTTAAATCTGTAAATGTGATAAATGATATGAATACATTCCCTAATACCAATCTTTGTATATCCAGAATAATCTCTCCTGAGTCATGAAGTTTTACTGTTTTAATGTGTTACCAGATCCTCACTGCTCCTATTTGATAACGGATTCTTCCATTTATATGCGTGAGTTCCGTTGATTTCTGGTTTTCTTCTGTGTGCAGTGCTTGCCAGATTTCGGTATGCATGTGTACAGACACATCCCGTAAAGAATTGGGGAGGGTTCTTTGTTTTTCTGTGTCTTGGAGAAGTATAAATTGCATGGGAACTAGAAGATCTTTAATGATACGGTAAAATTCCCAGCAGGCTTGTTGGATTGCCTACTACACATCAAACGCTGTGCTTGGTCATTGCAGATAAAGGGATGAATGAACGATGGTCCCAGCCTTCAAGGAACTGGGATGTGATAAGCATGTCAGTAATATATTACAAAACGGGATTATTAGTTTCTATAATAAAAGTATAAAGAATGATTTGTTAAAGAAAACAGTGAACTATGCTCTGTCAATGATGGGGTTACTCATGAGAATGGCAGGCACAAGCCTAACCAATGCGATTTCAGGAGCCCTAACCCCCTAAACTCGCCTCCAGCTGCTGAAGTTCCTTCAGCAGGTGACTGAAGACTTCTGATTTCACATTATTTCACGTTGTGAGTCTTGAAATGCAGCTGCCCCTGGGAGAGGTGGAACACCCTTTTTGTTTACACTCAGAAAGAAATGATTGATGGACATCTGTTCCTGACGGTAATTTTATTTTTTTTTAACTTTTTTATTTTATATTGGAGTAGAGTTGATTAACAACGTTGTGTTAGTTTCAGGTGTACAGCAAAGTGATTCAGTTATACATATACATGTATCTATTCCTTTTCAAACCCTTTTGACTTCCCTGCTGTCCAGTGGTTAGGACTCTGCGCTTTCGCTGCTGGGGTCCAGGTTTGATCCCTGGTTGGGGAACTAAGATCCCACATGCCACTTGGCCAAGAAAACAAACAAACAAACAAAAACAAAACAACAACAAAAAACTATAATACCACCTGATGGTAATTGTAGTACAGAAAAAGAAACAGTAAAGATTGTAAGTTCATGGTAGTGAGACCAGTGAGGAGGTCCCAAAAGGGAAAAAAAGGATTGTCAACAGTAAACTTGGGCTTCCCTGGTGGTGCAGTGGTTCAGAATCTGCCTGCCAATGCAGGCGACCTGGGTTCGAGCCCTGGTCCAGAAAGATCCCACATGCCGCAGAGTAACTAAGCCGGTGTGCCACAACTACTGAGCCTGCACTCTAGAGCCCACGAGCCACAACTACTGAGCACATGTGCCACAACTACTAAGCCCACGTGCCACAACTACTGAAGCCTACCTGCCTACAGCCTGTGCTCCGCACCAAGAGAAGCCACGGCAATGAGAAGCCTGTGCACCACAACGAAGAGTAGCCCCCGCTCACCGCAACCAGAGAAAGCCCGTGCGCAGCAACAAAGACCCAACGCAACCAAAACTAAAGTAAATTAATTTTTAAAAAAACAACAAGTAAACTTTGTCAATTTTACTCCTTTGTCTGTGTATCTACCTGTAATGCAGTCAGTGAAGAGATTAGCTTGTTTCTTCACCAGTGTCTGTCTGCCTCTCTCTCTCACATTCTCTCACTCACTCTCACCTCTCTCCCTCCCATTCTTTCCCTCTCCTTGTAAATTTAGTAGAAGAATTATACAGAAAAGTACACCCACACCAGAAGACGGATACCTTGATTAATTTTCACAAACTAAACACACTCATGTAACCCTCAGCCCCCTCAACTGCCCTCCAGTGAGTACTCTCCTATTTTTTACCTTGAAGTAAATAAAATCATGTAATGTATGCGTTTTTTTATGTATTTGGTTTCTTTTGTTCAATATTATGTTTGTGAAATTCAGCCATGTTCCTATATGTTAATTCAGTTCTCACTGCAGTGTCGTATTACATGTATGAATACACCACAATTTATTTATCTGTTCTTACATGGGTAGTTTTCAGTTTGGAGCTCTAATGGATCCTCATACTGCCATAAGCATTCTTGTCCATGATTTTTCAATCATCTTCCTATTGGGTCTATACCTAGGAGTGGAATTCCTATGTCATAGGCTAGGCAGATGTTCGTCTTTCATAGGTACCGCCAACCAGTTTTCCAAAGTGGTCATGCTCATTTACAATCCCCCCAGCAGTGTACAGAGTTCCATTTGCTCTGTATCTTCATCAATACCTGCTAATGCCTATCATTATCATTTTAGCCATTCTGTGCAAGCCACACATGAAAGTTAGTTTCAGTGCTTAGTAAAGCTTTGGCTAATTTTGATGAAAGGACTCACTGTTTTTTTTTCAATAAAAGGAATGGAAAGTTTTTAAGTAGTCAAAGATTTCATTCATTCAGAGGAAAAACATCATCCTACTGAGGCCAGTTTTCATTTCAGTCCATACTGGGCAAAGTCCGAACATTATCACGATGCACTTTTTAGGTGTAACAATGTTTTCCAATTGTAACGTTGCTGCTTTATTCTGTACACCATAGTTCTAATAAATGACGTCTCTCAGGGTGTGGAATAATAATTGTTCCACATAAATAATGCAAGGTAATGAGCCAAAGAATAGTTTGTGAATTACAGAGAAAACAGTGGGTTGAACTGTAGTAATGACTGAAAAATTAAAGAAGTCAATCAGAAAGTCAATCAAGAGGACTTAAGCAGAGCAGAGAAAGGAAACAGAGTTTTTTATTGAGGTTGGAGAATTCCTGGTAAGTTAAAGGTCATGAAGAGGGAGTTTCAAAAAATGTGCACTTTAAATTGTAGAAAGTCTACTCCACCAGGATCGGCGCTGTTTGACAAAATCTCCCCGGGTAAGAGTGACAAGCAACTCTATAGACATTAAAGCAAATACTGATCGCATCCTCCTTTTATACTGGGGAGGGAAGAAAATGGAAATGAAAGCGACAGAAGCAGAAGAGTTGGAATGATCTGAAATGGTCTCTAATGAATATTTTAATTTTTTAGTGCAAACTCTCCCCAGAATACATTCAGACGTGAGGGCTAAGAAGATAGGAAAATTAGGTTTTATCCCGTTCTATTAATTCTTAAAGGTAAAGTATTAACTATAATAATATGTACTTTCTTTTTTAGTAGCACTTATCAGCGTTTTGTTTATTTGTCTTTAGTCCTCATGGACTGTTCACTCAGAGAAAGCAGGGACCTTTGACCATTGTTCTCCATTGCTTATCACAGCACCTGAGCTACTCAGTAAATATTGGTCGAACACATGAATGCACAAACACACCGTCTAGGTTAACACTTTCCTTTGGTTTTTATTGACTAATCTCCAAATCTTATCTTTCATATCTTATGTTTTAAAATAAAGGGGGAGGTGTTAAGATCTCGTTCCGTTATCCCAGATTTCTTGTCCTAAAGGAAAATTTTGCACAAAGGATTCCGCAGAGCAGGAGAGAGAATGAGAAGGCCAACTCTGTCCCTAAGGAAGTCAGGAGAGGGCATGAAGAATTTCCTAAAACCCTGAGAGCAAACCCCAAAATTGATACGTTAATATTAAAAGTTTGTCAGAACTAAACAAAGGTACGGAGAAACCAACATAATATAAAAGAAAAAAATACTTGAATACAGTTTTTTTTAATAAAAAAAACTTTTTTTAAAAGATAATGTAATGCAATGTAAAAGATAATAAGAGAAAATAGAAAATAAGAAAGATACATTTGTCACAATTAAATGACTCAAAGTTAGATCACCGTAAGTAGGACAAATTTTAGGATGTTTTATAGAGAGAAGAAAACATAATCAGCCATGCTTGAGACCAAGAAGGGAAGCTGGGATAAGATGGATCCTTCTAAAATGAAAATAGATTTCCTTAAAGAGGAAAGATTGGACAGATTTCTGCAGAATGTGATGAATAGTAATGCTCGTTACCGTGAGAAGTTAGTGAAGATAAGCTCCTTGGATTTAAGCTAGATCCCTGAACCCGGGTCCTTTGCAAATTGCACAGCTGCCAATGCATCAGCCTGGTTTTATTTTAACAACATTTACAATTTCCCTTTCAGTTGAAGCAAGGCTGAGGGACCATCTGAACAGATAATGAAATAACTGTGAAAGTTCAGAGCATGCTGAACAAAACAAAATATGTTTTGCCTGATTTATGCAAACTAAACATATCGTCAAGGTTTTGAGCAGTTAGTCCAAAATGTGCACAAAATGCAGCATTTTTCTCAAGTAGCCTGGCAGCAGATGAATTAAATGGAAATGTGCCTCTGAAACAGTTCGATCAGATTGTATAGATGTGCTGAACATTTTGGTAGTTTCGTGATCTGAATTCATGAATAATGTCTTTTCCTTAAGGACTACCCTATCAAGTTCACCCTAAAACCACAACTCTTGCCCCTTATTAATGGAGTTCTTCCATTACAGATTCTAGAAGCACCTTTATTTTTGAAACCTCTGCTAAAAAGGAAGTGAAATTAAATACATTGTTTACTCCTTTCCACGTGAAAAAACAAACCAGATCGATAGTGGGCCTCTATGACTTGCTTTCACACAGAGAAGGTCCAGGACTTTGTATGTCTGAGGAGGGCTTTTCTACCCCCCTGACTGTGGCTGCAGTGAAGAGGTCAATGAATTCTGCAAATATCCAAAGTTGGAGAATTCTTTTTGTTTCTTTAATTGGAGTATAGTTGATTTACAAGGTTGTGTTAGTTTCAGGTGTACAGCAAAGTTAATCAGTTATACATATACATATATCCACTCTTTTTTAGATTATTTTCCCATATAGGCCATTACAGAATATTGAGTAGAGTTCCCTGTGCTATACGGGAGGTCCTTATTAGTTACCTATTTTATGTATAGTAGTGTGTATATGTCAATCCCAATCTCCCAATTTATCCCTCCACCCAGCCTTTCCACCCAGGAACCATCAGTTTGCTTTCTGCATCTGTGATTCTATTTCTGTTTTGTAAATAAGTTCATTTGTACCCTTTTTTTAGATTCCACATATAAGTGATATCACATGATATGTGTCTTTCTGTGTCTGACTTACTTCGTTTAGTACGACAGTCTCTAGGTCCATCCATGTAGCTGCAAATGGCATTATTTCATTCTTTTTTATGGCTGAGTAATATTCCATTGTACGTACGTACCACATCTTCTTTATCCATTCCTCTGTCGATGGATATTTAGGTTGCTTCCATGTCCTGGCTATTGTAAATAGTGCTACAGTGAACATTGGGGTTGCATGTATCTTTTCAAATTATGGTTTTCTCCGGATATATGCCCAGTAGTGGGATTGCTGGATCATATGGTAATTCTATTTTTAGTTTTTTAAGGGACCTCCATACTGTTCTCCATAGTGGCTGTATATCAATTTACATTCCCACCAGCAGTGCAAGAGGGTTCCCTTTTCTCCACATCCTCTCCAGCATTTATTGTTTGTAGATTTTTTGATGATGGCCATTCTGACCAGAGTGCGAAGTTGGAGAATTCTTAAACCCAACTGTCATACATCCTAGTGTGTTAGATACTGAAGGAGGTTGCAACCTGCAGAAAAATAATCTTCCAAGGGGAAGAAAAAAAACCGCTGTGCCTGGAGAAGACTTGAAAGGATTTTGAATGAATAAAAGTTTCTGCTGTGATGAGTTCTCAATGGTTTTATATTTCTGAAGGAGCAAATTGTGATTCATAGAGCAAAACCTCGGTTAGGGCTATGACAAGTGGTACTTAAAATAGCCTTGCTCTCTCCTTCTCTCCCAGCACTTCCGCCTCATCCAGCAGGTTTATTCAAGGCCTAGCCTATAGACACTGGAAAACAAGCGATGCATACTGTAACTGACATCTTAAAAAGACATGACAGAACTTCCCAAATAGTCACTGATTTTTCTATAATGCCTTTGGAGGAAGCAGAGTAACCCAGCTTTTGACTCAATAATATCTCGGATTTTGGTGTGAAGAGTTTCCGCTCTTATGAAAAGGGAAATGTCATCATTTCTCTACTTCTTTGGTGGTGTCTGATGAGATTTCTACGTCCCTTGCTTTTCACCTTTCCTCATTGGACTCTGCAATAGTCAGTCTCCACCTATCGCATTAACATTCTTTTCAGTAACTTTCCCAACAAAAACCCAAGGAATTGGACTTCCCTGGTGGTGCAGTGGTTAAGAATCGCCTGCCAATTCAGGGGACACGTGTTTGAGCCCTGGTCCGGGAAGATCCCACATGCCGCGGAGCAACTAAGCCCGTGGGCCACAGCTACTGAGCCTGTGCTCTGGAGCCCGCAAGCCACAACTACTGAAGCCCGCAAGCCACAACTGCTGAAGCCCACACACCCTAGAACCCGTGCTCGGCAACAAGAGAAGCCACCGCAATGAGAAGCCCGCACACCGCAACGAAGACTCAGCGCAACCCATAAATTAATTAATTAATTATTATTTTTTTTAAACCCAAGGAATTATTTCTCTTAGACCTAATGGGTGACTTACCAAACCTTCTCCACCCCTTGTCGGCCTTCTTGCTGGATTGACTATTAGCAACAGTGCCAGTTATTTTTTTTTGTTTGGTTGGTTTTTTTTTTTTGCTGAGAACAAATGCTTTTATTCACTCATTCATTCAATAAACGTCCACTGAATGTTTACTATGAATAAGCAAAAAGACTCTTTCTTAGCAAAAAGACTAAGTAGGCTTTTACCTCAGGGGTCAGTCTGGCCAACAGTATGTTGTGGAACTGTTAAAACATTAGCATTAAGAACTTTATTCAGCGTAGCCCAGACACATTCTACTAAGAGCTAGCACATGTGTTAGTACCTCTGGTCTTCACAACGTCCCTGCAAGTAGGTGTCATCACGCTCCTTTTTCAGACGAGACACGAGAGGTAACTTCCCCACGGCCACAGAGCTAGAGTGGCCGGCTGGGACCCACACCACACACCGCTGCAGCCCGACACAGCTGTCTAAGAACTGGGGGGATAAGGCACTGCCCAGGCAACAGGAAGATTCGTTTTTGAGAACATCCTTCTCTGAGGCATGACCACCTCTTCAGTAGCGAGGTCAGCGCAGTGGAGAAGGGCAGTTGGGGGAGGACAGCCAGGTCCACTCTACATACTTCACATCATCCTCAGTGCCCAGGGTGCACCCATGGCCCTCAGCAAACTCAGGCGAGGGTCCTGTCGCGGGGCAGACTCCCCGACTATGGGGCCTGTGCTGGGTCTGAAGCCTTGTCCAGCCAGTCAGTTTTATTGGGGATTCCTTGGTGATGGATAAAAAGCGAAGATGATTAGAATGCCTTGCAACTCTCTCCTTATAGAAATATGTCCATTTTCTCATCACAATACTGCTGGACATGTTTTTATGCACATTCTCTATCATGTTTTTAAATCTAATTTAGTAAAAAAGAATTCATAGATTATATCAAATTCTGTGCCAATAAAATGTTTCATAAACATCTTCATGGATGTCTCCTCTGTCATCAAATGGGAAATTTGAGTAGGGGAGGATGGATTGACTAACAGTATTGTTATTTTACAAATGAACAAATGTGTGGAAGGACAGATATGATATACAGCTTTACCCAATGGAGTTAATGGCCCATAATTTAATTCCAGGTTCATACCTCCGAGTTTCACGCTTAAAATGTGCTGCTATTCTAACTCAAAGTGGGAACAATTCTTGCAGCCATTCTCTTTGTAGGCAAAGCAAATGTATGATCCTCTAACAAAAATGAAAAAAAGAAGTCATATCATGGCCTACCACTGTAGTATGGAACAAAAATATTATATAACTTCTTTACTAATGCCAGGATTTTTTTTTCTGACAGTCAAATAACTTGCTAAATTTAAATCTCTTACTCCTACTAAAATGCATCAAGACTCATTTCAAGTCCAATATTCTTTGTACCTTAGGAGAGAATTTGATTTGGAAAAATTATACAACGGACAGCATATAAAACCAATGCAATCCTTGTTCCACTCCTGATTTGCTCTGTAACTTTGAAAATGTCAGTTTAACTTCCTGGGGCTCACCTGGGAAATGCAGAGTCATACCTCCTTCACACATCGCCTTTTTTTTTTTTTTTTTTTTTTTATGGGACCTCTATTAAATCTAGGCCTTAAAGTTTCACTATTTCCTAATTTGAGTCAGGGTCTTTTTTTTTTAACATCTTAATTGGAGTATAATTGCTTTACAATGGTCTGTTAGTTTCAGCTTTATAACAAAGTGAATCAGCTATACATATACATATATCCCCATATCTCCTCCCTCTTGCGTCTCCCTCCCACCCTCCCTATCCCACCCCTCTAGGTGGTCACAAAGCACCGAGCTGATCTCCCTGTGCTATGCGGCTGCTTCCCACTAGCTATCTATTTTACATTTGGTAGTATATATAAGTCCATGCCACTCTCTCACTTCGTCCCAGCTTACCCTTCCCCCTCCCTGTGTCCTCAAGTCCATTCTCTACATCTGTGTCTTTATTCCTGTCCTGCCCCTAGGTTCTTCAGAACCATTTTTTTTTTTTTAGATTCCCTATATATGTGTTAGCATATGGTATTTGTTTTACTCTTTCTGACTTACTTCACTCTGTATGACAGACTCTAGGTCCACCCACCTCACTACAAATAACTCAATTTCGTTTCTTTTTATGCCTGAGTAATATTCCATTGTATATATGTGCCTCATCTTCTTTATCCACTCATCTGTCACTGGACACTTAGGTTGCTTCCATGTCCTGGCTATTGTAAATAGAGCTGCAATGAACCTTGCGGTACATGACTCCTTATGGGGTTCTCAGGGTATATGCCCAGTAGTGGGATTGCTGGGTCATATGGTAATTCTATTTTTATTTTTTTAAGGAACCTCCATACTGTTCTCCAGAGTGGCTGTATCAATTTACATTCCCATCAACGGTGCAAGAGGGTTCCCTTTTCTCCACACCCTCTCCAGCATTTGTTGTTTGTAGATTTTTTGATGATGGCCGTTCTGACTGGTGTGAGGTGATACGTCATACATATCACTATTGTAAGGACAAAGTAATAGGAACTGACACAGTGCTGAGCCAGGTGGGTGGGAAAATCTTTTAGGTAATTATGATGTAAGTTTTTCAATTAATTGATATTGAGTGAATATATTTTATGATGATATTTTAGAAATGCTTTATCTTCTAAATCTGATGCTAATCTTTAGGCTGTACATTTCCCTTCAGTAGCCTAACATAAAATTCTTCCTCTTCTGTCCCTCCTGATACACTCCTTGGTACACCTACCATGTACCAAGAGACACTGTGTTTGTTCAGTGTCTTTGCTCTCATTCATCACATTTGATTAATCAAATCTTTCCAGTCCTTTTATTCACAGCTCCTCTCCTCTCCATCTTATCTTCTAGTGTAGACCCTCCCAACCTGACACCTAAACAACTGCAGGTTCGAATCCAGGCTCCACTACTTACCAGCAGTGTGAAACCCTTCTTATGGGTCTCAGATTCCCCAGTGATAGAATGGAGAGTAAAACCCAGGACAGAGAAAGTAAAACTCACCCTGGTAACAATCAGGCTGCGATAACAGACAAAGTCAGAGACGAAGTCAACACAAAACAATGATTCTTCCAAGGTCAGCCACCAGATGTCTTACCACTTTCTTTTTGAATGGTTACTGCTTTCTTTTTTTATTTTTATTTTTTGCGGTATGCGGGCCTCTCACTGTTGTGGCCTCTCCCGTTGCGGAGCACAGGCTCCAGACGCGCAGGCTCAGCGGCCATGGCTCACGGGCCCAGCCGCTCCAAGGCATGTGGGATCCTCCCGGACCGGGACACAAACCCGTGTTCCCTGCATCGGCAGGCGGACTCTCAACCACTGCGCCACCAGGGAAGCCCTGCTCTTCTTTTTATCATCATCATCATCATCATCATCATTATCATCATAGCACCCGTTTCACTGAGGTCTGCCACCAATCACTTCCCTCGCAAGTCACCCTGCATGGGGCTTCAAATTACTGTCATCTATTTATACTGTTATTTGAATTTTTCAGTGGTTCTCCATTGCTATCAAATAAAGTCCAAACTCAGTCTCATATCCAACCCCTGCTATATTGACACCAATGACCTGTGTCTTCTACCAAAAAGCTTCTACTCCACCTGGCTGGTTTTTTCTCCTGGTTCCCAAAGCAGCGCTTACATGTGGCCTGTGCTCTTCTACTCAAGACAGATTCCCATCTTGTAATGGCCCTCTGACTTCCTTTCCAACTCTCCAAATACTGCCCATCTTTTTTCATCCTACTGCAAAGCCCTCCTCCCCCAGAAGGTATCCTCCTTAAGCTCTCACCCCCTCTTATCCAGACAAAGCCTTGTTTATTTCATTCAACTTGCATAAAATCATATACTTCTTTGTATGGTTACTTTTCTCACAAATACATTTCTATCAGTTTGTAAGCTCTCAGCAAATACTGGATCATATCTCTCTTTTTATTACAAATAATTTTTGTCATAAGTAAATGATATCTTTTGAATAAACAGCTTCACAAATCAACTCTGCCGTTTCCCTAAGAAGTATATTTATTCCATGAACTCCTTTCCAACTGATTTACACAGTGAATTTCTCTAAATATGTGGGATTTCCAGGGTAGGCTCCTCAAACATGTTCAAGGTGGGATTTTCCATTCCAGACTTCAAAAAAAGGCATAATTTGCACATAATTACATTGCCTTTATCTGTCTCTCTGTTGCAAAATTGCATCTAGAAATGCTTACCTGTATCTGAGCTATGACTTTTTTTGCTCTGTGGTAGTTTGAACTTTTCAGTTCTCTTACTTTGTGAAATAGCATCATAGTGAATTTCTAATTATTTATACCTCTAATTCTGCCCCTCGAATTAAAGTAATACTATTTTCTTTACCTCTTGAAGTTTTCTAAACTGTTCAACTTATCCTCTCTAAATTTATTACCCCACTTTTGATTCCCTCTGTCAGATCAGTTTATAATCATCTTCCATTTCACTCATTCTGACTTATTCAGACAGAACCATCCTATTTTGCTAAAGTTCATTGGTTTTGCTAGTTTCTTCTCAACATGATCTCCTTCCTTTGAGAAGCTCTTGCTACAAAGTCCAGGGCATGTTTCTATTCTTATTCATCCTTTTCATACAAGCCAAATATATTTTTTTCTAATATCCTTGAAAAGAACTGTCACCTACTAAGGTTTTATTATAGTATTCCTTAGCATGTTCTAGCATTCTTTTCTTAGAGATTTAAATACCCCTACCCACTGAATCAGGATTATATTTTCTTCCTCAAATTTCATCTCTCAAAAGACAATATTCTCTAACAGACCAAACAAAGAAGTTAGTGGCTTTGTCCTATTATGACTTGCCTTTAACCATGAATATTCACTGAACCCTCCTATTCACATTCTCATCTCAAGAACCATCATCCTGGCCCCTATGTACTCATGAGGGATGTTGTCAGGATTGTTGCGTTTGCCCGTGAAGCCTCCTGATCTACTCTTAAAAAGTATTAAATAAATGTGTAGTAGTTATTATTAATATGACTAATGACTAGTCCTGTTACTACTCTGTTCGTATTCTAACACAGGACTGAAGAAGACCCGTACAACACTGGGAGGGGGTGGGGAGACAACAAATTGAGGTGCAAAGACCTAAGTTCAAATCCTGGCTCCAACCCCTTATAGCCAGATGACCTTGGATGACACTAAGCCGCTCTGAACCTCAGTTTCTACTGTAGATAATAGCAACTATTTAATGCAGCTGTTGACGTTTTACACGAAAGTGAAATACCAGAATTTATTAAAGAATTTGAAGCTAATGATCTCATCCCAAGAAGTTTCTACACTCCACTAAACTGATTCCTCAGTACACACACACACACACACACACACACACACACACACACACACACCCTGAGCCCCACAGTGTACAGAATTGGGAAAACTAGACAACGATTAATAAAATGTAGTCCCATTAAATTCACCTTCTATAAGCAGTCATTGATCCTTCTTTACAACAAAAGTGAAAGGAAGAAAAAGCGAGAGAGAGAGAGAGAGAGAGACAGAGAAAGGAAACCACGCAGTCATCCTTTCCTCTTGCTTCTTCCTTAGCCCCTCCCCCCGTCCAATCAATTGCCAAGTCCAGTGACTAAGGTGGTTTTCACCACCTAAATATATCTCACACTCACCCCCTTTCCTGCATCTTCGTCCCACTCCCCCCACCAACATCTCATCCTAGGCTACCGCCAGCCTGCCAACACCATTTTTGCCCCTCTCCAATCTATTTGCTAATCTGATCATGTCACCATCCTCCTTGAAACTGTCTGGTGACTTCTAGGT
This sequence comes from Delphinus delphis, assembly GCF_949987515.2. NCBI lineage: Eukaryota > Metazoa > Chordata > Mammalia > Artiodactyla > Delphinidae > Delphinus > Delphinus delphis. The sequence continues at coordinate 17,064,730 of NC_082699.1, forward strand.
CACTGTAAAGGGCCATTCTTCAGGGAATAGCAGTGTGTACCTGTAGCTGCTGCCCTTTCTCAGTTAACAAGACTGATACTTTGGCCTTGCCGGCACTTGTCATACCCTGTACTGTTTGCTGGTTAGTTGTGCATTTGTCTTATGTTCCCTCTTTGCTGGTAAGTTCCTTGGTGGGGAGGCCCAGTGCCACACACATGCCAAGTGCGTGGTATCTGTGTGTTGAATGATGTGACAATCTAGTTGCAAAGACAAGCCACAGAGCTGAAAGAGTAGAGAACAAGTCTGAGGCAATATCTTCAGATTCTGTGCTATCGGCAGTGTACTTAAGTGTTATGTGAGGCCTTCTTATCTTGTTTGGAAAGAAGCAAGTGCGGTCAGATGTCTTGCTTACTTCCCTCCACCTCTACCATCCTAGTCCAAGCACCACCATTTATCATTTGGACAATTCAATCTCTCTTACTACCCTACCGTCTACCTTCTACCCAGTTCAATCTTCAGTAACAGCCACAGTGATATTTTTGAGTGACTATAAATCAGATTATGTCACTTCAATGTTTGAAACTTTTGAATGATTTTCTATCAAACTTAGAATAAAATCCTAGCTTAGTATATGGTCCTCTGGATTCAGACACCTTCTTCGTTCTCTGACCTCTAGCTCTTCTGTGTGACTGGGATGGTCTTTGCCAGGATCCTCCCAAGACCTAGATCCTTCATGTCATTCACAGCTCAGTTTAAATGCTACCACCACATCACCCAAAGCTGTGGGATATTTATTTACGTGGAATGGTCTGTCTCCCACTGTGTCCCTCACCAGCTCACTGGAGTATGGTACCCTATCCATCTAGTCCACCACTGATCTCCCAGAGCCTAGACCAGTACCTGGCTCCCAAAAAAATGCAGGTGGGGAGGTTGGGATTAAGGTATACACACTACTAGATATAAAATAGATAATCAATAAGGACCTACTGTATAGCATAGGGAACTCTACTCAATACCCTGTAATAACCTCTATGGAAAAAGAATCCGAAAAAGAATAAATATATGTATATGTATGACTACATCACTGCTGTACACCTGAAACTAACGCAGTATTGTAAATCAACTATACTCCAATATTAAGTAAAAATTTTAAAAGCAGGTGCGGGATATTTGTTCACTTCCCAAGCACTCCCTCATATCCGAAGCCAGTCATTTTGCAAATCCTTCATCTCCGCTTTCACGAACATGCTCTCTCCCTCATAAGGCATCTCTGTAACTTAGGAACCTCTCTAATACCCTCTGTTTGCTCAACATTTATGATCCAGCAGATAGCCCGAAAGAGAAAGCCACCATGAGTCATGCTGTGCAATTTCGAGTACCTTGGGAGAGGTGACATTTTTCACAGTGTCAGCTGCAGTACTTTCCAAGTGCTTCCCTGTTGCCATGGAAAAGGCTTTATGAAGCAAATCCAGCCAAAGAGAAGCAGGTTCTCCACGGCTCCTGAAGTCTGTGCACAGACACCATCCCCCAGACGGGCCCAGCAAAGGACTTGCTCGTGGCAGGGCCCCAGTCAAGGCTGATCTGAGTTAAATGGACTTGGGACTTTGATGCCTATCGTACACACTCTGCTTCCAAGTCCCTGTCAAATGCCAGTTTCCAGGTTTGCAGATAAAAGTTTCATGATAATCTTTGCTGGAACCTAAATTCTCTAAAGGCCAACACCTGTCATTTTTTTCCTACACATAATAATCCTTATAGCTCACATTTATTCAGCACTTGCTTTCATTGTCTCACTTAATGCTAAAAACCATCAAGGTGGCAGATACTATAATTAGTTCCATTTTACCAAGTAAGAAATCGAGCCTCAAAGAAACTAAGTAAATGATCACAGGTGACACAGAGAACACACACATAAGAGCAGACCTCAACCCAGATGCTGCCCTGGGGACCACTGGCTTCACTTTCCCCTCTAGGGGGGTTTCCAAGAAGCCTGCATGGGTCCTTCAAGGACTGTGCAGGAGCCCCCGTCTTGTAGCTGGCAGTGGTTGATGATCAAAAGGCAGCTATATTTTTGTCTCCTGCTGTCCCTTTGAACTCTATGCACTGTGAGTAATATTCCTCTTCTCCACAGACCCCATAATTTTTCTGCTCACTCAGAGGTAGCCACTTCATGTGGCTGTCTTCATTGAGACATGAGAGAGTAGGGTCTAAGGTACTAGTTGGCACTCAGAAGTTGCTTGAATCTGCTCTCTGGGCTTAGCTTGCTTTCAGCCACCTTGGCCCCGCCCCTTTCCTGTGTCCACTCCCCACCGGTCAAGGAGAGAGACAAGGGAATAAGACAGTTCTTACTTGAACTAGCACCCCTGAAAGCCGGCTCCATGCTTCCTGGCCTGGCAGGTGTTTAAAAGCTGACTCTCTCGCACCTCTGTGTCCGTGACTCTCTGGAGGACCCCTGCTGGATTCTCCTGCCCTATTCCCTGGCCCTCCCACCCCGGCCCGCTGGTCACTCCCTAGGCTCAGCCATCACCCTGTGTAGTGCCTGAAGACCATCGCTGCTGGGGTCCTCCTGCCCCTGAGACAGGACTGGTGGGTGGTATCTAAGAAAATCCAGCAGCCCTCTCTCCTGCTTGGACCACAGGCTCACTCATGTCCCTTGTCCCCCAAACTCTGCAAGTACTCATCTCAAAGCAGCAGTTTTATGGTCCTGAGACCAAAGCAGTGAGTCTTCTCTGGATATGCTGGTTCATGGTGTCCTGGTTGTGGCATGTCCCACAGCTGTCCGCCCCCCACTAGACTGGCAGTGTAAGAGACTGCAGCTCCCGGGATGGGGGAAGTGGATGGGGACCCAGGGCAAGCCTGAATCTAAAGGGCCTGCCCACAGCCCCCTTTCTCTCTCTTCTACACTCTGATTTCTTTTCTTTTCTTTTTTTTTTTTCATTCTCGTAAGATACACATAACATGAAATTTGCCATTTTAACTATTTTTAGGTGTACAGGTCTATGGCCTTACGTATATTCACATTGCTGTGTAAGCATCACTGCCGTCCATCTCCAGAACTTTTCATCTTCCCCAACTCAAACTCTGTACCTGCTAAACACTGACTCCCCATTCCCACCTCCGCACAGTCCCTGGCAGCCACCGTCTGCTTCCTGTCTCTTTGAATTTAACTGTGCTAGGAACCGCATGTGAGCGCAGTCCTACGATAGTTGTCCTTTTGTGACTGACTTATTTCACTTTGCAAAATATCTTCAAGGTTTATCCATATTGTAGCATGTGTCCAAATTTCCTTTTTTTAAAGCTGAATAGTATTCCATTTCACATTTTCTTTACCCATTCATCCATCAGTAGACCTTTGGGTTGCTCCCATCTCTTGGCTATTGTGAATAATGCTTCTATGAACATGAGGGTACAAATGTCTAAGTCCCTGCTTTCACTTCCTTGGGTGTACACTCAGAAGTGTAATTGCTGGATCATATGGTAATTCTATTTGTAATTTTTTAAGGAATCACCATACCATTTTCCACCGTGGCCGCATCATTTCACATTCCCACCAACAATGGACAGCATTTCAATTTCTCCACAATCTCCCCAACACTTGTTATTTTCTGGTTTTGTTTTTGTTTTTTTATAATAGCAACCATTATGAGTGTAAAGCAGTATCTCATTGTGGTTTTTGTGTGTGTGTGTGTGTGTGTGGTACACGGGCCTCTCACTGTTGTAGCCTCTCCCGTTGCGGAGCACAGGCTCCGGATGCGCAGGCTCAGCGGCCATGGCTCACGGGCCCAGCCGCTCTGCGGCATGTGGGATCTTCCCAGACCGGGGTACGAACCCGCGTCCCCTAGCATCGGCAGGCGGACTCTCAACCACTGCACCACCAGGGAAGCCCTCATTGTGGTTTTGATTTGCATTTCCTTAATGACTAGTGAGGTTTTCGTGTGCATGGACCATTTGTACATCTTTTTTGTAGGAATGTCTATTCAAATCCTCTACCCGTTTTTAATCAGGTTTCTGTTGTTGTTGTTGAATTGTAGAGGTTCTTTATATATTCAGCATATCAATTCCTTATCTGATATATGATTTGAAAATATTTTCTTCCGTTCCATGGACTGTCTTTTCACTCTGTTGGTGGTGTCCTTTGATACACAAAAGTTTTTAATTTTGAGGTAGTACAACTGATCTATTTTTTCTGTTGCCAAAGCTTTTGGTGTCGTATCCAAGAATTCATCCAGTGTCACAAAGCTTTTCCCCTGTTTTCTTCTATTGGTTTTATAGTTTTAGGTCTTGATCTACTTTGAGGTAATTTTTGTATATGGTGTAATGTATCTGACTCCCTTTTCAAGGTTCTGATTTGCTGTGGGTCTTAGCATCACAGATTTTTCTCTAGAAATCTCATATGCAAATTTTTCTTACACTTACTTTGTATCCAGTATTTATCACGCTGGTACTTCAGTCAAAGCTGAGTCAGGAAGAGTCTAATTCTAACAGCTGTATGATAGGAATAGCAGAAGTAGAAACTGCAAATTATCGACTCTTCCCCAGTTGGATTCCATGTAGCTCAAATCCAACTAGAGCAGAAGGTCCACACGTTGGAGTTTCCCACCCTAACAAAAGCAAAAATGGAGTAAAATTTTTGATATCTGTGAACAGTAAGGAAAGGCAAGAGGAGTATTCCACTTATAGAAGAGAAGACTGAGGGGTGATAAGAATAGTTTTCAAACATATGACAAGGGTTGCAGACAGCGGTTCCCTTACTTCACCGAGGAAAGAATAAAAGGAAATAAGTTTAAATTGTAGCATGAGGGATTATTTTAGATATATCCTGAGAATGTGTATCTAGGTTACCAAGGATGGTAAATCTCTCTGTCTTTAGAGATTTTTCTTTTTAAAGGATATAGAAGACTTAATTGGGGTGGGGGGTGAAATAAATGATTCAAAGTTTCTTCCCTGTTGAGAAATGATATTGCAGGAAAAAACCCATGTTTTGAAAGGAATCAGTTTCTTATCTCACTAGTCAGTAATTTTGAACACTAAATTAAAAGCCAGAGTGCTCTCAGCTATAACTTCCACATATGTTGCTGCCTATTCCCTTTATACAATTTCTGTGTCATTTATGATAGCTAAATGTATGCAACAGTAATAGCTACATGGAATCTTTATGTTACTTTTGCTTTTTCCTTCTCTGCTGTATTTGTTTTATATTTGAATGTTGCAAAGAAAGGATCAAACAGCATTAAATATTTCTTTGCTATTATGGTCACCTATGGGTTGCCACTGTTATGAAAGGAAACTGGCTCGAATATCTGTAACATCAGATAATTCAAGAATCAGTTTGGTTTTGGAATATAGCATCTGACTTAGCAGGGAAAGATTGACCTTTTTTTTTTTTTTTTTGCCGTACGCGAGCCTCTCACTGTTGTGGCCTCTCCCATTGCGGAGCACAGGCTCCGGATGCGCAGGCCCAGCGGCCATGGCTCACGGGCCCAGCCGCTCCGCTGCACGTGGGATCTTCCCGAACCGGGGCATGAACCCGTGTCCCTTGCATCGGCAGGCGGACTCTCAACCACTGCGCCACCAGGGAGGCCCTGACCTTCTTATGATAGGTGAAGGTAAGGGAAGCTGGTTGTTAGTAAATTTAGTTTGCATCCTTTGCTCAGGAGGAGAAGGAAGAGGAGAAAAGTAACTTGGATGTATCTTGGGAAGTCAACTGGACATGAGATTTTTTTCCATAGTTAATCCATTAAATAATCAGTGTGTGAGCTGACCTAATAACATTAGCAATCCCAGTTCTTTTTTTTTTTCCTAGTGAATTCAAGTCACTTTCAGCTAGGTTACACTTGGAATGTTTACCTTCCCACTGAGTTATTATTACTTCCTTACTAATGCAGAAAGTGAACCTCTCAGATGTTGCAGTTATAGTTGGCTTTTCCCCTGAAGCTCATCTCTGGCTCTAACCTCTGCTTGCCTGTCTGGCCTCATCTCATCCCATTTCCCACCCTGTCTCAGCCCCACCCTCTTTTCCAGAAGTAAGTCCTTTACGCCAGCCACGTTGCACTATGTATCTCCTTCGTGCCTTCTCAGATGGCCATTCCTGGCCTGAACATGTAGTGATTGTACCCTTCAAGACTCTCCCAAGCCTTCCTGCTTCTCACACTTAACCCAGGCTGAGTGGCATTTTTTTCACAGTACCCAGGGTTTCCCCCATCACGGAACTCTATACTTGTAGCTGTCCATGTACGTGTCACTCCGAACATTATCTCCACTCTCTCTGAGCTGCTCAGTGGAAGGGCTGTGACATGAAACCCTTGCATCTGGCATATAAATGTGTGCAGTGATTAAATGAATAAATTATTATCCCAATAGTAACTAGCAATTCATTTAAACAAGTACTGATAGCTGTTGGATTCGTGGGGCCCAGGGGGTTGTTTTGGTTTTGGTTTGGGCTACACCATGTGCCATGTGGGATCTTAGTTCCCTGACCAGGAATGGAACCCGCGTCCCCTGCATTGGAAGCACAGAGTCTTAACCACTGGACCACCAGGGAAGTTCCGGATTTTTGTTTTACTTCAGGAAACCAGATCTACCCTTGAAAATACAGCGTAAAGATTGTTTAAACCTATATACTCGGCCATGATGAAAACTTCTAACCAAACATTTCCTTAGCCATGACCTTAAAAGAAATGAGTAAATTAAGGACAAATGAGAAAAACACCTCTCTCAGTTGCTACACCAGCACCCAAGAGTTGTAAAGAGATCCTAACCGCCAACTTTTTATTCATTCACTTAATCATTCAGCAAACATTTGTGAATGCCTCCTTGACATTTATAAATAGGTTATGTTTCCAAATGCTGGAGGTACAAGTCTCAGAAAGGCCTCATTTCTTCCCTAGGAAAGTTCACTTTATGTTCTGTGCATTCAAATTCCAATGAATATTATTCTTTCTTCAACAAAATATCGTTTTAATTGCAACCACATAGAAAAAGAAAAAGGTGGACATGAGGAGTATAGTATGACATATGTGAGGGGAGAACAAGGTCAAAAAACACAGGTTCATTTCTAACCAATTTTCTCATGTGGACTCAGCTCAAATACTGATGGTTGAAAAAATATAATCAAATCGCGTTCACAACCTTAAATTATTATAGTGTCTTGTTAAATAACGCGATGTGAACATGTGGGAAAATAACCTAGTTTTTACGGTATTTCAGTGCAGTTTTCTATTTGGTCTAATATCCTGAGTGCTCGGGTTGTTACAGTAATAAGTATCCTAGAAGTACTTATGCATATTTTCATCAGTAAGAAATGGATTACTGTCCATGCTTGGAGGCCATTTATCACATGGCCCAAGCAGAGAAGTTGGAAAGAGTTCCTGGATTTTTTTCTAACGTGCATAGTTGATTAGAGCAGGTCTCCCCATCTCAGGATTTCGTTTGAGAAAGGACAGATTTGCGCCTGCAGGGTTTCAGTGTTTATCCAATCTTAAAACCCTGGACATGTTACAAAACAGCACATGGGCTTCCATCTGTTTGCTCTTTCTATGGATCTATTTTTTGGAAGGATTGAAAAGATTTATTATGCTAAAAATATATTCTATTCTATAGTTTCCAAGCCAAGCTAAGATCATAAATTTTCCAAATCCTCTAAGGATGACGATGCTATATTCACCCGTTCTTTAATACTTTAAACCTAGAAAGTCCCTAGTACTACTTAAGCAAAAGTCCCAAAGTAAAACATAAACTAGCAATAATGCTGGTGCCTTTTCTTTTCTAGCACTGAGAGAAAGCTTAACATTTTAGATAGTTTGAAAATATCCCTTATGTTTCTTATTTCTGCCTTTTTCGTATCACTATAATATTATTAAACATAAATGCATGGAGGCTGTACGTGCACACATTCATTATCTCCAGGTTGATGTTACAATTTTCTGTCTGACTGTAACCTCTGAGGTCCCTCCAGGCCTCCCATGATTCATTGTAATTTCATTTGCTTCGTCATGGCTGTGCCCAGGAAAAATTCTGCATATCTGCCCCCAAAGACTAAATTGTGTCTGTTGAAAAGTGAAGAGTCAAGTCAGTCATTTATTTTGGATAATACTGCCCAGAAGTATTCCCCACATTTTAAATATGTTGGAGGCCTGAATTATTATTACGAAGACAGTCTTACATTATTTATGTACATGGAGATGCTCACCAAATACGTTAATATTTAACCAAATTCAGTAATTATCCAGCTCTCCACATTACTTTGGAAAACCAGCCTAGACTACAGAAACGACTTCATTAGTAAACGGTGGATAGACTGGGCCCAGTTGAAATCTTCAAAATAAATAGAAATCTACTAACATTGCCAGGGTTGTGTTCTGCGCTGCAGTGTTAAAACAGCCTCTGTGTAAAGGGTATACCGAATGAATAATAATGAGAGCGAATTATTATTTGCACAGTTCTTCAAAGAAATTTGTGAAAAATGTTTTCTCCTAAATTCTCACCACAACTCTATAAGGAAAATCTTGTTTTTACCACTTCACAGATGGTGAAAGTAAGAATTAGGGAAATGAGGTGACTTGCCTCAGGTCACGTTAGTACTAAGTGATGGGTCAGAACTACAACCCAGGTTCAGTGCTTCTAAATCGCACATTCTTTCTACCACGTACAGTTCCAATATTAGCTTTTAATATACTGTTCTCTTTGGCTTTGTAAACCTTTTTCCAAGCTTTGATGATTTAAAATAAAGAAAATAAAAATAATGTATCTGTTTGAAATTTAAATGTCCAAATGATTCTTTTTATGTGACTGGCCTTTGTAACCTTTGATGTAGGTGTACATCCTTATATGAATTCTGAGAGACAAAAAGTGAGGAATCGTGTCAGGAATTCTTATTCTTTGTAGGGATAAAAGGGTAGTAGGAGGGCTTCCCTGGTGGCGCAGTGGTTGAGAGTCCGCCTGCCGATGCAGGGGACGCGGGTTCATGCCCCGGTCCGGGAAGATCCCACGTGCCGCGGAGCGGCTGGACCCGTGAGCCATGGCCGCTGAGCCTGCATGTCCGGAGCCTGTGCTCCGCAACGGGAGAGGCCACAACAATGAGAGGCCCATGTACCGCAAAAAAAAAAAAAAAAAAAAAAAGGGTAGTAGGAAAAGAAAGAGAGATGGGGAAAAAAAAAACCCTGTTGCCAAAAAACAACAACAAAAACTAGTTATTCCATAAATGGTCACCAGAAATTGCTACTGCTTGTCAACTGAGAATATCCAGTGTTCTTCAAGATTGTATCTCTTCTGCTCTTCAGTAGTTCTTCTGCTTTTAGTGTAACACACCCACTTCATCGTCGTCTTCTTGCCTTCATATGACGTACTCCCCCTCATGTTGCTGTAACAGTAGAAATTCTTAGAGCTGAAAAATGTCTTCATAGCTATTTGCCAAAAAAGAAGGGAAGGAGGAAGGGCAGGAGTCCTCATTTTCCTGTTCAGAAGGTAACCAAAAACATAGGGTATCCCCATGTGTGGAAATATGCGCACCCACAGGTGTTCATCAAGATGCATTTATCCAAAGAGAACTATGCAGGGCCATTCAAAACCCATCCTAGTGCAAATTCACTGTGGAATAAAAGGGTCCCTGGGACATTATCTACTAAATAGAACAAGGCGGCCAACGCCTTGCCCATGTAAGAACTATTTAAATTCTCGTTACTATCCATTCCACCCATTCCAGGTGTATCTTCTTCCATGTTTCATTTATTCTCCTAAATCCAGGGGCATAGTAACTTTGCATTTTAGTATCTGCTTATTATCCTTCATGGGTTATGAATTGCTTTTCAGTCCTATGTACTCGGGCAAGCATCTGGCCCGTTGGCAGGTAGGCACACATGCCTCTGTCCTCCCATGGGTCACAGCGCAGCTGAGAATCAGCACCTGGTCCCCCAGCTCATGCTTCAGACACCATTTTAATCTCACCAAGGCAACATCTTTAATGTCTTTGTGATGCTGGGTGAAGGAAAGCAATGAAAATTTGAGTGAAAGCAATGAGACTTAGGGCCTGAGAGTCTAATCTTCATTTGGAAAGGGGTGGAGATTGAGATATTCTGCAACTTAAAGTAAGATCCCTAGGCTTACCCAAGCTTTAGCTCAAATCTTGAGCCACTTAGGTTTGAATTTCAAGCAGTTTCTGTTTTGCTCTCCTTATATATCAATGCCATAAAATAAGCGTCAATTTAAAAAAGATGCTTAATCTTCTTCTGCTTTAATAACTCATCGTATTGGGAATGCTCCGTAGCCCCTTAGTAGTCATGCTGACTGAGGTACATGGCAAGTCAGATCCCCGGGTTATGAGACACTGTTGTATGGTCTTGCCCTTACATCCCCACAGCGTGAGCTGTATACTCACCAGGAGTCAAAAAGGCCTTTATCACTCACAACAGCAGCAGTAGCCAAGGCATTTTCTTGTACTTGTTCCCCTAGGCCCAGTTCTTTCATAGTGGCACAGAGAAGGCCAGGTGACACCCGGATTGCATTACAGGAGATGAACCCTAGGTTTAAGGATCCAAACTCTTTAATAATGAACGGTAAGCAAACTTACCTTTGCTTTGAAGGGACGTACTATCTTCCAAGGCTATTTGCTATCCAAGCGTCTTTGGGGAAATGGTCCAGAACAAGGGGAATTATGCTTCTGCTTATCGACGTGGAGAAACTCCAGAGACCCTTGGAGAATTGTTTCCCTAAAGCGGGTAGAGGAGAAGTTAGTAGAAGGAGAAATATTGATGATCTTAAAAGATAAATACTTAATGGTAAAGTTCTAGAAGGAGTTGGAAGAACTAGAACCAAGAACATTGAAGGAATTGTTGGTTTTAGAAAGGAGAAGAGATTGTTTCTAACTAGAATAAGAGAGAGCAAGAAAAGTATAGGTATATTAAGGGAATTCCCTGGCGGTCCAGTGGTTCGGACTCTGCGCTCTCACTGCCGAGGGCCCAGGTTCAATCCCTGGTCAGGGAACTAAGATCCCACATGCCTCACAGCGCGGCCAAAAAAAAAAAAAGAACAGGTACATTATGGTAAAAGATTAAAGAAGACAGGTGGAAAGCTGCAGGAACTTTGATCAGAATATGGTTTTCTTTGGGGGGAAGGAAGAGATGAGGACAAATGTGAAGATCTACCTGGATGGTTTGGAGGTGGGAGGAGGGGTAGGTGAGATGGAGAAGATATGGAAGTTTCATAAGTTTTAGACAGCTACTGTGGGGCATGTGACATGCTGTCAACAAAGGATGGATAAAGGGAAGTAGTGAGGGTCCAGCTGCAGAGAAATAGATTGTGTCACCCCTTCGTGGGGCAGATGAGAACAGTTTCTGTCTTTGACCTGTATCCCTCAGCTCTATGAAAGCTGAAACAGGAGAAGCAAATGGTAGAAGCTATTTAGGGTGGGAGATAGTAGAAGGTCTAGGGGTGAGGAATTCTCAGTTACTAACAAGTTTGATTGTAGGGCTCAGAACTGAGGAGAAAAATAAAGCTAAAAGGAGGCTGATGGACCAGCCTAGGGGCGGGAGATGAGGGAAATTTATCATTAATTTAAAAATATTGTTGAAGGCAAGGAGCTGTCCAACAGAAATGTGGAAGGTTGGAAGTGTTGTGGTTGCAGAGTAAGAGTGTGAACTTTGGCAGAGGAGCTATTCTAAATGAAAAGGGGACTTGGGAGTGGCTTGTTGAAGTGGAGCTCAGATGAAACCCTCTGGGGAGGACGTTAAGGAACTGTGCAGTCAGGAGGAGAATCGATCAACTGAGTTAAAATAAAGGCAGTGAAAGACTGTGTAGACAGCAAAGGGATCCACCGCCTCTTCCCCTGCCCCTGAAGTTTGTATCTTTTCTTAGACTTTCACTTGGCCCTTGTATTCTGTCACATCAGCACATGTGGTTTTGCCCAAGGGGTCTCAAGAATACACTTGATAGAGATCAGATACTTTTTTTACACAAAAGCATTTTTCTCCCCACTGGGTTATTTGTTGTTGCGTTTTAGGGGTTCTTTTTTGGGGGGAGGGTGGTATTCTTTTTCTTTAACTGAAGTATAGTTGCTGTACCATATTATATAAGGTACAGGTATACAATAGAATGGTTCACAATTTTTAAAGGTTATACTCCATTTATAGTTATTATAAAAATTGGCTATATTCCTCATGCTGTACAATATATTCTTGTAGCTTATTTTATACCTAATAGTTTGTACCTCTTACTTCTCTACTCCTATATTGCTCCTCCCCCTTTCCCTCTCCCCTCTGGTAACCACTATTTTGTTCTCTGTATCTGTGGGTCTGCTTCTTATTTATTATATTCACTAGTTTGTTGTATTTTTTAGATTCAACATATAAGTGATATCATACAGTATTTATCTTTCTCTGCTTACTTCACTTAGTAGAATGCCCTCCAAGTCCATTCATGTTGCTTCAAATGGCAAACTTCCAGTCTTTTTTATGGCTGAGTAGTATTCCATTGTATGTATACACCACATCTTCTTTATCCATTCATCTGTTTATGGACACTTAGGTTGCTCCCATATCTTGGCAATTGTAAATAATGCTGCTATGAACATTGGGGTGCGTGCACTGGGTTTTTTAAGTAATACTTAACTGAGAAGACATACTTGTGGCTTTGTGAGGCATTCAATTTTCTATATAAACTAGTTATTTCTAATTATCTATCTGCGTATCTGTGTGAGACATCTTTTAACCCATCCAGAATCATGTATGTTAAATTATTTAACTTTGCATCTCTAAGTGGCAAAAATATCTCATGATAATGATAAGGAAATATTGGGAGAAGAGACATCCCATCCTGCAGATTACGTACTATGAGATGGCTCTAGAATTTTGATTGGAGAAATGTTTGGAAAAACATTGCTACTGGAAAGAGAAGCAGTTCATAGGGGAAAACAGCATGTGATGAAGTAGATAGGGCACGTATTTGGATGAGACCTAAAGAGAAATGAGGACCAGCCTCGACTTGACCTCCTGAGAGACACTTTTCTGAAGGACTCATTATCAACTGATGAGAAGTCACAGCATAATTTGAAGACATCGACGTGGAGTGGAATCAAACCAAAATTCCTTTTGCTGGAAGTTCTCAGACACGGACTCCAAGCCAGTCCTGGAGCAGTCTTCCCAGGAGCTGTGACTTTCCTGAGGCATCTTCAGTCCACTCTTTGGCCAGGAAGAGTAGAGTGAGCTGGGTATCCAGAATACGGGTGGATATGAAGGATGGACCCAACCTAGTCAGGCCTTACTATAAAAGCAATGAGGTGAGGTGCCCCAGGGATATTCCAGGGAAATAATGACTATGACTATTGTGGAAAAAAATTAATCACCATCTTTGAATATAATTTAGGGAGTCAGAAATATATGTAGCATCACCTTCTTGTTTCTGTCACTCTGCATTGAGCCCTGCAGACAGAGCAAGTGATTCCTCCAAATCGTGCAAGTGCTGAATAGAAAATTGGCAGGACAGAGCGGGTCGTGCTAGTCTTCAAGTGACTGTTCCTCTAGTGAGGCTCATCCCTCATGTTCCAAGAACAATTTTACATTTGAAGAGTAGCTCAGAGGTCCTGCGTCACTGGGGGGAAAGATTAAGTGAATGAAGTATGCGTACAGGGCAGAGGCTATCCAAGCAAATGCTAACCAGAGCCACTTTGTTCAAAGTATTTCAGATCATAAACACGCTACTAAGACTTCACATTAATGCTGAGTGCAATGGGGTTTTCAAATGTTTTAATTGAGAAATAAGATATTTTATTCTAGGAAGAAATAATACACCTCACCATCCTCAAGATTCAACTAAACCCAGGTATGGTTTCATGGGTTGTGGTAGCTTTGCCTTGTCAGGAAGGAGAAAGCAATAGAAAAAAACAATGGGAAAAGGCTAGGCATAAACTCCAAGATGCTGAAAGAAAGATGAACGGTGCCCACGGCAGAGAGTTCTGAGAATCGTCTTTTCTTTATTACAACTCTGGCAGGATAATCTATAAACTAATAGCCTCTGTCTTTGACGGTTGGCATTGAGAGTTATGAGAACTAGACTTGATGGTACTTAGAGTACTTCAGAATAAACACCTGCACTTGTTCTGAAGTTTTCCATGCAAAGAGTTCCCAGATGTGTGACTTCCAAGGGCCCTGGAGGTGTAAGCAAGCTACAAAGTACAGATCACAACTAGGAAGTACAAATCACACATGGCCCAAGTAGAAATTTCACAAGTACCAGATTAAGGAGGTTGGTATAGTCAGCCAAACTGGATAAATCAGATGAAGAACTACCCCCTGCCCTGACCTTTGCAAATTCATTTCTAGAAAATATTCCTTTATTCACACACTCATTTACTCCTTCAGCAATCTAGTTACTATATTCCAAAGACAGTATGCAAAGTATAAACATAAACAGAGCTCCGTGTACAAGGATCCGTGTTTGGCTTTCCCAGGGTATGTCAGCCTTGGGCTGGCTGCCTTTTCCTTTGGCTCTTCATAACAATTCATATTTAATATCCTTTATTAATTTGGAGTATAGCAGCAAAATTCTCAATCGCGATATTCTGCTCCAAGAATACTCTAGATTTTAAGTTAAAACGTCAACACCAGATCTATTCCACTTCCATTCTCCTGCCATTGTTTGTCTTCTCTTGAATTTGCCAAGTGTCTGTGAAAGAGGTAACAGAAACTAGTGTTCAGAAAAATTCGCCATAGGGATATTATTCAAAATTGTCACATTGCAATTATAATTTTGCTTTTTTAAAAAAAAAACTGGGTACAGTTTACAAAGTAAATTTATTTTAAAACAAGCCCATTTTCACTTATAATAAGTGCAATAACAATGACAGTGAAAAAGCTGGATGTTTCTTAGGAAAAAAATTCAAAAATGGAGGTATTTTGCAAGAGCAATGGCACACCTGTTACCGTGGCCCTGCAGCAGACAGATGCTTGTCGCAAGTGGTAGTGTCAACATAAGTTAACTCTTTCTTCTGGGAATTTTCATTGCTTGCTAGAAATTTTACAAGCTAGGGTGTCCTTTTCACAAATAGCTACCCTATGCCAAGGAATCTGAAAGCTACTCTGTTGCCCGTTTATCACCTTTTTCTACTTTCACTGCCCAAAACATTATCAACTGCTCTCTCCCTCTGTACTTCATATTCAAGGTGGACCTCAATAAAATATCCACTGTAGGCACTACCATTCAAGGTTGGAACATGGTGGCTTTTAACTCTGTGAAAAGGAGTTTGAGCCCAGCTTTATCCGTTCGATGTATTTAGAATCGTACATACGTGGTACTCTTGGAACCAGAGAGATCTTTACTGTTAAGTGGCCTCCGGGCTGCATCTCTCGAGAACACCACCCTATAGCTGCCCTTTCCTCACCATCAAAAGAGCCTCCTGAGGTGTACGGGTCTTTCTCAGAGCAGCCACATCCTTTATGTTACCTGGTGCTTCTGGGCAACTAGCCCCCCCAGAGGTACCTCCTTCCACTAGGGGTTCTTGTTCCTCTGCTCACTGACTGAAGAACCATGATTTTTAGACAATGAAAGACTTTAAAGTTTAAAATGTATTATCTCGCTAGCTAGTTAATAAAATGTTGTTGAGCTAATTAAGAGCATAGCAAGATCTACTAATCCCATAGCAGTTAATCCCATAGCAATCCCACAGTAAGGGGAAATGTTATAGACCTTGAGAAACAAATACTTTCAGGCACTTGAAAACATTTGCTCTGCTAAGTTCAAAGCTTTTTTTTTTTTTCAATGTATTTATGAAGGAAGTAATGTACCAAGAACCAACCAAGACTATAAAATGTTTTATTAGCAAAGTCTGGGTCTGGATTAACATTTAAACAACACAGCTGTATTTCTTTAGAATTATTTATGGGTTTTGATTTATACATCATACTGGTTTTCCCTCTTTAAATTATATTAATTAGGTTTTATGGCATTAATGTTATCTTGAGGAAATATACTCTTTCAGCATATGAGTTAATACAAGTTAATGAGTATTAACTAATTACTTCAGAGTAAATGTTGTAGGTATTATTGCTATTTATAGTATGGTAATTTCACCCTAAAATTTCTGGATCTAAATTGTAATATATATTATAAGTCTACGTAGACAGTAAAGTGGATAATAGTATATAAAATGAATAAAATTTCATACATAATTTTTCATAATTTCATCATTTTTCTAAGATTTTAGTCAAAGAAAAAAATCCTTGATTCATATGAAAGTTCCAAATTTTTGAAGCCAACATGAATTTGGGATGTTGAATAAACAAGACAATTCTCCCCCAAACTTTATTATTTTTTTTGCTTAAAAGATTGTGATTTTTTAAAAATTTTTTTTGCTTAAAAGATTGTGATTTTTTTAAAATTTTCTAAGTAATTTTCTAAGTAATCAAACTTATTTTCAGCATTAGCCTAAAATTTTTTTAATTTTTATTAAAAAAGTAACCTAACATTATAAACTATTCAAGACAACAAATTTAAACAAAATATTTTTTACATATATTTATCTGTTTTCGCATATATAAAAAAACATATTTATGTATAATCTATTATATATTATGTAATATATAAAACAATGTAATATAAATATATAACTATAATTTGTATATTTATAGATGTAATTTTATATATAAAAATATATTGGGGCTTCCCTGGTGGCGCAGTGGTTGAGAGTCTGCCGGCCGATGCAGGGAACACGGGTTCGTGCCCCGGTCTGGGAAGATCCCACATGCCGCGGAGCGGCTGGGCCCGTGAGCTATGGCCGCTGAGCCTGCGCATCCGGAGCCTGTGCTCCGCAACGGGAGAGGCCACAGCAGTGAGAGGGGCCCGCGTACCACACACACACACACACACACACACACACACACACACACACACACACACACACACACACACACACACACACACACACACACACACACACACACACACACACACACACACACACACTATATATATATATAGTGTATATGCTATATATTTATATGTATAAAACAATATTATCTAGATAATAATAGTAAAAAATGACCTTTTACAATAAAATGCTCATCATCCAGATACAATTATTTTCCATTTTGCATAATTCCACATACTCTTCTTATTACTTATATATTTCCTAGGTGAATCATGATTTACATAATATTTTTATTCTATCTTCTCTAGATTTATACTAAATATTTTCCATATTTATACATAGTCATTTCATTTTTTAAATTAAATGATTTAATATCATCTAAATGGCAGAAAACAGGTTTACAAGAGTTGTCTCTCCTGTTTTTTAGAAAATCTCAGATTCCACCTCCATTCAACAAACATCTTCTGAACACCAACTGTGTGCCTTGCTATGTAATTTGTGAGGCATTACTCTAGAAAAGTGAATAAGACACCATCTATGCCTTTGAGGAAATTATAACCTAATAAGGAAAAGGCAAAAACATACCCCCAAAATGTCCAATAATTCCTACAGGTGCTATTTAATAAAATGTTCATATTATTTTGTCCAGAGAAGGCTAGGAAAGGTAAGAAGTGATCCTTGAGCTGAGTTTGGAAAGGCTCCAGCATTAAAATTTGAAATGTTTTCATGATCTGGATTAGAATTCCCCTCCAGAAACAACATGAAAATCAGCTCTCTCGGGAAGAGATTGGAGTTAGAAGCAACCTTCAATGTTCTCTTGCGATGGCCACGCACTCCCCATGCCTCCTCCCCCTCACCCCGCCCCCCGCCCTGCGCCCTTTACAACACTGCCCCCAAGTGGCCTTTCAGCCTCCGCTTGAACATGGGACCTCCCAGGATGCCAACGTTGCAGGCATCTTTCAGCCTCATGGCTAGGATTGTGCGGTGCTTCTGCAAACAAGTTGCTTTACAGTTTCCAGCCCTTGATTGCTATTTTAACTGTTTAGTTTCTTAGTTATATATTAACACGTTCATAAACTCAGTATTCTTGCATCAAGATTCTGTATTTCTTTTTGCATTTATACAACCAATGAAGGGTGGGAGATCACTTTAAATATGTAAAATATGACATTTTGATTTCATTTGATAGAATCATTGATGCTACCAACCTAGGAGTCCCTGGTTTTCTCAGAAGTCACTAGGATTTCCCTATGCTCAAACTGAAGAAAATGCAGAATAAAAGTGATCGTCCAAATAGGGCAAAGCACAAAACAACAAACAACATGTTTGCCGCAGTAGCCTTGGATATTCCAGACAAATAGTTGGTTGAGGGCATCAGTGGATGAATGTTTTCCCCGTGAAGCCCAGCCAGTCCTCTCAATTCTCAATTACAGTACATACTTCAGAGCAGTGCTTTTCCTCTCAATTACAGTACATACTTCAGAGCAGTGCTTTTCAAACTCCGTGCTGAAGGACCAGTTTCTAATATTTTTCTTCTCTCCTTTCTTTGTAGTTTCCAATTTGTTATGGACCAATACTTTTGTAAAAATAAATGAATAATTAATTAAAAATAAATTAGGATAAAGATCATGCTCTTGGCTGTTGTGGCAGTGTCAAATTGCTGTAAAAAAATTCTAAATGCTTACTCTTAATTTCTGTACTGTGCTTATCTTGTCACAGATTAGTGACAATTTGCAGATGGGCACAGGTCCACGGACCATACTTCGAGTAGCATTGCCTTAAAGGACTGATATGTGATTTACTATGTAAAGCACCTAAAACAAAGCAAGACATTACACAAAATCAGTCGAAATGATGCTACTTTCATTTACTTTCTCTAAAAGTTCGTTATTCAGATCATTTGTTAGTTGATTCATCTACCTATTCATTCAACAATTATTTGTTGAAAACTTATGAAGAGTTGGCCACTGTGTTAAATGCTGAGCATACGGTATTGAAAAAGAACCCCATTTCTACCCTCCAAGGGCTGAAAATGTTTTCACCAAAATATCCAAAAAATTTGAGATTAAGAACCTAAAATTATAAAATCATTGCACCTTTCTTATTTTTATGCCTAATGTTCTTTTTTTACTTTTCAGTATTTTCATCATCTTTGGTATTATTTAATGTACATCCATGACACACACACATGCACACACATTATTTATTTTAGGGCCCAGATAATTATGAATTATTCTTTTGCTTAGCCTCAAAAAAGAGAATTTTCCCTCACCAGTCTCATAATTCTTTACTTTATAATATGTTAATCACAATGTCTTTTGGTTTCATTGGGATTAATTCTATTAACCTGCTTTATAATTCTAAGCATGAATATTATATGACTATAAAATCCATTTTTCCTGAATACAAGCTCTCTTACTTACTCAGTGTGTCAATCATCATTTAAAATAGATTATGTAAACCAGCATTCTGCTTACTTTTTAAAATCCCCTCTGCATTGAAAATTTTTTTAGACATTTCGAGTGAGAAAGTTAAATCTCTTTATTGCTTTGGAGAAGAGCTACCCAAAAATACTTTTTAAAAACAGGAGCTCTACTATTATCCATTTTTCAATAGTTCTTCAGTAGCACAAGACATCTTTGTCTATCACCACCACAGTGCAACATGAGGCATGGGGGGCAGTCTTCCAAAAACTGAGACTTTGTGACAAATAATAAAGGCTGGAGAGGATATGGAGAAAGGGGACCCTCCTACACTGTTGGTGGAAATGTAAATTGGTGCAGCCATTATGGAAAACAGTATGGAGGTTCCTTAACAAACTAAAAATAGAGCTGCTGCATGATAACAGCAATCCCACTCCTGGGCATATATCCCAGCAAAACTAATATAATTCAAAAAGATACATGCATCCTTATGTTCATAGCAGCACTATTTACAGTAGCCAAGACATGGAAACAACCTAAATGCTAAATGTCCATCAACAGATGAATGGATAAAGAAGAAGGTGATATATATGTGTGTGTGTGTGTGTGTGTGTGTATACACACGCACACACACACACGCAATGGAATATTACTCAGCCATAAAAAAGAATGAAATAATGCCATTTGCAGCAACATGGATGGACCTAGAGATTATCATACTAAGTGAAGTAAGTCAGACAGAGAAAGACAAATATCATATGATATCACTTATATGTGGAATCTAAAGAAATGATAGAAATGAACTTATTGACAAAACAGAAATAGACTCACAGACATAGAAAACAAACTTATGGTTACCAAAAGGGAAAGGGGCGTAGGGACAAATTAGGAATTGGGGATTAACAGATATACACTACTGTATATAAAATTGATAAACAACAAGGTCCTACTGTATAGCACAGGGAACTCTACTCAATATCTTATAATAACCTATAATGGAAAAGAATCTGAAAAAGAACATATATATGTATATATATAACTGAATCACGTTGCTGTGCACCGGAAATGAACACAACATTGTAAATCAAATATACTTCAATTTTAAAAATATGTTTTTAAAGAAGAAAAGAAACCTGAGACTTGGAATCTGCAGCCTAACATCCAACAATTCTGTGTGTCCAAAATCAAATCAAATCACCGAGGTACAGTGACTTCTAGTTGTGTTCAGTATCCAGCACTTCGTCAAACAGAATCCTGTGCCTCTTGAGGACAGGGACCATACATAGTCTGTCTCTGTATCCCAACATCTAGTTCCGTTGTGACACCTAGTAGACACCAAACGTTTGTTAAGTAAATGTTAAATACAATGCTAGCAATTTTTCAGATATGGTTGTGTACCTACCTAATTTTGCTGTACATATTAAGATTGCTTTTGCCATTTAGATTTAATAAATTGCAAAAATTGCTGTTTACCCAGAGGAGCCAGCTGAGTAATTTCTGGTGCAAAACTCAGATTCTGCTTTATAGAAAAGAAATTATTTGATGGAGACTTTTATGGTATACAGTAGTCTCCACACAGTCCTATAAATCTCAAACTCCAGTTAATGTGTGAGTGCCAGAGGAGAAATTTTAATGGAATGGCTTTATAACCCTGTATGAACGAGATGCAGAAAGTTCACACATGGCATGAATTGGGAGAGGCTAATTATTCAAATCACTTCTCATTTTGTGTGTGTGTGTGTGTGTGTGTGTGTGTAATTAAAATATAAAGCAGGACTTCTGTATGAGTATCAGTCTTAAAGTTTCCTTCTTTTACAGTCATTTGATCTTGTACAGTCATTTGATTGGGAATCTAGCAGTGTGGATTTGTGGCAGTGTCTAATTCTGTGTCCCATACAGCTCCTCTCATCGTTCTCCAGCATATGTCTACAATGAATAACTCTCCACTGTGACTGGCAGTACCAAACCCATGGCTCTCAGACACAGATGCTAAAGTACATCCCGTAAAAAGTTGATGATCACCAAACTTGATTATCTTACCAGAAGCTAAAACTAACGCAGCAAAGCCTATGAAACACATGAACATACAGATCCTTTCTATGGAATGAGGTAGAACATCTCCAAAAGTGAACTACAGAAAATTCCGCCTCTCCTCACTTCTACTAACATCTAAACATAGGACATTCTCAGCATTACTGCATTACATCTTCTTGTACTTAGGGACCTCCTCCTGTGTGCTTAACCCTGAGACCTGGGCATGACGGGGTTACAGGGGAGTCTAGTTAACATAGATAAGATGTACCGTCTGGAAAAATTAGTGACAGGACAATAAATTATAGTGTCCCCACTATACTATTTAGCACTTTATTACATTTTCACATTCACTTTGCATTATTCTTATAATTTGAGGTTCAAATGAATTTTGATGTTGGAGAATTTGAAACAACCTTAAATCTCTGTAAAGAATTGGACACGGATACCAGAGCTAGATCTTTCCTCTAAAAACTAAACTTGGTGTGCCTCTCAACCGAACTTCCATCACTTTCTAGTAAAGGGCACGAACCCTTCCAGAGCAGAAAGTCTGCTCCCCCCAGGGCTCCCACAGAGCATCTTTGTACTAAGGTTCCACAGCTCTGAAATGTCAGATGGCTTCACGCGAGGGAACTTTCTCTACCTGCACGGATATTGACCACTTGAAATGTGGCTCATTCGCACTGAGATGTACTGTAAGTGTAAAATACACACCAGATTTTGAAGATTTAGTGAAAAAAAGAGAATTTTAAATATCTCTTTAATAAATTTTATGTTGATTACATGTTTAAATGATAATATTTTAGAAATACTGGGTTAAATAAAATATATTATTGAAATTGATTTCACCTGTATCTTTTTAATATTTTTAACGTGACTACTACAAATTTTAAAATTATGCCTGTGGCTCACATTATATTTCAATGGGACAGTGCTGCTTTAGACAATGTAAGTTAATATGAAATTTATTCCAGATGATTTTTACTTTCTCAGAATCTCTGCATTGTTGGAATCTTGTCAGGAAAACCATGAGAAAAAGTATTAATTCTGCCAGCAAAGCTTAATGCTTACCATGCATCTTAAAATCCTACAAGTTTCTTTCTGGAATGAAAGGGACTTCCCTAGCGGTCCAGTGGTTAAGACTTCGCCTTCCAACGCAGGGGGTGCGGGTTCGATTCCTTGTCAGTGAGCTAAGATCCCACGTGCCTTGCAGCCAAAAAACCAAAGCATAAAACAGAAGCAATATTGTAACAAATTCAATAGACTTTAAAAAAAATGGTCCACATCAAAAAAAATCTTTAAAAAAACAAACAAACAAAATAACTGAATGAAGGAACCATATCTTATGTTTCTGCTGCGGTTCCCTAGAATGGCACTCAAAAATATTAACTGATTTACACTAATTAAAAAGGCTGACAGTTCTTATAGATTTAACTTAAGCAAACAGTTTTTTAAATACTTTTGAAGGAGATTTTCTTCCCAGATATGACTTTTAGAACAAATATAATCCTCTTTTCATTATCACACCATGCTTTTCGTGACCATTTCTACTACTTTTCTACTAATCAAAAAAGAGATTTATATTATTTGTCAGAATTTTACATGTTCCATTATATTTCTTGCTTTGTTTACACTCATGCTGCTATGATACAAACTACAGTTGAAATATTGCAGACCCTACAGTTCCATTACATTAATCTTAGATTTATAGCCAAACGTATTATTAAATATTTATGTGGGATGCAAAAACAATCAATAGCTATATTTTTTTTTCAATAGCCATTTTCTACAGTGGAAAATCTACCACTGAATAGGTTCAGTGTAAACATTCTCAGCACAGGATGGTGGAGATGCTCCAATAGAATTTGATGGTTAATTTCTCAGTCTTATTTCTCTATGGAAAAGTATTCTATAAATGAATTCCCAACAGTGAGCAAGTATTAACAAATTATTGAGTCACGCATGGTTTTAGAAGTTTGGTCATTTGTAATTTATAAAGTCAAGACTTCTGTTGTTATCAGGTCACTTTTTAGGTTCATAGGGATCATTTACTCCTGGGTTTCACATACATAAAATTCAGAAAATAAGTCTATGATTTAATTGCTTTCTCATTAACACAATGTAGTCAATGGCACCAAAACACTGACTGACTATTTGGCGAGTGTTTGCACTAGCATATGGTTAATACATCCACCACCTCTGCATATAGCAATAAGCTTTTTTTTTTTCTTTTGTAAAGTGAAATCATTGGTGTCTATTCAATTCTATTGAAATGAGCCCTAAATTTGGAATCAGTAGGTTTGGATCCAACATAGCAGAGTTGATACTTATTATCTGTGTTATCTCAGGCAACCCGCTTATAATAGACACTGTTTATTCCTCAACAAAAGCCCCTTTACTGGGTCGGTACACCCATGCTCAACTGCTCTGAGTGTTGGCTGCTGGCAGAGCAGAGCTGCCCCCTGTTCACAAAAGGCCAAGAGGAGCTGCCTTGCCCAAGAGTTACACATCCTGCCTCATCTCCACCAGGGCAGCCTGCACAGGGTAGAAAAGGCCACCTCCCTTCCTTAAGGTGGGACCAGTTCTATGATGCAACATACTCCAGAGCTCCCTGCGGGGTCAGGGCTGCAGCTGGTTGCCCGCTGATACCAAGTTCTCAAGTAGGTTTTTTCCCTTGCTCCACCCTGCTTTCCTCACTCGCCTTCTCCTGACAGCACCCTTCCAGTATATCAGTGAACAAGGATCCCCATCTCAGGCTCTGCCTCTCAGGAACCTGAGCTAAAATACCATCTAACCTCTGAACCTCAGTTCTCTTATCTGTAAAATGAAAGTAATAGCTGACCCGTGGGAATGTGAGATAGTGATAATATCTGGAGATAATTTAAGGACTGTTATCACTGGAAAAAACTCAGGAATTCCTCTATGCTTCATGAGCTCCACATGTAGCAAGATGCCAAGCACTGTTCTAAGAACCTGGTGACCAGAAACATAAAGAATGTCCGCTCTCTTCATGCCTGCAATGTAGACAGTGAGACCAACTAAACCAGAGAATGAGTCCATGTAACTGTGACAGATGCCGTGAAGAGAGTGGACATGGGGCAAACTGGAGTTCTCAGAGGAAGCTTCCCAAAGGAGGGATCATTAAACTGACACTGGAGGAGAAGCAGGAGGAAGTAGAGGAAGGAAGAATATTCCAAGCAGAGAGATTAGCATGTGCAAAGCCACTGTGGCAGGAGGGAACAAGGTCCATACGTAGGGCTAGAGGGCCTGAGATGATGACAAGCATTAAGTCTAAGAGCAATAACCCAGAAAGGTTAAGAGCAGAATTGAAAAAAAGGAAGAAGGTCACTCAACTAGGAGTCATCTCCAGCCAATGAAAATGTATTTTGTGTCCACTCACATGCAAGGGGTTATGCCCCCCGCCCCTTTCAGTGCAGGAAGCCTTCCCAGTAGGGACTTACCAATACCTCTCAACTCCATTGTACTAGTCCCTCAAGAGCAGTGCCTTTCAGAGGTCCCTCTAGTACCTTGCAGAGGTCACCTTGGTCCATCTTGAACTGCTTCCACACCAAGGCAACTAAAAGCAGTTAGAGCCTTATCATACAGCTACATTTGTTAAAACTAAAACCTGTTCTCCACCATAGCTTCCTAGGTAATATGGCAGACGGGAGAGAAGATGGCAGAGTAGAAAGACCTAGGTAATATGCCTGGCATTGCAGTTTGGTTTTGCATACAGAGCTCTTCAAGACTGGACTATCTCTCCACCTCCATGACTCATTTCTCCCTGAATCATTACATTCCAGCACCTCCAGACTGCTTTTGGTTTCATCAGAATTGTCATCAAAATTGGCACACACCATGATGTTTCAGGCTTCTAGCCCTTCCTCTCCATCAGCACTCAGCTTAGACAACCCCTCCCCAAGGAAGCCTTTCCTAGCCTCTCACTGCCCCATCCTGTACCAGTAATCTGCCCCTCTTCCATGTCCCCATATCATCTTTCCATATTCTTTGTTGAATTTTCCATGATTTTAAAATTACACAGTTATCTATCCATAGCTCCCCACTAGATTAGATTAGAAGTTCCACAAAAGCAAATCCATGATCAGTTTTGTCTCTGTATCTCTAGGGACTAGCATAAGTAGTTATTGGACACAGCTAAGCAGGCAGTGGGTCAGTTTGCTCTCCAGACCCGTTGAATCAACTGTCCAGGAATCTAGACCAGCACTGTCAAATGGAAATATAATAATGCAAGCCACATTTTCAATTTTCTAGTAGCCACAACCAAAAAATAAAAACAAACTGGAGAAATTAACATTAATAATATATTTTCTTTAGCCCAATATATCCAACAAATTATCATTTCAATGTGTAAACAATATAAAAATTATTCATATTTTCTGTTATCTTTTTTGTATACTCAGTGTCTGAAATCTAGTGTATACTTTACACTCACAGCAGATCCCAATTTGGACTCATCACATTTGAAGTCTTCAGTAGCCACACGTGGCTAGTGGCCACCACATTGGACGGTGCAGATCTAGACAGCATCCAGGTAAGGCCAGCAACAACCACAAGAACACTGAGAACAAGTTGAACAGAGCTGATGTAGACCTCATTGAAAAGAGCCTGAAGGAGTCAACTGTCTGAGAATTTAGAGGTTTGAATGATCTGATTTGGCTTTCTGTGCTGATGGGACAAAATGTTTCCATCAGTTGCTACATAATATCTGGAGATAGTTTAAGCGCTGTTATCACTTGAAAAAACTCAGGAATTCCTCTATGCTTCATAAATCACTTTTCTTGGTTCTAAAACTACAGATGATATGAGATAGCTGGGTGCAGTTACAAAGCACTGTGCGATGCAACAATTTTTTTAAATTCTGAAAGATAGTATTCCTACTTCAGTGGGGAGAGGGGAAGCCAACAACTGGAATATTTTGCTAGTAACAACATTTCTTCCCTTGTTCCCAGAATCAACGTTATAGCTTATCTCGTTATAGCTTATCTCACTTGATCAACTTATTAATATCACAGAGGGGCTGAGATTCAACAAAGGAACCTGCCCCCCTTCTCCACCAGAGAAACGTATGGAAACACAGAAGTAAACTATATGGATAGAAAGACTCTGAGTCTCTGTAATATGCCTATTCATCTGTTGCACCTAGTTCAAGGAATGACATGTATTTATTGAGAAATAGAATCTTTTTTCATTCATTTTTTTACTCATTTGTTCAATAAGTACTTAGTGAGCACTTATTATGTGCAGACCTTGTGCTGGGCGCTGGGACTGTGCAATCATTGCCTTCAAGGAGCATACAGCCTCCAGGGGAAGTCAGAAATTGAACAAGTCTGTGATATGCATGGTGAAATGTGCGAGAGCTTTTAGATACAGGATGGAACCTGATCCAGGGGGTCAGAGAGGGCCTTCCAGAGGAAAGATTATTTAGAGGAGACCTGAAGGAAGAGTGGGGGTTGGCCAGTTGAGTAGAAAGGGGCAGAACAGTCCAGGCAAAGTCCAGGCTTGTGGAAGACTCAAATTTAAGAGAGCGTATGGTGGTCTTGGCTTCCAGAAGCTAGACTTTCCAGGAACTGGAAGAAGTCCATTACGAGTGGAGGGTAGAACTTAAAGGCTAGAATGACAGTTAATGAGGCTTGAGTAGGAGGCCAGGGGTCAGCTCACAAAGAGACAAAAATGTTAAAATGGCAGGTGCTAGAGATGGTTGGTTGCAATCAGTTCACATGACTGGAACCAGGGAAGGCATGGCAGGGTGTCTGCCTGGAGATGGAGGTGGGTATGTGAAATGGAAAACACAGGGCAAAATGACAGGCAGTAAATAGACGAAAGGGTAAAGAAGAATGAAGGTGTTTTTTTTTTAATTAGAGGATTTCATTAATCACAGTGAAAAAACAAGACTGGGTTTGACCCAATTATCAAAGTGCAGTAACCTTGGAAGGGAGACTCATTTATTGAGGAACAGGATTTTCAGGCCCTGTGCATATAGAAACTTATTTAATTCTCCCAACAGTGTGTTTTGCAATAAAGAAACTGAAGTTCAGAGTTGTTTTGTAACTTGCCCAAGGTTATATGCTAATAAGTGGTATGCAAGGGATATAAACTCAGGTCTGTTAAGCCACAGTGCCCAGTCTTTCCACCAGGCCCATCAAAAAAGAGAATCTTAGCTGATCTTTAAAGAGTAACCTTTAGAGTTCAAATGTGGTTCAGTCTCTGACATTTAAAGTTATATTGGAAAAGTTGTTAAACCTTATCTGTTTGGCCTTAGTGTTAAAACTGAGAATTTTACTAGTTTCATTACCTTTCTACATGCATAAGTAGTCATAATATACATACAGTGCTTTTGAACTAGCAGAAAGAATGGTGACATATAAATCCACATGTCGATTGTTACATTTCAAAATCACATAGTTCCCATTTTTAAAAATTAGAACATGTTTTAAAATATGTTAAAAAGATTCACTAGGGCTTCCCTGGTGGCGCAGTGGTTGAGAGTCCGCCTGCCGATGCAGGGGACATGGGTTCGTGCCCCGGTCCGGGAAGATCCCACACGCCGCGGAGCGGCTGGGCCCGTGAGCCATGGCCGCTGAGCCTGCGTGTCCGGAGCCTGTGCTCCGCAACGGAAGAGGCCACAGCAGTGAGAGGCCCACGTACCACACACACACAAAAAACTACATTGAGATATCACCTCACACCGGTCAGAATGACCATCATCGAAAAGTCTAACTCTTTACTTTCTGATATGCAATTAGCCATTTTTTTACTGAAATTGTTAGATTATTTTCCATAACTGCATTTTTAAAGTGTTAAGGCACAGACAGTGAACAGGAATATTCCCACTTTGTAGAGCTAAACTGGCAGCACAAATTTGCTTTTCTCCAGAGCTTAACACTGTGCTCATAGCCCTTTAGTAAAATGAAGCTTATCAAGAAAAGCGTTGGAAACAAGGTGGGCAGTATATGAGGTTTCAAGATAGTTGTCACTGTATTTCTCTAAGGCTCCCCCACTGGAACCTACTGTGATTACCAGTGGCCTTGCAAAGTGCCTACAGAATGGGACCTCCTGGGAATCTAGCTTTCATTGTGGCTTCTCCTCCTCCTGAGTGCATATCGTCTTACACCGGTATGAGCTGCTCTTCTCCCTGGTAACTTTCCCTGAATAAATGCACCTCTCCAAAGGGAATAATGTTCTCTGTTTTCTGCACCCTTTATCTCATGTAAATTACTCTTGGCTTCAAGAATGGCACTTTTAATCTTGTTTTCCTCCATCACAGATATAGGATTACACACACGCTAAACAATTGTTCCTGCAAAATGTCCTCTTAGATGGGCCCTAAAACCTTTGGTTTTCACGATAATGCCTCCAATTTTTAAAGCATGAGTCTCCTAAGGAAAGAGAAAAATCTCAGCGTGAATCCAAGACACAAAAGCATTTGGTCTTGGTCTTACCAGGTCTCCATAGAGAAGAAAGAGGGTAGAGTGGTTTGCTATGGTTATTGCCATTTTATAGAGGAGGAAACATCAAAAGGAGCTGATCTGAGACTGATCAAGGGATAGCAAACAAAGTTGCAAATGCTAGTGTGGGATACTATGCAGTGCTGTTTTCTTATAAGTTTTCAATGTTCTGATGCCTTTTTAAAATAACAGCTTTATTGAGACATAATTCACATTCCATACAATTTGCCCATTTAAAACGTACAGTTGAGTGTTTTTAGTATTGTCAAAGCTGTGCGTTCATCATCACAATCAATTGTAGAACATTTTCATTACCCGTAAAAGAAACTCTGTATCCCTTAGCCGTCACCCTTCTATCTCTCCATCTCCCTTGCCAGCCCTAGGCAACCACTAATCTACTTTCTATCTCTATAGATTGGCCTATTCTGGGCATTTCATATAAATGAAATCATATGGGTACAATACATAGTCTTTTGAGACTGGCCTCTTTCACATAGCATAACGATTTCAAGATCCAGTCATAATGTAGCATGTATCAGTATTTTATTGCTTTTCATTGCCAAATACTATTCCATTGTATGGATCTACCACATTGTATTCATGTATTCATCAACCAATGGACATTTGGGTTGTTTCCACCTGTTGGTTATTGAGAATAATGCTGCAATGAGCATTTATGTACAAGTTTTTCTGTACATATGTTTTCATTCCTCTGAAGTATATACCTAGAAGTGAAATTGCTGGGTCATATGATAACTCCATGTTTAACCTTTCGAGGAACTGTCAGGCTGTTTTCCAATGAGGCTGCACCATTTTACATTTCCAGTCGCAGTATGTGAGGATTCCAATTTCTCCACGTTCTCACCGATACTTTTCTGTCTTTTTGATACTAGCCATCTTGGTGGATGTGAAGTGATATCTTGTGGTTTTGATTGGCATTTCCCTGATGGCTAATGAGGTTGAGCATCTTTTCATGTGCTTATTAGCCATTTGTATTGATGCTCTTTTTAAACTATTTCTTGGCCGGGTTTTAAAAGTATCACCACTTAGGGCTTCCCTGGTGGCGCAGTGGTTGGGAGTCCGCCTGCCAATGCAGGAGACACGGGTTCGTGCCCCGGTCCGGGAAGATCCCACATGCCGCGGAGCGGCTGGGCCCGTGAGCCATGGCTGCTGAGCCTGCGCGTCCGGAGCCTGTGCTCCGCAACGGGAGAGGCCACAACAGTGAGAGGCCCGCGTACCGCAAAAAAAAAAAAAAAAAAAAAAAAAGTAACACCACTTAAATGCCAGGTAATGACCAGAGTCCTTCAAGTAAAGGATTGACTCTTGTTTGTATTTGCCTCTATAAAGCTGTCATTCCCTGTACCTGGAGAAGCAGTGTCCCATAGCAAGCAGGCCCTTTACTGGTGTCTGAGGAAATATGTTTTAAAAGAAGACATTGTTCCTACCCCGAAGGTATTAAGGAAATTAAAAGACAAAGTCCATTTCCTTGCCCTCTGCTTAATCCAGCCTTAGTCACAAGAACAGATGAGTATCTTTCTAAAAAGCATGATAAACCAATATGATTCTTGAAGGAAAGATTTCCTAATTATCTGGCAAATGGTCAAGTTCACACCAGCAAGACAATTAATTCACTTTTGCCCAAATCCAAATAGCTTAAATAATCAATGGGAAAGTATTTGAAGTTAGGGCTTGGAAATTACCAAAAAGGAAAAAAGAACACATATAGCTCCATTAAATTTGATGTCAGTAGTTGGTGAAATTACAAGGTTTAAGTGTTAGAAACCTGGAAAGGACCTAAGCTTCTCATTTCACAAATGGAAAAATACAGACTTAGACACTGAGGCACTGACTCAGATCCATACATGATACTGGAGGAGGTAGAACCAGAACACACGTGTCAGGTCCCCCTCACCCTCATTCAGTATATTTTCCATAATACCAGACTGTTTCTCTAAGATCCCTTATGAATGATTTTAAATGTATATTAGGAAAAAAATATTAAGGACCTGGGTTTGTGGAAATGAACTAAGAATCAAGTGTCCTGGAAGAGAGAAGCCATTTCCTGTATGACTCAAATTTGAGGAAATTGACTTGACTGAATGCATTCAGTTGTATAGAGCTGCCCCTCAGCCAGTGGTTCTCAAACTGCAGGTCTCAACTCAAATGGGGTCATGAAATCTGTGTGTGTGTGTGTGTGTGTGTGTGTGTGTGTGTGTACTGGCTTAAACAGTAAAAATAAAGTTCACTTCCTCCTGCACTGTTGATGGGAATGTAAATTGGTACAGCCACTGTGGAGAACAGTATGGAGTCTCTTCAAAAAACTAAAAAGAGAGTTACCATATGATCCAGCAATCCCACTCCTGGGCATATATCTGGAAAAAACTATCATTAGAAAAGATACGTACATGCACCCCTATGTTCATTGCAGCGTTATTCACAATAGCCAAGACATGGAAGCAACCTAAATGTCCATCTACAAATGAATGGATAAAGAAGATGTGGTATATATATACAAATGGAATACTACTCGGTCATAAAAAAGAATGAAATAATGCCATTTGCAGCAACATAGATGCAACTAGAGATTATCATCCTAAATGAAGTCAGAAAGCTAAAGATAAATACTATATTATATCACTTATATGTGGAATCTAATGTATGACACAAATGGACTTATTTACAAAACAGAAACAGACTCATAGACGTAGAAAACAAACTTATGGCTACCAAAGGGGTAAGGGGGAGGAGAGGGATAAATTAGGAGTTTGGGATTTGCAGATACAAACTACTATATATAAAATAAACAACAAGGTCTTACTGTATAGCACAGGAACCTATATTCAATATCTTGTAATAAACCATAATGGAAAAGAATATGAAAATATATATATAACTGAATCCCTTTTCTGTACACCTGAAACTAACACAACATTGTAAATCAACTCTACTTCAATAAAAAATAAATTAAAAAAAAATTTTTTTAATTCCCTTAGGGCTTCCCTGGTGGCGCAGTGGTTGAGAGTCCGCCTGCCAATGCAGGGGACGTGGGTTCGTACCCCGGTCCGGGAAGATCCCACATGCCGCTGAGCGGCTGGGCCCGTGAGCCATGGCCGCTGAGCCTGTGCGTCCGGAGCCTGTGCTCCGCAATGGGAGAGGCCACAGCAGTGAGAGGCCCGCGTACCGCAAAAAAAAAAAAAAAAGTAGTTCCCTTAAGCAGAGGCAGGGAAGGATGTAGCCACACACATGCAGAACCTTCAGGTACCAAAAGGCCACATACCACAGACATCTCTCTGCCAAAGTGTGAGAAATTTACCTCATTTCCTCCGTCTGTAACTTTGATTAAGCTATTATTGACATAACAACAAACACTTATTGAGCATTTGCTATGTATTTGCAAATAGCAATTGAGCAAATTGCTATTTGCTATGAGTGCTTTACACCTATTAACTCCTTCATCCTACATTCAGCCTGCGGGTACACAGGTGGCTACTAACTTGTTCAAGATCACACCACTGGTGAGTAGCAGAGGTGGGGTTTGACCCCAGATAGACTAGTTCCAAAGCCTGCCTTATCAACTACTGAACCATACTGCCTCCAGAGCTGGTTAGGGAGCATTTACTATGTGCCTATTGACATGAATTAACTGATTCAGTTTCTTATTCCAGGAATCTAGTGGGGCTCCTTTTCGATGGCACTTTATTGGGCACTGGCAGCTCTAAAACTTCTCTCTATATGGCTTTGGGAGTGGACATTTGGTGGGAGGATGGGACCCTCGAGAATACTTCTTGAAGCTCTGCATAGAAAGAACAGTTTTCAGTCTAGTTTTATGTTTATTTGGGGAGGCTTCACAGGTAGGCTGACGGAGATGGGAGTCATGCCACTGCTGGTGTCCAGGTCTAGCATATGGGGTGCCCGTGCAGAGCAGGTTGGAGAGGAGGGGCAGGAAATGGAGGACACAGCAGTGAAGAGTCCCTGGCAGCCCAGATCAACCGGTAAGTATGAAAGAGACAGGAGGAAGAACGAGGGCCAGAAACAAATGTCGCCCCCTTCAAAACCAAACCTAGGGAATTCCCTGGCGGTCCAGTTGTTAGGACTCTGCGCTTCCACTGCTGAGGGCCCGGATTCAATCCCTGGTTGGGGAACTAAGATTCCCCCACAAACAAACAAATCCAGAGGCAAAGCTCACTGGGCATGCAGGGCCAGCCAGCTATAACCTGCTCTAGATTTGTCTTATTAGGGGAGAAATAATTAATTACATGGAAAGAGGTTTACAGAGGCTGGAGTCCATGTTTGACTTTAAAAAAAAACCTACTACAATGCCAAAATTTAAAGACTAAAACAAAAATCTGCTTGTGCAAACATCTGAGACAGTATTGTGTCCACTGAGCAGATGCAAGCTCTGCTTTCTTGCACAAGCATAATTCTTCTGCCAGAGAGAGTTGTCCCTGGAGCCATGTGGCCAAAGGCACACCGGCTAGAATGGTACCAGCAGAGTCCAGACAAAATCTGCAAATAGAATTCCTTGTAGGCTGCTGTCATTCCGGTGTCCAGGCCAATACTCTCTTTCTGGAAGGATAAGAGGGGTGAGGTTGCTTAGTAAATCCCTTCTCTACCAAATCAGGGAAACAGCTTACTGTCCCTGCTACCAGCTTTATGACGGGAATGTGCCGAAAAGCTCAGGAGGGCTCCAGACTGGTTTTGTTCCCGACTTAATTCCGGCTGTTATCTCAAAGCCTTTGTTCGTGCCATCCTTCTTTACAGAAGTGCCTTCCCTGCTTTAATCCAGCAGTAGGTGTCTCTTATTTCTTTTAAAACTTGGTTTAAAATTTCTTCCTTCTCTGAGAAGTCTTCTGTGATTATAATGTTCTCCCCACCCCATATCATTGTGAGCTCAGTCCACCCAGTACTTGGATAAAATTTTTATCACTATTTTAAAACACATTTATACAATAGAAAACAATACTGAATGTGTTAGAAGATACTTGAAAATTTGTGGTCTTTAAGAACATTCTAGAGAGTCCTTTGGAACTGGTTCCCACCTAACCAAAAAATTATGCATTCAGTTAATAAAAGTTTGAGAGAATTTTTTTTTTTTTTTGCGGTACACGGGCCTCTCACTGTCGTGGCCTCTCCCGTTGCGGAGCACAGGCTCCGGACGCGCAGGCTCAGCGGCCATGGCTCACGGGCCCAGACGCTCTGCGGCATGTGGGATCCTCCCGGACCGGGGCACGAACCCAGGTTCCCTTCATCGGCAGGCGGACTCTCAACCACTGCGCCACCAGGGAAGCCCCAGAATTTTTTATTTGTATCATCATATATCTTGCCTATTGTAGGTTCTCAGTGCATGTTGTTGCATGTGTTAATTGCTTGATCATCTTTCAAACTGTAATTACTGTTTGTTTTTTTGTTGGTGGTCGTAAGCTTGTTTTGTTTTATTTGCTTAATCATTCTCAGGTAAGGTAACCAATGGCCAATATAAGAATTTTTATGTATCCTAACATATAGTTATTACTCTATGATATTAGCTTATCCATATTGCCTATAATTACACCCCGGTTGTTGTCTTTTGTGTATGTGTGTGTATAGTATATTATAAACTACTCCAAATCAAGGATTCTGTCTTCTTAGTTTTCAATAACATGAAAGTACCTCACAAATACATACAGATACATACAAATACATACTGCAGCTGCTCACAAATAAGTATGTTAGTAAGTGAATTGTCCAGTTTAGAAGAATCCACACATTGAACTCATCTCAAAAGACTAGAAAGACACAGGAGGGTTTTTCCTCTATGTGCATTCATTTGTTCTCAAAATAGTACGATCCATAACGAGGAGAGTGACTTTTCTTCCTTTTCAGCTTAAGTGCTTGTCTTGTCTGAGCAGAGGCCGTTTATAAATGTTGAGCTCCTATGCATTGGCTGATGTCCCCAGTGGAAACAAATCAAAATGATCAAATTCACAAAATGTGATTTTTCTGTATATTTCTGACCTCAAAGCCATTATGTCATTGTTATAATGCAATTTGGGTAAAAATAAGAATTTGATCAGAGCCATGCAATTTAAAGCCAAGAAATGCATACTAGCTCGTCTTGCAGCCTTTCAGAGGTAGTGACAGCACCACTCCCCAGAGATGGGTCTTGAGAGATGAAAGCTCTCCAGGCGAGCCCGATAGCTCACAAGCAAATGCATTGAGACTTGGCTTTTAGAGCCAAGGTTGGCTTTGCATAGCAGAATGTGGGTGGGCGCTCTGTCTGGTTTTGACACTGACCCTTCCTACGTCAGGACTGGACTGGGTGCTCCCTAACAAAGGGAAAATCCCAATTTGCTTGACCTGAAAAACAAAGCAAATCAAAGACTAATTCTCGAAAGTTCATTACATAGTCTTATTAAAATAAACGTTCTGCTTAACTCTTTCTGTTAATTAAGGTGACGTCCTAATGTCCCGTGAATGCTCTGTCGATTGGGGATAGTTTATGTCTACTGTGGCCAAAGACTG
The DNA here is from genome assembly GCF_949987515.2 of Delphinus delphis. Taxonomy (NCBI): domain Eukaryota; kingdom Metazoa; phylum Chordata; class Mammalia; order Artiodactyla; family Delphinidae; genus Delphinus; species Delphinus delphis. The sequence goes on from NC_082699.1 coordinate 17,099,982, forward strand.
TCTTTATCAGAGTTGTTACCAAGTTAAAATGCTTGGTTGGGATTTTATTTCATTGAGAAACACTAGAAATTTGAAACTCAAAAAGCTTTGTGGGGCTTCCCTGGTGGTGCAGTGGTTGAGAGTCCGCCTGCCGATGCAGGGGACACGGGTTCGTGCCCCGGTCCGGGAGGATCCCACGTGCCGCGGAGCGGCTGGGCCCGTGAGCCGTGGCCGCTGAGCCTGCGCGTCCGGAGCCTAGAATTTTGTGAAATGGCCACCATTTTTAATTTCTTCAAGTCTAAAGACAAGCCAAATTGAATTTTTTCTTTAATTAGTTAAACAAATCATTAGTTTTCAAGTATAAACAGAGATGTTAAAAAGAAATAAAAGTCGTGAACTTGCCAGTATTTTTGCCAGCTGTGGCCATTAGTTAAAAGTGGCTTTTAACTGTACAATTTCTTTCTTAATATATTTACAAGAAACCGAAGACCTTTAAAATTTTTAATTGCTGTTAAATGTTTAAAACATGAAACTTTCTAAAATATTGACATTAAAGAGACTTTATGATTTTTAAGATGCTGTTTTTATTGAGAATCTTTTCCTCTTCTAAGTCTAGGCCACTAAATTTAACACTAAAGTTATAAAAGACAGCAGTTTCCACAGTTTTCTCATCTATAAAAAGGGGATTCCATAATAGCTGGTACTCAGTAAGTGAAAGATGTTATATTTATTATTATTATAAGCAGTCAAATCACCATTCTTTTTTAGTGGGGTGTAGTTGATTTACAACATTATATAAGTTTCAAGTGTACAGAATAGTGATTCACAATTTTTAAAGGTTATAGTCCGTTCATAGTTATTATAAAAGTTGGCTATATTCCCTATGTTGTACAATATATCCTTGTAGCTTATTTGTTTTATACATAGTAGTTTGTACCTCTTAATCACCTACCCCTATCTTACCCCTGCCCCCTCCCCTCTCCCCACAGGTAACGACTGGTCTGTTCTCTCTATCTGTGAGTTTGTTTCTTTTTTGTTATATTCACTGGTCTGTTTCATTTTTTAGATGCCACATTTAGGTGATATCATACAGTATTTGTCTATTCCATTAAGCATAATACCCTCCAAGTCCATCCATGTTCTTGCAAATGGCAAAATTTCATTCTTTTTTATGGCAAATCACCATCCCTGCTTACTTTCTCTCCAGTTTGTGAGATTGTATTATATTCTGTAGAGTTAAATTTTTATCTCTGAAACCCACACAAACGATCTCTTATTATGTGCTCATGGGGGTTCTAGTAGCTTTACATATAACTGTGGTATCTTCCCAATAACCCACAAAGGTCAGTATATAAGCCTCACTTATCCTAAGAGAGAACGAAGGTTCAGAGAGATTAAGCCACCCACCCAGAGTCACAAGATAGTGTTTTTTGCACTCTTCCAAGTACCTTTTTTTTAAATTGCAGCATTTATTCTCAGCATTATTGCAGCATTATTCTCTCAAAAAAGAAAAAAAAACATACAGTAACTCAAATTAAGCCAATTCAGTGTTGCCTGGTAGGGAAGATATGATTTAATTAACAAATTCTAATGGTTTATGAGCAGCATGTCATTTGTTTCTATGTAAGCAGCACTCCTGCAGGGCTTGTCAGTGCTGAAAACAATTTGTTCTTTAAGTATTTTAAACATTCCCTCTGCAGTCTGGTTTGCACTATTAGTTTTACAATATAAGAAAGTGTTTTACCAAGCAAAAATAAGCCAACGCAGCTTGTTCCTGTCAAAATGATCATAAATTCTGAATTAGTGGAATTTTTATCGGGTTGTTATATATTTTAATGGATTTCACAATTCATATCAGATTATTATGCAAAAACCCAAGTCAGTTAATGCATCCAAAAAAAAAAATAAGTCAGGCTTTGTATCAGCTTCCCTATCAGCATAGCATCCTTTAAGCTGTCATCCCACCTGGGCACTCACCATCATGTCATCATTAGTGGTCCATATTCTAAGATCTTGGATTCTAACCTTCTAGGATTAGCAGATGCAAACTATTATATATGGGATGGATAAACAAAAAGGTCCTACTGTATAGCACAGGGAACTATATTCAGTATCCTGTGGTAAACTATAATGGAAAAGAATATATATATGTATAACTGAGTCACTTTGCAATACAGCAGAAATTAAACACATCGTAAATCAACTATACTTCAATAAAATTTAAAAATGTGTATTCTAAGAGTTGGCATTTTACGCAGAGGACATTTCATTCACTGGAGGGGTAAAGGTCCCCTACATGGACCCCTGGCCTCTGAGATGGTGACAGAGCCCACATGGCAGCCTCTCAACTTGTGAAAGTCTGACCAACTGTGGTGAGTGTGCAAAAAGCACATAACCGTTTTTTGCACACTCAATCCAGGTGGAAAAGTAAGGAAACATCACTGTTTTCTAAAACCCAATTCCATCCTGCCTCCCAGTTGCCTCAACTTATCCCTGATCCTCGTTCAAATCAACTGTAGCTCCTGTGCAGAAACGCAAGGTGATGGGTAAGATTATGGGAATCAGAACCTAAATAATACAGAAGTCACTCAACAGATTGGTTCTCTTCATCAGGTGGAAGAGTACAGTGTCTACCCACTGTCCACCCAGAGGACCAATGTCTGCCCCCTCATGCTGCTTATCAAGAAAAACATGTGCTAAGTAGATCTATGAAAATACGAAACTGGTATTTTGTTGCGAAGTCCATCTTTTATATCTTGAAAGTGGGCTATTTATTCTGAAAATATATCTTCTCTTTCTCTCTCCTGGTTCATTAAAAAAAAAAAAACAGAAACAAAAACAAAAGGAAAAAACCCTGTGTGAGTTCCTTGAGTAGCCCCCTTCTGCCTGCTGTCGAGGAGGTATAAATAATTTATGGAGCTTCCATTAGGATCAACCTGAGTGTCTATTACCACAGTGTCAGAGGAACGTAAGCATCGAGCTAATGATCCAAGATAGAGATAGGGAAGGTTTCTGTTGCTTTCAGTGAATGCAGATGTGTCCTGACATGTAATTGCCAATACAGATATGGAAATGAACCGAAAGACAGAAGATGACTGTAATAGTATTCTATATATAGTATGTGGTGTGGAGCCGTTCCCAGCACTTCCTCTTCTCTCATTGCCCAGCTTGATTACCCATCTGATGTTTCTTTAAGAGCATTTGTAAAGGAATAGGAATTGCTGCTGGCCAGGCTCTCTTAGAGCAGCCCTGCTTAATTAAGTCTCTCAGAAGGGATTCTGTTTGGTTTAATGAAATGGGTGTGAGAAGGAATCAGAACCAGCGTTAAATACTTAGGAAATGTGTGTGTCCTGCTGACACATTCGGACACATTTTCAAATCAAAATCTCTAATAATAAACTCATCAGCTCCCCAAACCTCGGACCTGGCCGAGTTCTCCTCCCACATGGCCCACCCTTGCCTTCTCTTCTCCACCCGTGGCCACTCTCCTGGCAAAGACCTTCAGAGTCTCTTCCCAGAATTATGACAGCCGGCCCCTGGCTGACCTCTGAGGCCCACTCACTTCATCTTGCTATAGGCAGAGTTAGAGCCATACAACTGTCTCAGCTTGTGTCCCCTCCACTCAGGAATCTGTGAGGGCCCCTCACCATTCCTGCCCTCGTTCCCCATCTCTGCAGCCGACAGTTACCCACTGCTTGGCCCCCAGAGGCTAGGGACTCTATCCCCTTAGCCATGCATCAGATAAGCCTCTGCTCACTATAGGAATACTCTGCTCCAAGGCATCCAATTCCCAGGCCAGGGCTTCAGCTCCCTTTCGACTCTGCCTGATTCTTCTCAACCCTTCAGCAAGACTGGCGTTCTCCCTTCAACTTCAAGGGCATATTTTATTGCATAGATTTTGTAAGAAAATATATGTTGAGTGCCTATAGCATAGTGCTTAGCACTCACTAAATTAATTCAGCATAATTATTTACTAGAATAGTAATAAATGTTCTAATTAATAATAATGATCATGATGATTATTATGATTGTCATTATTAAATCCCTTAGAATAGTCCTTGGCATGTAATAATTGCTTAATAAATGTTAGTCTTGGGCTTCCCTGGTGGCACAGTGGTTGAGGGTCCGCCTGCCAATGCAGGGACGCGGGTTCGTGCCCCGATCCGGGAGGATCCAGTGTGCCGCGGAGCGGCTGGGCCCGTGGGCTGTGGCCGCTGGGCCTGCGTGTCCGGAGCCTGTCCTCCACGGCGGGAGAGGCCGCAGCGGTGAGGGGCCCACGTACCGCAAAGAAAAAAAAAATGTTAGTCTTCTCCCCTCTTTAAGTTGCTTACATTATATAATATATATATATATATATTTTTTTTTTTTTTTTTTTTTTTTTGGCCACGCAGTGCACGGCATGTAGCATCTTAGTTCCCTGACCAGGGATCAAACCCGTGCCTCCTGCAGTGGAAGCACGGATTCTTAACCGTTGGACGGCCAGGGAAATCCCTATTTACATTATTTATAAGCAACTCCCCAAATTATAAATGGTTCTCCTTTTTAAAAGCTATTGATACTCAGAGTTAACAACACACTAAACTCTTTTACGCATTTGTGTGGAATCCTCGTCTTCCTGCTCTTCAGCTCACTGCCTCTGATTTATCCTCTGGTCTCCTCTGAAGTGTCACCTCCTCAGCACAAACATCTGTGACCACCCTCCTGTCTTCGCTAACTTCACTTTGTCCCGTTTCTTTATGGTGCTCAACTTGTAATGTTTGTTTGTAAGTTTGTGTGTTACCGTCTTCCTCTCAGCCTATACTATCGTGTCCATGAAGGCAGGGGCTGTGATGTTTTATTCACCACCAGATCTTCAGCTCCTGGAACAAAACCTGTCCCATTGTGGTCACTCAATAAATATTGATTCAATTAATTGTCAACTTCAACCGAAACCAAATTTGCAGAATTGACATTTACATTCTGATGGTGAAAATGAGGACTGCCAAGAGTGGTCAGTATGAGCATTATGACCTTAAAGAAAAAAAACAAAATTCTCATTGTGAAACTTGTACCGTGTTGCTCCTGGAATACATTCCCATTGCTCCTCCCATGCATGGCTTGACAAGCCATCATTCTCAGGTCCAGGTACAACCAAGAGCGTTCTACTGGAAAACAACCATCATCTGATCCAAGCATTGAAGGGCTCCACGTTCAGTAGAGTCTCCTGTAAGAAAACTCAGTGAAGCCAAGCTTCAAAGATGGGAAACTTACCTTTAAGTATGTTTGCACAGATTTATTTCTACTTCAATTTCAATTACCCAGTTTAAATTTCTACTGAACACCATTGCGTATCAAGTGCAGTATAGCCATACACAGATCACATTCTCCAGGCCAGAGGTACTTGACTTGGAGAGTTAGAAAGCTTAAAAGGGGCTTCCCTGGTGGCGCAGTGGTTGAGAGTCCGCCTGCCGATGCAGGGGACACGGGTTCGTACCCCGGTCCGGGAAGATCCCACATGCCGCGGAGCGGCTGGGCCCGTGAGCCATGGCCGCTGAGCCTGCGCGTCCGGAGCCTGTGCTCCGCAACGGGAGAGGCCGCAACAGTGAGAGGCCCCAGTACCGCAAAAAAAAAAAAAAAAAAAGCTTAAAAGGAAGGCTCATCATGTTCTTATCATTACAGTCGCTCTGTTAGAGCACATTTCACACAGAACAAGCCTCTTTGGAATATACCTTTGTCCAGACGACACTCTTGGACCTCTCAGGATCCACTTGCAGGGACATTCAGAGAAGTAGGTGTGTTTCCTACAAGCAAGCAGAACCGCCTCTATGACACCCTCCACTCTATGAATTATTTTGTAAAAGAAAAGCAAAATTCTCATCTCATTTATTTTTTAATGATTTAAAGAAGGCAGGAAAGTATTATTTTTTATAAGGGTGGGAATCCCAATGAAATCAATTGCAGGCTTTGAAATTGACTCAGGTCAAGGGTCATCTTCTTGACCCCCACTGTACGCTTGGTGCCTTTTTCTGTGCTCTCATCACCTCCTCCATATACCTGCATTGCACACTCTCACAAAAGATGTGCTCCTTGAGGATAAATTCTCTGTCTTTCTGCTCTGAATTCCAAGGAATTTCTATATCCCAAACTATGTCCGGCACCCTGCCTGGCACAGAGTAAGAGCTTACAAACTAATAATGAACGAACGAATGAATGAATGAGTCCGTGACTTGGAGATCTGTTAATCAATTGCTCATGCACTTATAAGCCTCTTCATTTTCCTCTATTTTAGAAATCATTCTATCTACACAAGTAATACCTGATGAATCTATCACTGAATACCATATTGTGAAGCAGATGGCTTAATCTGAGATGTCAGGTAACTCTAGATGTGACTATTTACTCAGTTTATAGGAAACCATTCTTACCTTTGTTCTGGGCAGTAAGTACTTTGTGAGCAGTTCTTTAAGCTTCTGGCCACGGATTTTCTTCTTGATAATAAATAATGGCTCTTGTTTCAACTTAAATTAGTCAGATGAGTCTGTGATCTAAAAAGAGAGCTTTATAGAAAGCAGCCCACGGTGTAATAGGCCACATTTCTCATGAACACAACTACTGAGCTGGGATACATTTTTTGCTCCTGCTTGTTCGGGTTTCAAAAAGGCGAACCCAAGAAATCCACTCACATTTAAAGTGAGCTATTAGCCTGCGATAGACACGGTGTGCCCTGAACCGTCCATCCGGTGACAAAATTCCCATTTCAATGCCTCTTTCTCTTTTGTGTCAAATGAAGAGGACATCACTACTGTTGTTTTCTAGACCGCAGCAGAGGATCAATGGGCATCAGCTCTGGGTATATTCCAACGTTACTTGGCTGTTATCTTCTTTGCATCTTTTGTCTCACAAGGATGGCAAAAGGATTCACAGGAAAAAGTCTGTCCAGTTCTTTGAAATGGATAACATGAACATGGCAGATATCCACGTCATTGATCAATGAAATAATAATCTACAGTCTACTTGGTTTGGGATTTATTCTAGTGTTTTCAGTTTAATTATTGCACATTCATGTTTTCCAGTTCTAATAAGGACGTTGTTATGAAAAGAGACCCTTTGAAGCTTAACTGTCTATTTTAAGGGAACATTAAAAAAAATACTACCTTGGTTGTCTGAGTTACCGCCCAGATGGGAAGATGTAAAATGCATTGTTGAATTGATCTGGTGAGAAGAGTAAAAGCCCTCAAAATAGAGCTGGTGGAGTATCAAGAGAAGAGCATGTTTGCACCAAAGGTGCACATGCGTGTCCCCGGAAGGCTGCATCCACGCCCTGGAAGATTGAAGTGGGGTTCTTCCCTATATCCCAATATCACACCACCCGTCACCAACCAAACCACTGTTCAGTGGGATAGTGTGCCTTTCTTCCTCCAAAGTCCTCATTTATCAAAGTCAGAACTGAGCAGGTGCCAAGAATTGGGGGGTTGGGAGGGATGTAGTACAGGGTAGAAGAAATTGCACACCCAAGAAAGTGACCCTCCAGCCCAAGCCAGCATCACTGCCATTGGGAGGAAAAGCATCCCACTCAGGAAGCAGCTGGAGGTGAGAAGTGGGGTGTGGTTCAGTTGCCCCCCACCCCGCCCCGTGCATGATGACAGCAGCAGGTTTAAACGGCCATAAGAGGCAGGGAGCAGTGGGTCTGTGCTTCCAAGCCGCCAAGGGGGCTTGGGGGGAGAAAATCAGACAGCAGGAAAACTCACAGACTCTCTTGGAGGGTTAATCTACATCAGGAAGGGCACATGGTCATAGGGCTGCATTTTGAGGGCCCCTTGCTCCATTAAAAACATTTTTTAAATTATATGTTATGACTGCATTAGAATATAATCCAAGCTTGGGACTTCCCTAGTGGTGCAGTGGTTAAGACTCCGCACTTATACTGCAGGGGGCGCGGGTTCGATCCCTGGTCCCGGAACTAAGATCCCACACGCTGCATGGCACGACCAAAATAAATAAGTAAAATTGAATTTAAAAAAACATATAATCCAGGCTCAATCATTATTATATATTAGTTGTGATATTCATGTCTTCTTCTGATTTTAAGTGAACTTAAAATGAAAACATTGGGAATTCCCTGGCGGTCCAGTGGTTAGACTCAGTGCTTTCACTGCTGTGGGCCCAGGTTCAATCCCTGGTTGGGGAACTAAGATTTTACAAGCTGGGTGGCATGGCCAAAAAAAAAAAGAAAGAAAGAAAACATTTAGTAGGTCCCTAGAAGTATCATACTCCTGGGCACAGTGGGCACTGTGTCTAAAGGACAAGGTTGCCAAGTCAGGGAGAACTTGAACCTTCCTCATACCATATTCTCTCTGAAGGAAACAAGGTGGGACAGAATGGGAAAGTGTAGGGTAATGGCTCACGTATCACTTCTTCCTCCTGTAAGCTGCATGACCTTGTGCAAATTAATTTTTCTGAGTCTTGGCTTCCTCATAAATTGTAATTATGAAGATTTAAAGGAGACATATACAACATACTTTGCCTACTGCCTGTTTTAAACCACTAAGTAAGTGATAGCTATTAATAGTGACAGCAAGTGTGTGATATATAGGAAAGCACTTAAATAGAATCAAAATGGGTAGCTTCTAGTTTTTTTTTTTTTTAACACATTAGCTGTGTGACCTTAAGCCAGGCACTTAACCTTTCTGAGTCTTAGTTTCATCATCTGTAATAATATCCACCCTGCCAAGCTCACAGGATTGCTGAAAGAACAAATAAGATAATGGATGTAGAAGCATGTGTATTAGAGTTAAAAACATTACATACAGGAATTAAGGTTATTACCAAAGAAGTAGAAAATTATGTAGAGGGAAGTGCCCAGTGTCTGGCACACAAAAACCATTCAGTAGATGTTTATTAAATGAATGCCTCACAAAGATTTCAACATTCGAAACACTAAGATCTCCACTGCTGTACTTAATGGCATTGCAAAGGCAGCTGAAGACAAAAATAACGCATACTTTATATGAGAAGGAGATTGGAACTAATAACCCTTAACTATAACTTTCACCAACATGTAAGATTGCAGGCTTCTGGAAGGTACACATTACTTGTATTTTTGTATCTTCCACATTTCCCATCCCAGGGTTGATAGAAAATAGGCACTCAGCAAATGCTTGAAAATTGAATTGAACTGAATTTACCCAATAGGTCTTGCTCTTATAGCCAATCTTAATCTCTCTTCATACTGAAATATTCTCAATTCCATTCTTTCCCCCAAGTTCTTCCTTTGCTATTTGTGTAAGACTCTCAAATTAAGGACTTTGAATACGTATTGCTTGACTGAATAAATTAATGTTTCCCACTGTAATTTTCTTTTAAATTTGTGTTGCTAACCATACAACCAACAGATGCTTGAGAAAATATACTTTTTTATTATGGGAGATACAATAGAATAGTTTAAATTCATATGGTATCTTAATCAATCAGACTTCAGAATTCCACTCATGATTCTTGGATGGATGAATCACCCTACAAGCCCATTGTACCTTGGAGAAGAATCATGACCAAATCTAGGAGTTTCTCAGGGATGGGACCAGTCCTGCATGCTCTTTTCCCAGCTTTGGAGAATGGCCCTTCAGTGTTCAAAAACAATGTGCTCAAGTGTAAAGAGCTCTCCCGCCAGCTTGGCAGCATCACACAGCCTATTGAATCTTTGAAGCTGTGACCACTTGCCTGTTACGAGAGAGTGTCTTTAGAGAATTAGTATGTGGTGCATTTTGTGAAAATTGCTCCTTTTGGCGGCATCTGAGAATAAATTGACATCTCAGTGGTGCAGCTGTGATGATAATTGACTGAAGTTCTCAGCAGAAAGGGCACTGACCATCTTTCTCCAGCCAATAGCTCTGTCAGAAAATCCCCATTCCAAACACCTCCCCATCAGCCTTTAAAAGGTAGATCTCTGTCACTGGCTTTCTTTGATGTGCATCTTTTGCAGTTTTATCCTTTCCTCCATCAGTTCTAATGTGGTGTGGTTGCTGGGATTGCCCCTAGGTAGGTGTTTGGATGTTAATCAGCTTCCATTTGGGGGGGAAAAAATGAAAGGAAGTCTTCCGATTTCATTTATAATTTGTGGGAGGTTTCTGTGACTCCTGTCTGTCCTGAAAACGATGGACGGTCCCTTGTAAACTATCTCGAGTGGTACCTAATAGTTCATGACAGCAAGCTATTCTACCTGGAACAGAGAACAGCTTTTCAAAACAGAAACGTTTACCTTTGCATGAAAAAAATTGCACAAAGTAGAAATGGGGTCTTCATCCTGGGCCAAACCTTATCTCATTAGGATAAAGCAATTCAACTATTAAGGTGGAAAGAAAGTCCTGGCACAGAATCTTCTGAAATATGCAAGGGGGTTAGCTTACCTGCTGACCACAACTTTTACATTTCTCTGTGTGGGCCAGCTCTGTCGAGCATCTTTTTGAAGGGTCACGTCTCCTCCACATATAGACTGTGTCTGCACATTATTTTTGAATCCCCAGCGCCTCCTCAGGCCCATAGCAGGAGCTCAGTAAGTGTTCTTTGGCTGGGTGAATCACATAGGCTCAGCTGTGTGCCCTGAATTGGCAACCCCACACTTGGCCCAACACAAGGTCAAGTTCTACCCTCTTCCTAGACAGCCCCCCAGCCACGTCCACGTCCCACCAGACCCCAAGAGGGGTCTCAGGGATGACTTTTATCTTCAAAACTCTCATAGGTTCAAATCCACACTTGAAAGGGATCAGAATGGCCAGCACTTCCGTGTAGATGTTTCCTCTTCCCCGACAGACCGGGGAACAGGACACCAGGCAGCTTCATTTATTCGTGACCGCCAGACACGAAAGCAAGGGACCGTCCCCCCCCCACCCCCGCTCTGTAGCAGAGCCAATAAAAAGGCACTAGTTTTAGAGTCAATGTGACTTTGAAACCTGGCTCTGACATAGGCCATGCAGATTTTGATTTAAAAAAACAAAAACCAACCTTGCTCAATTTTGTTTTCTCGTAATTGGAATACTAAATTCAAGTGCCCCCAGCTCTACCCCTGGGATTAGGTGAGATACACCAGAGAGCCTGGTGCAGAGTAGCTTCTCAGCGAGTGTTGCTGGCTCTCCCCAAGGGCCTCTGGCAGGGTCAAGCCCACCAACAATCGAACAGGAGCCTATGATCATCAGTGATGAGTGCATGGCAAAGAGAAGGCGGCATAATCGGGGGCTCAGTGTTTGTGTGACAGCCACAGAGAGCGGGATCGTGAGGCAGGTCCATGATCCTACACTACATAGTGGGGGTGCCTCCCCACAAGAGCCTTTCCATTTAGCACAGAGGGAAATCCATATCTTCCTCTGTAAGTCACTCTGGCGATAGTGCTAGGGATGCAGTCCGAGGTACCCACCCAGGTGGTACATCTTAGCTGAGTTCCCTTACATCCCCTCCTTCGCTCACCTAATCCACCACAGCCTCCAAGCAAACACACAACTGAGGCCAGAGCCTCTTCTCCGACAGAGTCAAACTTCTCCTCTAGAATAGCATTTCCAGAAACTCCTGTTTTCTGATAGCAGATAGCGTGTTGCTTCTAGTTTTGACAGATTTGGTATTCCGTGCACTATACCTAGTGATGTAGCCTTTTCCTTATTTCCAGAAGAAGCATCAATAGGCAAGTGGGAACTGTCCTACTCATGCTCATTCATATCTTCAATTTAAAATAAATTAGGGTTATTTGCTCTTTTCTCTGTTGGAGATTGTCTTTAACTTTTTTCCCCTTGGTTTGTGTAGTTTGTGTGATTCTCATTTAAAAAAAAAAAAAATAGGGCTTCCCTGGTGGCGCAGTGGTTGGGGGTCCGCCTGCCGATGCAGGGGACACGGGTTCATGCCCCGGTCCGGGAAGATGCCACATGCCGCAGAGCGGCTGGGCCCGTGAGCCATGGCCGCTGGGCCTGCGCGTCCGGAGCCTGTGCTCCGCAACGGGAGAGGCCACAACAGTGAGAGGCCCGTGTACAGTACAAAAAAAAAATAATAATAATAATATATATATATATATATATATATCTTCACCACTGCCCAAAATTATTTAGGAAGAATCTTAGGCAATGTGGCTTTGCCCAGAGTGATCAGGATTAGTTGGAGACATTCCACAGTTGTTGAAGATATCTTAACATGAAGCTGAAGGCTCCATTCTGTTCCAGCCACTGATGCACACAGACGTGCCGAAGGCGCAGCCTGCGTGAGGTGGTCCTGAGCAGAACTTGCCCCCTGGGACAGCCAGATGCACTGTCAGAGTCCAGTTTCCACCCAGGTCTGTGTCTAACGCTTCTCCCCACCCACTGCGCATGAATAGCAGGCAGGGCCAGCTTTGGGAGGGCAACCCAGCCCCCACCCTTCCAAAGGTTGTCCTCTCCAACATGGAATGCATGGATGCAGAGACCTAGAGGAAGAAAGTTGTTCAGAGGCAGAGCCACGACACGACCAGCTGAGCAGATGAAATGTTTACATTGGGGACGAGGCTCTTATTCGACTTCTGGAAACAAACAACATCTGTCGCAGTCCTTCGGGGCCCAGAGGCCCTCGTCACCTCCATGTCAGAAACAGGAGGGGGCAGACCCGACCGTGACACCATCTGTGCGCCGGGGACTCGGGCCAAAAGGCCTGGCACACGTGGGCTTCATTTCAGTCCATCCAGTCTGCAACGAGGAAATGTCTTGGAACGGATAAGCAGAATTTTCCTCCTCTCTTTCACTTACGTAACCTGCCACAAGCCCCAAGCAAACACACCACTGATAAGTTGCAGCTTTCGTGAGTCCACGGAGCTTCCTTCTACAGAGACCCTCTGATCTGAAGCTCACCTCCTCCAGAGCTGCCCTCTGAGAACAGTGACGGATGGCGCTGCTGTTTTCTCCACAGAGGAACACGCCTGTCCTCCTTGGGCCCTTGCTGTGTCATCAGCCACAGCCCAGCCAGGGACCTGCCCCAACAAGGCTCGGATGACAGATAACCATCCTGGGCAAGGAGAGAACAAGCGCATCTTCCAAGTGAAAACAGGGAAGCTGCACCCTCCCCCGCCTATCCACCCCCGCTTAGCCCTGACCCTCCCTTGCTCCTCGTGTAGCCCATGAACAAGCACCATCGGCATCACCTGGGAGCTCCATAGCTCTGCAGCATCTCAGACTCACCCACACACACACACACACACACACACACACACACACACACACACAGAATCGGAATCTGCATTTTAACAAGATCCCCAGATGATTCCTACGCACAGTCAAATCCAAGCCCCGCTCCGAGTCTTCTGTTCACGATCAGATGTGTGATTGTTTTATATTAGCTTCAAGTGGAAGGAAATGTCTGCTTCTTCCAAATCTTAGAATAAAAAGTAATGAAGACACTGAAACATCTGTAGACTGAAAAGCACAACTACACAGAAGTTAGTTGTTAACGCTCGCGATACTATGCGGAGCTCCGGCTACCTGTGCCCTGCCCCCGGCTCAGAGAGGTTCTGGAGGAAAGAGCCTGTGTTTGTTAAGTAGAAACACCCAGACCATGGAGTGGAATGTTTGCTGTGATGCCCGTCCACCCTCCGAGCAAGGGCAGGCCCTGGCCCGCACTTCTTCCTTCCGCCAGAAAAGAGCCAGTGAAAACCACTTGGTACTTCCCTGTCACTCAAAGGCCATTAATTTTTTACAAGAGGAAAAGTACTTTTTCCAAAAATAAAACCCAGAGTTATCATTTCAGTAAGCTGGGGAAGTATACATTCCTTTTTATAGCTGCAAATGAGAGCAATTCCACAACAATTCTAAATTTCTTCTTCTGATGTTACAGTCTTCTCTCCTTAGCAGGAAGAAAAAAAAAACATAGGAAAGCACTCAGGTGTCCTTTAGACACTCAGGCACACCTGTGCCCGACAGCGCTCTCATCAGATCCCTCCACGGCGGGGACGATTTCTCCCATGTAACCGTGCAGCACTGCCTTTACGTCTCTAGTCCTCGGTTTCCCCTTTTGCACTAAGCTGTTATAAAAGCTCAGATGCCTTCAGGGGCCACCCATGGAATGAAAGTGAGTGAGGGGCTGAGGAGGGACTTGCAGCAAAGGGAGAAGGTGACATGAGGACGTGGGTCAACGCTGGGTGACCATCTTTTAAAAAACAAAAAATCCATATTTCTGGCTTCCTTTGAATTGGAAAATCTGAAGACACCCTCGTTTCCCTGTGGCAGCAATCAGCTAAATATATAGCCGCATCCCACCCTCTCCGCTCCCCACCAGAGTCTCCCGCTGCCCAGGCCTCACTCCTGATTCACTCCTGATTATGACTCACCTGCGCCCAGAAGGCATTTCCGTTTCCAGCCCCTTTTTACAGCCTGATGCGAAGCTGGGTTCCCAGTCGCAGGGCTGGTGTGTGAGAGGCAGATGGCTGAGAACATGGCTGGTGGGAGGGTCCACTTGATTTGGTTTACAAAGCACTAAAAATGTTTCTTTATCTCAGAACATCAGATGAAAGAAAAAAAGAAGAAGGAATGCACTGAGAAGAAAATTAAACCACTGTGTGGTGAAACGACATAGCGATTAAACGGGGCGCCAGCCGCCAACTAGCATCTAATGGCAGTTTAACTAGCAGGTTCCTCTTGCTGTCAGTCTTCCTTTGGGCCTCTCCCTGGCTCCAGCCTCCCCTCAGGAACTTTCTGTGGTCCGTGCTGTGTACCATCTGGGGGCAGACCCTTTACATCCTCACGGATCCACTTGCAAGGATGCTCTCAGCCTCTCAGTTTACTCACTGCCCCCTGTTGCTGCCTTCCACTTTAATTATCTAAAAGCAACTCATTGGTTGCTGTTCCTTTGTTTTAATTTTTATTATTGATTATTTCAGATCTGTAGAAAAGAACCAAGGACAGCATAACCTACCTGCTTCCCAATTTTTTTTTTTTTGAAACCTACACATTGCTACCCGGCTCCAGATTGTTTTTTCCTAAGGAATAAAATGGTACAGGTATCCCACTGTGATCACTTTCTCTTCTCTCAGTTCCCAGAGATTACCCGCAGCCTAAATTATCTTTCTCTCACATTATTTAAAATAACATTGTTTAGATTTAACCATCGGATACAGGTTCCTTTTTAAGTGCTTTGTAGCGTTCCACTGGAAGATATGGTATGATTGATTTTAATCTCTTCTTTTCTTTTTTTTTTTTTTTTTGCGGTGCACGGGCCTCTCACCGTTGTGGCCTCTCCCGTTGCGGAGCACAGGCTCCGGACACGCAGGCTCAGCGGCCATGGCTCACGGGCCCAGCCGCTCCGCGGCATGTGGGATCTTCCCGGACTGGGGCACGAACCTGTGTCCCCTGCATCGGCAGGCGGACTCTCAACCACTGCGCCACCAGGGAAGCCCAATCTCTTCTTGATGGACATATAAACTGTTCCCAACTCTTTGTTATTACCAACAATGCTGCAGTGAATGTTCCTGTAGCTGTCTTCACACACACGTGTACAAGTCTCTTTAGATGCCTGGAAGCACAAAGCAGCACTTCTTTACCTTTATTTTCTCACTAAATCCTTCTCCAAAATATTGTCTAGCTGTTTAGAAGCCATGTAAGAGGGCTTCCTTTCCTTTCACTTTTCTACTACTTGGCATCATCAAGGCTCTTAATTTGGGCCAATCTGAGGGTGAAATGACATCTTGTCATTGTGTGAACTTTTATTTTTCTGATTACTAGGGAGGTCGAGCATCTTCTCATGTGTTTAGGGACCATAGGAATTTCCCATTCTGTGAATTGTCTGTTCACTGATTTTACACTTTTTTTTTTCCTATCAGGTTGGCCTCTCTGTATTGACTTGTAGGCCTGCTTTTCTAATTCCAGTAACAAATTTTTGAAGGTTCTGTGCCTCACAAATGTCTCCTCCCAGTGCTTTTTTTTCTTTTTTTCCTAATATGGGGTCTTTTGTTTACAGAGGTTTTGAATTATTTTAGTAAGAGAAAAACAGTTTATTAACATGTGCAGTGCACATACATGTGGGAAAAATTCAGTGAGGAGTAACTCAAAGGGGTGGTTAGAACTTGGGGCTTGTGCCATGTCTTAACAAAGAACAGTATATTTGTAGAGAAATGACAAGACAAAGGAAAAGAGGTTTAGGTTTTTAGGGACAGGAAACTGGAAAGGTAAGTGCATGGGGGGAAACTAATGGAAGATAAGGGTTATTTTAGTAAGGTTTGTTATATAGATTCCTCTTACTTCTCTGGGCTGATAAGAATCTAGAGTTGTCTCCCATGATTAAGAATCTAACAGTTGTCAGAGGTTTTGAATTTTAATGTAGTCCAGTTTGTTAATATTTTCCTTTAATGGCTTATGCTTCTTATGTCTTAATTAAGAAATTTTTTCCTGGGACTTCCCTGGTGGTCCAATGGTTAAGAATTTGCCTTCCAATGCAAGGGACGCAGGTTTCACCCCTGGCTGGGGAGCTAAGATCCCACATGCCACGGGGCAACTAAAACCACGTGCTGCAACTACTGAGCCTGCACACTCTGGAGCCTGTGCACCACAACTAGAGAGAAGCACGTGTGTGCCACAACGAAGATCCCACGTGCCACAAATAAGACCCGACACAGCCAAATAATTAATTAATTAATTAAGCAAGTTGGTCACACATATTTGGTTTAAAAAAATTTTTTTCCTACCTTGAGATCATAAATACATTTTCCTCTATTATTTTCTAAAAGTTTTAAAGTTTTACCCTCCACATTTTTTTTTAACTTTTATTTATCTTTGGCTGCGTTAGGTCTTCGTTGCTGCGCACGGGCTTTCTCTAGCTGTGGTGAGCAGGGGCTACTCTTCGTTGTGGCACGTGGGCTTCTCATTGTGGTGGCTTATCTTGTGGAGTAGGGGCTCTAGGCGCATGGGCTTCAGTAGTTGTGGTGAGGAGGCTCAGTAGTTGTGCTCTTGGGCTCTAGAGCACAGGCTCAATAGTAGTAGCGCACGGGCTTAGTTGCTCCACGGCATATGGGATCTTCACGTACCAGGGCTCGAACCCATGTCCCCTGCATTGGCAAGAGGATTCTTAACCACTGCGCCACCAGCGAAGTCCTTCCTCTCCACATTTAAATCACTGATCCTACCAGAATTTGTGTACATTAGGAAATAGGAATCTATTAATTTTCCACTTTTATTGAAGACTTTATTTTTTCCATACCAATCTGCAATATCATCTCTGTCATATATTTATTTTTATATATATTTGGGGCTGTTTCTGGGCTCTCTATTCTGTTTTATTGGTCCTTTTCAATCTATCCCACATTGCTATTACATGCCTTAGTTACCAAGAAAGGCTTCATAACACTGGCAACTCCAACTATTTTTTGTATTTCAGACTTATCTTAGCTCTTCTTTTTCTTTTTTTGAAATAATAGTTGACATACAATATTATGTTAGTTTCAGGTGTATAAGATAGTGATTCAACATTTAAATACATTACAAAATGATCACCACTATAAGTATAGTAACCATCTGTCCCCATACAAAGTTATTACAATGTCGTTGACCATATCTCTTATGCTGTATATTTCATCCCCATAGCTCTTCTTTTTTTTTTAATTTATTTATTTTTGGTTGCATTTGTCTTCGTCGCTGCATGCGGGCTTCTCACTGTGGTGGCTTCTCTTGTGGCGGAGCACAGGCTCTAGGCGTGCAGGCTTCAGCAGTTGTGACTCACAGGCTCCAGAGCACAGGCTCAGTAGTTGTGGCACACAGGCTCAGTTGCTCTGTGGCATGTGGGATCTTCCCGGACCAGGGCTCGAACCCGTTTCCCCTGTATTGGCAGGCAGATTCTTAACCACTGCAGCACCAGGGAAGCCCCCCATAGCTCTTCTTAATCTTTGGCTCTTCTGTGAGAATTTTAAGATCAGCTTATGGTATTTCATGAGACTCTCTATTGGGATTTTGATTGGCATTGCATTGCTCTAGATTAATTTGGAATGTTGTTTTAAAGAGATATTTTATAAGGTTAAGGAAGTTTCTTTTTATTTATAGTTTGGTAAGAATTCTTCATCCTAAATGAGTGTTGAATGCTATCAAATGTTTTTCAGTGTCTACTGATAGGATCATATGTTTTATGACATAATCTCTTTAATCTGTTTATTATATTTCATTAATATTTCATGAATAGATTTTAAATATTAAACTATGTTTGCATTCCTTTTTTTCTTAAGCTTTGGGCCCATCAGTTCCATGGTCCCTTTTTTCTAATTGAAGTATAGTTGATTTACAATGTTGTGTTAATTTCCACTGCACAACAAAATGACTCAGCCTTACATATACATACATTCTTTTTTCTACTCTTTTCCATTATGACTTATCCCAGTATATTGAACATATTTCCCTGTGCTATACAGTAGGACCTTGTTGCTTATCCATTCTATATGTAATGGATATGTAGTTTGCATCTACTATGTAGTTTGCATCTATATGTAGTTTGCATCTACTAATCCCAATTCCTAGTCCATTCCTTCCCCACCCCACCCCCGGCAACCACAACTCTGCTATGTCTGTGAGTCTGTTTCTGTTTCACAGATAGGTTCATTTGTGTCATATTTTAGATTCCACATATAAGTGATATCATATGTATTTGTCTTTTGACTTACTTCACTTACTATGATAATCTCGAATTGCATCCATGTTGCTGCAAATGGCATTATTTTGTTCTTTTTTTATGGCTGAGTATTCCACTGTGTGTGTATGTATATAGATATATATGTCTCACATCTTCTTTATCCATTCAACTGTTGATAGACATTTAGGTTGTTTTCATGTCTTGGCTATTGTGAACAGTGCTGCTATGAACATAGGGTTTCATGTATCTTTTTGAATTAGAGTTTTGTCCAGATATATGCTCTGCCCAGGAGTGGGGTTGCTGGATCATATGGCAACTCTATTTTTAGTTTTCTGAGGAATCTCCATACTGTTCTCCATAGTCGTGGCACCAACTTCCATTCCCACCAAGAGTATAGGAGGGTTCCCTTTTCTCCACACCCTCTCCAGCATTTGTTATTTCTAGACTTTTTAATGACGGCCGTTCTGACCAGTGTGAGGTGGTACCTCACCGTAATTTTGACTTGCATTTCTCTAATAATTAGCAATGTTGAGCATCTTTTCATGTGCCTATGGGCCACCTGTATGCCGCCTTTGGAGAAATGTCTATTTAGGTCTTCTGCCCATTTTTCGACTGGGTTATTTGTTTTCTTGTTGTTGAGTTGTATTAGCTGTTTGTATATTTTGGAAATTAAACCCTTGTTGGTTGCATCGTTTGCAAATATTTTCTCCCATTCTGTAGGTTGTCCTTTCATTTTGTTTATGGTTTCCTTTGCTGTGCAAAAGCTTGTAAGTTTGATTAGGTCCCATTCGTTTATTTTTGTTTTTATTTCCATTGTCTTGGGAGACTGACCTAAGAAAATATTGGTATGATTTATGTTAGAGGATGTTTTGCCTATGGTCTCTTCTAGGCGTTTTATGGTGTCATGTCTTACATTTAAGTCTTTTTTTCTCTTTAATTTATTTATTTTATTTACCTATTTTTGGCTGCGTTGGGTCTTTGTTGCTGCACACAGGCTTTCTCTAGTTGTGGTGAGTGGGGGCTACTGTTCATTGCAGTGCACAGGTTTCTCATTGCAGTGGCTTCTCTTGTTGCGGAGCATGGGCTCTAGGCATGCGGGCTTCAGTAGTTGTGGCGTGCAGGCTCTAGAGCGCAGCCTCAGTAGTTGTGGTGCACAGACTTAGTTGCTCCGCGGCGTGTGGGAGCTTCCCAGACCAGCGCTCGAACCCGTGTCCCCTGCATTGGCAGGTGGATTCTTAACCACTCCACCACCAGGGAAGCCCCATTTAAGTCTTTATATGCTGGCATTCCTTGAATAAATTCTCCTTAGTCATACGTACTGCTGAACTAATTTGCTAATATTTTATTTAAGAATTTTTCATTCATACTCATTAGTGAGATTAGTCTATAATTTTCATGTACTTTCTATTCACTTTTATCTGTTAGCCAAATGAGTTGGGTAGCTTTCTCTTTTCCTGTTCTTTAAAATGGTTTGTATAATAAAGAGATTATTTGTTCCTTGAAGATTTGTTAAGCATCACATATAAAACCATTCGGGCTTTGTGTCTTTTGGGCAAAGTTAGGCTTCTGTTTACTGATTTCAATCTCTTTAATGGTTGTTATTGTATGCAGACTCTCAACTTCTCCTTGAGTCATTTTGGTATTTCATCGTTTTTTAGGAAATTATCCAGTATCTTAGTATTCAATATTATTGACATAAACATGTTCATCATACTACTTTAGTTTTTTAATTTCTACAGTATCAGTAGTTACATCCCCCTTATGATTTCAATATTTTTCTATTACTATTTCTACTCCTCTATCTCTGTCTCTTCCATCCTTTCTTTCTCCTGCCTTTTTCACTTTTTCATTTACACATGTCATCACAAAGCTCAACTCTGAATAGTAATTTCTTCTGCTACAATTTTGAAATTATAATTGAATTCTGAGATGGTAAGTAGGGCTATTTCTAAATATGCATGATTTTAGGTAGAATGTGCTGCCAGAAAGATTGTCTCCTGGTATTTTAATCTCCTGTTTTCCCTGGTATTTTTCTAATTCTGACTAAGGACATCAATGTTGCAACTTGGAGTACAATCAAACCGCATCTCCCAAACCTAGGGCTTCTAAACTAGCTGTTTTGCAAGAAAAAAAAAATTTTTATCCTTCCCTGCCTTCATAGCCCACAAATTATCTTTCTCTATATCAGAAATAATTTTAATTGCTAAATTTCATATAGCTTAAAATATTGTTTAGATTAAACTTATTAAAAGAAAAATATGTTCCTTTGTAGGTATTTGTTCATATATTCTTGTGCTTAACTACAAAGAAAGCCCATGAGCTTCTTCACTTGCCTTCTAATCTTCATACCCTGCCCTTCTGTGCCTCACCCCTCTCCGCCCGCTGTGCATTGTCACCTCGTAGAATCTGGGGACTTGTTGCACCTCAAAGTCTCTGACACTTTTCGGTTATCCTAAAGGCTGTTCTATCTTAGTCTCTCTGTCTCTTTCCCAGATACCACAAAGAAGAGTAAATCAAACAAAGCGGTTGGGGAGTGGGGCACAGCGTTCCTGTGACAACCTTCTGGCTCTTGGCCAAAAGTTCTACTTAAAAAAAATCTCCGGGCTTCCCTGGTGGCGCAGTGGTTGAGAGTCTGCCTGCCGACGCAGCGGACACGGGTTCGTGCCCCGGTCCGGGAAGATCCCACATGCCGTGGAGCAGCTGGGCCCGTGAGCCATGGCCGCTGAGCCTGCACATCCGGAGCCTGTGCTCCGCATCGGGAGAGGCCACAGCAGTGAGAGGCCCGCGTACCGCAAAAAAAAAAAAAAAAAAAAAAAAAATCTCCTCTTGGGACTTCCCTCGTGGTCCAGTGGTTAAGACTCCACACTTCCACTGCCGGGCCCAGGTTCAATCCCTGGTCACAGAACTAAGATCTTGCATGCCACATGGCATGGCCGCAAAAACAAAAACAAAAATTCTCCTCTTTCTTTCCTAGACTCTGTGCCTCCCCCAAGAGTTAGACATAAAGCATACATATGTCCCTCTGGGAAGCATAAAACCCCACCAGCTACTTGGCTCAGAAAGAGATCGTTTTCCTAAAGCAGGTTCCTTCAGGAAGGGAGCAGAGCTGCCTGCACCTCTGAGCTCATTTGACTTGTACCCGCAAAGCCTAGACCTGCCCCAGCCCCAGTAGGGTAATTGCCCTTGACACTTCCCCTGGCAATGACGTTCCCCAACTGTCTCAGCAAGTTTCAAATAGCCCCAAACTCTGTCAGCCGAACAAGACGGCAGCAGGTTTCAACAGATAATCAGCTTTCGTCACGGCGGCGGCTGGCACATTGTGAACATTCGGTAAATATTAATCAATAGCTATCCGGTGGCACTGAAGAGAGACAGAAGAATAATCTCATGGCTTAACCAAGGTCACACGAAACAGACGCCGGGCCCTCATTTTCCAGGGATGGCACGCGTTCCACCAGGTAGAGCTGCTTAGGTGGGAGAATCTGCCCCATGCCAAAAGCATTTTGCTTCTCCAGGCAAAGCTCTCCAGGACGAAGGACATGTTCTGCTTATGGGCGATCTGTATCAGTGAAAGGGGATTATTAAGGATGCCCTAAGCCAGCCTCATAAGAATCTTCTATAACTATTTTCTGAGCCATCAGGTAAGGGAACAGAGGCAGATCCTGACTGTGGATTTTAAAATGAAACCACATTAGCAAATACCTCGTTCCCCAGAATGACCTGTTGGTCTAATACAAATACAATCCAGTATCACATCCTACACGGTTTTCTATATCCACAAATTGGTCATGGTGGTGGTAGATCTTGACTACTTAGTGAACCACCTTCCAAGATCTAAAAAAAGTGGAAAATATTGTTGAAAAATACAGAGGGAGAAAACTTTACCAAATGACATCATAAGTTGAGTAGAGAAAACTTTACCAAATGACATAAGTTTAGTGTGTTTGCACGGGTGAGGGCCTGGCCTGGTTCCTGACTTTCTTGGATGGTCCCATTTCAAACAGTCACCCTTTGTTGAGCATATCAGAAGATGGGCCCAATGTCTAGCCAAGAACAGGAAAAGGGCTTCTGATCAAGAGACACTCTCTGAACCGAGTGGATTTGCCCTGCCCCCTGCATATAGGTGGAGCTAAAGTCTCCTGGTAAAAGGCTTCCTTCCAGGGCAAACTGTTGCTCCAGGGATATTTCCAGCTCTACTTTCCTAAATGCTTTCCTCTCTGACTTAACTGATCATCCCTCTTGGATCTTACTCCCCTCTGCCCACAGACAGGACCCAACTCAATCCTACCTCAACTCCCCTCACTCAGTGAAGTCCAGCTCTGAAACCCAGACCTAGACCAGGGCCCTGGACTTCTTCTCTCCTTCTTCAACCTGTGCCCTGGTTCCCGGAAGTGAGCTATTTGGAGGATGCACCCAACAAACAGAGTCTGCCTCACCCCACCTGTGTATCTCATATCCCCAGATTTTACGCTCCTTCAGAGAAGAGCCTTTACACTTTAATAAGGTGTTTTCCACATGACAGGCTCCTAATAAAGATTTCTTGATTGATTTCCAGTCAGTTAATTTTTTAACTTACCTATAATCACAGTCATGATTATAAAAGGTTGTGGTTTTTTTTAAACAGTGACTGAAACTTTGCTTTTGATACAAAAAAATTCCTGGAGAACCAAGACTGAAGTCATTCCTTAAGGCTTTGACTCAAACTGACTATCGCTTTTAACACAGCTATACATGTAAGAAAAAGTAAGAAAAGTACGAAAAAATTAATGTAAGAAAAAATTCCACGGATGTAAAGGTAAATTATACTTAGCACCTTGCTCTCTCTTAAGCCTCAGACTTGCAAAACAACAAAATTAAGCTCCTAGTTCCTCAGCAATAGAGGCTCCTATTATGATTCCCCAGTAAGATCACGAACATAAACTGCTGCTGCCTCTCAACAGAGGGAAACATAAGCCGGTCTCTCTCCTTCATAATTATTTTATTTAGAAGGCATAGAAGAGACATATAGAAAAATAACAGTGTGAAGAGTACAGGGAGAACTCATTTCTTGGAGCAGGTTTTAAATGAATTAGAAATGTATTTTCTCCATCTGCTGCTGCTACTGCTCTTATGAAATTTGGGATTCACAAATTGCAGTTTGTATAACACTAACTCTGGAACTCAGAAAATCTACTCAGGATCTGTAACCTGAGGGAAATGTTCTGGATTACTTCTGAAAGCTCCACAGCACAATAAGGGACATACGCTCTGTAAGGCTTCCCTGACATCTGACAGGTAGTACCACATTCTTGTCAGGGGAGAGGGAGGATGTTAGCACCGTAGCACCAGGTACTGTACCATAGTTCATGTTTGAAAATCCTTCACGACACTTCGGTGTGACTACTCCCAGCATCCCTTAATGGAGAGATTCTCATTATCCAGTTAAAAAGACACACTCACTGAGCCTAAAAACACAGGATCACAGGACAACAGAAGATAAAAAAGAAATTTAAAGGTACATTCTCACCACAGCCTCTCTCAAGGAAAACAGACATCTCCCTAATCAAAAAGAAATAAATAAAAACACATGAGCAATAAATAAAATGAAGTGATAAAAGCAAAACTCAGCACCTAAACAAATCCCATTGTTTTTCGTCTTCATTCTTCATTAGGCTTGGAAAGGAGAGGGAAAGAGGGATGGAAAACAAGTTCTCTAATCTTCTCTCAAAAAGTCAGATTCAGCTTCTACAGTTCTAGAACATTCTCTGTAACAGAGTAACCACAGGTGGCCAATCTGCCTAAATACAAATACCTAAGTCATTTCATTCATTCTCCCAACAGTGCCAGGCACTGGGACCACAGGGATGAAAACACAAGGCACTGAAGGAGCTTCAAGTCTAGTGGGGAGTCAAAGACACTGGCAGTCACAATAGACATGTCCATGCTTTAACAGAAGAAGGTATAAAGTGTGGCGGGGCAGAGACAGAACTCAGAACCTGTAAGTCTCAGCCCACGAATCTAATGCTCTTCATACCTGTGAACCTCAGGTTCCCTCCCCAGTTCCATTACACCCTGAAAACCACCTACCACATCTGTTTCCACAAGTCGCACAGGAATCACAGCCCCAAACTTGTGCAGGTAATAGTGGATGTGTATGAACTTTGAGTACCTACTCTGTACAGGGGGCATTATTTTATTTAATCCTGACCACTAACGCATTTTCCAGATGAGATCACTGAGACCCAGAGAAGTTACATGGGGCCAATATCATATAGTAAGACTCAAAGGAGCCACCTCTGACCTCAAAGTCCATGTTCTTTCCATTACATTTCACTGCTTCCACTGCTTTGCCCATAAATAATTATCAACAACCATGCTGAGGTAGCCCTGTTTCTGTGTACGTAAGTTTAGTCTCTTTAGTACAGATTGCAATCTGTTGGCAGAAAATTAACTTTCAACAATGGCGACTCATTACATGCATCTTAGGATTGGATTACACTGGAAACTCCTCAGGAATCCCAAGCATAGCTCTCCTACCATGAGACTCTTGGCACAAACCCCATTGTCCTCAGGGCCAATGCAGTTGTGCAGGGGGAGACGGAATCCATACAGCACATAGTTCAACAGGAGCAGTGACCAGAATTGTCACCTCCCTTAATTCTGATCATGTCAGGCTAAAGTATCTTACATAAATGCTATTGAAATGGGACACCAATTTCCTGCATTGATACAAAAATCTTAGTGGTTATAAAACCATGCTGCTTACGTATTTTTTTAATTAATTTATGTATTTGTTTAATTTTGGCTGTGTTGTGTCTTCATGGCTGCGCTCAGGCTTTCCCTAGTTGCGGCGAGTGGGGCCTACTCGTCACGGTGTGCGGGCTTCTCATTGCGGTGGCTTCTCTTGTTGCGGAGCACAGGTTCTAGGTGCACAGACTTCAGTAGTTGTGGCACACAGGCTCAGTCGTTGTGGCTCGCGGGCTCTAGAGTGCAGGCTAAGTAGTTGTGGCACATGGGCTTAATTGCCCCACGGCGTGTGGGATCTTCCCGGACGAGGGCTCAAACCTGTGTCCACTGCATGGGCAGGCAGATTCTTAACCACCGCACCACCAGGGAAGTCCCTATGTATTTTTAATACAAAATAAGTTTTGTTTTCTTGGAACTGTGAAGATTGTGACCAGATGTCACCATGAAGCAGCGATGTCGGATTTAAGGAATAGAGCTGGAGATGATACTGTTTACTGTTTACGTTTGCAGGGTAGTTGTACCATATATGTGCAGGATGGGAACAGGGAAGTTGTCAAGATCCTGGATAAAGTTCCATCACTGTCTTAAAAATTATCATGCATGCTTATGTAGCAAGAGTTGGGAAGGAGGTAGATTAATAGCAAAAGGATATGCTAATAGAATTATTAATGGATAGGGTTCATAGGAGGCAATTCCCAGAAATGGCAACTATTGGGACTTCCCTGGTGGCACAGTGGATAAGCCTCCACACTCCCAATGCAGGGGGTCTGGGTTTGAGCCCTTGTCAGGGAACTAGATCCCACATGCATGCCGCAACTAAGAGTTCGCATGCCATAACTAAGGAGCCCACCTTCCACAACTAAGACCCAGTGCAACCAAATAAATAAATATTTAAGAAAAGAAATGGCAACTATGCAGCTTAGACTGTAGACGACCCAGCTCCTTTCCAAGATGTGCATCAAGAAAAGCAAGGCTAAAAATTCAGGTAAACTGGGCTCTTATAAATCCATTTTAGCACCTCCATATGACACCTAAAATGCAGAGAAGCACTTGGATGAATAAACGACCAATTGAATGCATGATTTCATTAACCATTCATTCATGGTTCATAAACCTGCATTCTGGAACATTTTCTGAGATTTAACTAAAGATGGCCATGGTCCAGACAGAGGAGGTGACACGTCAGCCTCATCTGAAGGAATGCTCAGGCCAAAAGCACCTAGGGATATTTTCCTTTTAAAGAACCAGTAGCACTCAGGATTAACAGATCACATTCACTATCAACCATTATTCCTTAGTGTGAATAATTTAATCAGATGTTACCCTTGTAATTAATGACTGATCCAATGGGAGTTTTGATTGGCTCTGAGTAGAGAGGAGAGAACTGGGGAGGCTGGCAGCTGGATCTGAAGGTGTGGTCCCAGGTCCAAGAAGCCAGAGCAGCTTGAAAGAGGAGGTGGGTTAAAAGATGGGGGGAAAGCCAAAGCCATCATTTCCACACCCTCAGCTTTGCTCCATTCCACTCTGAGTGCCCCTTGAAAACACCAGTGGGAGAGGAAATTTGCAGTTGCTCCCTAAGCTTTATTAGGTTTCCATCCTAAACTTCTCTCTCACTGGGGATTATTCAATATCGATATTTTCCCACCATTGGGCTCTCACTACATGATTCCTGGGATGCAGGACACTCACTGCTCTTCCCTAGTCTGAAAGGAAAGAGAAGGTTGACTGGGTATATGCAAGGGGCTTCCAGGAGCAATGACTACAGGGCAGAGCCCCCCATCATTGGGAATGGCAACAAAAGTAAGAAGCTTCCAGCAGGGTCACCACCCATGGAAAGTCAAAAATGACCTCTTCAGCAAACTAAAAGGCCTTGCCACAAATGTCTAAGCCTACTTGATCCTTGTCTGTCCGTCTTCCTTTCTCTCTTTCTTTCATCCTTTCTTTTTTTTTTTTCCATAGGAAAACTGGATTTTCTCAGTTAATCTGGAGTCACATACTAGGTACCTGGCACATGTCACGTGTTTCACATAAATCACCTTTCTGAACCCCCAACAGCCTGAAAAGTTGGCAGATCAGCCCTGTTTTTTGTTTTTTTGTTTTTTTGTTTTTTGCGGTACGCGGGCTTCTCACTCTTGTGGCCTCTCCCGTTGCGGAGCACAGGCTCCGGACACGCAGGCTCAGCGGCCATGGCTCATGGGCCCAGCCGCTCCGCGGCATGTGGGATCTTCCCGGACTGGGGCACGAACCCGTGTCCCCTGCATCAGCAAGTGGGCTCTCAACCACTGCGCCACCAGGGAAGCCCAACCCTGTTTTATTAGATGAGGAAACTGAGGTTCCTAAAGGTCACATAGCTTGCCCAAGGTTTATGTCACTGCAAAGTGGCTGAGGCAGGATGTGAACCCATGTACAAGACTCCCCAGCCTATGCCCTTTTCCCTCTCCTGCACCTCCTTGTAACCTAATTCTTATCTCACTCAATTCTTATTTAATTTTTTTTCTAAATCCCCTATGAAAATTGTTGCCTGTGAAAATTTGTCTACCATTTGATAGCTCTGGACACAAAGCCATTAGGTTGTAAATTAAACTACTGTTCAAACAAGTATGCAAAATAATCTTTAAAGGCAGCAATATGCTTAAGGAAATGGCCATGATAACATTTCGCTTCTGAAACTCTGAGCTTTGCAGTGCCAGCTGATCAACCCTCGGGAATCTTTAATGA
This sequence comes from Delphinus delphis, assembly GCF_949987515.2. Taxonomy (NCBI): domain Eukaryota; kingdom Metazoa; phylum Chordata; class Mammalia; order Artiodactyla; family Delphinidae; genus Delphinus; species Delphinus delphis. The sequence goes on from NC_082699.1 coordinate 17,127,987, forward strand.
TTTTGGCTTGCACTCCTACACAGCCAGAAAATTTGGTTTGCCCTTAGGAAGATGCATGTGGGTGATTTTGATCCAAGGACTGATAAAAGAAAGGAGGTTTATGCAAGTTGACAAGAAACAAGATGGCCGTGACTCAGTGTGATTTGCTGTTTATGAAGAGATTGTTTCCTTTTGTGACAGATTAATCTGCCCTGACATTTATGCTGCTTATTAAAAAAAAATTCATACTCATCAGTTCGCTATCTGGACACGATAAATACATTTTGCGTCCCAAGTCCTATTACACTAAGTTTATTTTCCATTCCAGCATGGGGCAGAAAATATATCTTTGATTTTGTTCTTTCCAACTCTGTTGATTGCATTATCATGTGATTTTTATGCATTTCATACTTTTAGATACTTTACTTGCACTTCTAGGATTTATACCTATTTTTATTTATTTATTTATTTTATTGATTTTACTTTTGGCTGCGTTGGGTCTTCGTTGCTGCAGGCAGGCTTTCTGTAGTTGCAGCGAGCAGCGGCTACTCTTCGTTGTGGTGCAAGGACGTCTCATTGTGGTGGCTTCTCTTGTTGCGGAGCACAAACGCTAGGCACACGGGCTTCAGTAGTTGGGACATGCGGGCTCAGTAGTTGTGGCTCGCAGGCTCTAGAGCACAGGCTCAGTAGTTGTGGCGCACGGGCTTAGTTGCTCTGCGGCATGTGGGATCTTCCCAGACCAGGGCTCGAACCCATGTCCCCTGCATTGGCAGGTGCATTCCTAACCACTGAGCCACCAGGAAGTAGGACTTCTACCTATTTTAGCATATAAAGTCCACAATATTAGTCAACACAATTCAGACCTAAAATTTAATCATAATACCTTTCACAAAATAACAGTAGCTCTAAATGAGCTGTGCAAAATGGTTTTATATACGCATCACCTTATTCAATCTTTGTGTTTATTGCTGATCAAAATTAGTTGAAACTAGCAAGTCATCATATCGTTACCTCACCTTTTTTTTTGGCCACCTAGCAGATAATACAGGAAAAAAGGTTTAGGTGATATCTACACAACACCAAAATGTGTAGCCACTTTTTTTTTTTGATCCAGATGTCTGTTGTTATACAAACTTAAAAGCCAAATAGTTTGTAGTGGTTACCAGAGGGCAGAGGGAAGGGGGAGGGGCAAGTGAGGTGTATGGTATTAAGAGATACAAACTACTATGTACAAAAGAGATAAGCAACAAGGATATATCCTACAGCACAGGGAATTACAGCCATTATCTTGTAATAACTTCTAATAAAGCATAATCTATAAAAATACTGAATCAGTATGCTGTACACTTGAAACTAGTATAATATTGTAAATAAACTATATTTCAATTTAAAAAAAAGAAACACACCTTAAATTTTTTTCAGGGACTTCCCTGGTGGTGCAGTGGTTAAGAACTCACCTGCCAATGCAGGGGAGTTTGAGCCCTGGTCCGGGAAGATCCCACATGCCACGGAGCAACTAAGCCTATGCGCCACAACTACAGAACCTGCACTCTAGAGCCCACAAGCCACAACTACTGAGCCCATGTGCCGCAACTACTGAAGCCCGCAGGCCTAGAGCCCATGCACCGCAACGAGAGAAGCCACCGCAATGAGAAGCCTGCGCAACAATGAAGACCCAATGCAGCCATAAAATAAATAAATTAAATAATAAATTTTTTTTAAGTTTTTTTTCAAAAATGCCAAATAGTTTGATTGAATTGATTTGCCACATGGACATTGAAATGTTCACAGAGAACAGAGTAAGTTCCATGATACTATAAAATCAATTTTGAACCCAGGGGTGTGCCGATCCAAGTGCTAACATTAATAAAGTCATGTATCAGTCTAGTTGTCCATTCTTTCATGCTACCCTCCCTTATTGAGCCCCTGCCCTCTGCCAGGTACTGTTCTGGCCACAGAGGAGACAGCAGTAAGCCAGGTGGCACTTTGCTTGCTCTCTTGAGCTAATTATCTAATTAATAAATCTCAGAGAATAAGTGCTATGCCAGGAATTGAAATTAGAGGTGGAGGTAGGTAGATGATGGAAGTCTCCCTATGGAGATAACATTTCACCTGAGATCTGAGTGACAAGAAGGAACCAGTGAGGCAACAACCTGCAGGGCAAGCATCACAGGTGTAGAGACAAGCAAAGGTGCTAAGAGGTGAAGGAGTTTAGCAAGAGGTGTGTGGTCGAGGTGGAGAGCGGAGGAGATGAGGTCATAGAGAGGAAGAAGGGCAAGGTCACCGCGGGTCTTTACGGGCCAGGGGAAGGAGTTTGCATTTTATTCTAAATCAGAGAGGAAGACATTGGAGGGCGTCAAGAGGAAGGGTCTGATCTTATTTACGTTTTTAATGTTTGAGACACTTAAGTGACTATGCACTAATTCTTAGAATACAGAACAAATGAGTTGCCTGTTGATTAGATCAAATTACATGACATCACGTCACCTCCTCCCTTCACTTTTCCCCTTGCAGCGTGACCACAAAGAAGCCATATTTTGACACCTTCATCAGTCTTTTCAAAGACCTCTCTCATGGCAGCAGCATCCTTGTCAATTCATGTTGTTTTAGATGTTCACTGATCTAAACCCCATTTGCCAGTAGCCTTACGTGTGATTCACGCAGGTCTCCATCACTGTCTGTGAGTTCATGAAATCCTGCCTCCTTCTCAAGAATTTTAATTTGACTTTACAACAGGTTTGCATTGTGTCTTTTAGAGCATCTGAACACTCGGGACACAGGCATAATGGTATGGATAGAGCCTAAAGTTAAGGGAGGGACATTTAAGAAGCACTGTACATATTCAGGGGAGCATTTTCATGTTTTGTTTCCTTAGATCTTTTAGCTGCAAGGGCTGAGATAATAAATATTCCTAAAATGCACTGGACCCTGTCCCTCAGGCCCCTAGAAAGTGGTTGGGAAAATGGACCAACAGTCATGAAAGAATCAGTGAACAGGATAATACTGACTAGCCTTCTATGATGTGATAGGCAGACCAATGGCCCTCCAAAGACATCTGTATCCTAATCCCCAGAATATGTCAACATGTTAAATTATGTGAGGAAAGGGAATTACGGTTGCAAATGGAATTAAGGTTGCTAATCAGTTGATCTTAAAATAGGGAGATTACCCTGAATTATCTAGGCAGGCCCCATGTAATCACAAGGTCCTTAAAAGTGGAAGAAGTCAAAAGAAAGTCATAGAAAGATGTGACAGTTAAAGAAAGGTGTAGAGAGATGCAATGCTGCTGGTTTTGAGGATGGAGGAGGGATCCATCAGGACCTAAGGAATGCCAGTGGCCTTGAGAAGCTGGAAAGAGCAAGGAAATAGATTGTCCCTTATTGTCCCTCCTAAAAGGGACACAGCCCTGTCAACACACTTTGATTTTAGCCCAGTCAGACCCATGTCTAATTACTGAACTACAGAACCGTCAGATATCAATTTGTGTTTTTTAAGTTGGTGGTAAATTGTTACAGCAGCAATAGAAAATTAATACAGGGACTTCCCTGGTGGCACAGTGGTTAGGAATCCGCCTGCCAATGCAGGAGACACAGGGTCGAGCCCTGGTCCAGGAAGATCCCACATGCCACGGAGCAACTAAGCCCGTGCGCCACAACTAACTGAGCCTGTACTCTGGAGCCTGCGAGCCACAACTACTGATCCCGCGCACTGCAACAACTGAAGCCCACGCACCTAGAGCCCGTGCTCCACAGCAAGAGAAGCCACCACAATGAAAAGCCTGTGCACCACAACGAAGAGTAGCCCCCTCCCGCCGCAACTAGAGAAAGCCCGCGTGCGCGACAAAGACCCAACGCAGCCAAAACTAAATAAATAAATATTTTTTTAAAAAAAGAAAAGAAAATTAATACAGTCGAATAAAGCTCCATGTTGTAGAATAAATTAGGGAGCACAAGAGGTGAAGATGAGAAAGGTAAATACAGAGTCACAGGCTAAGGGGTTCATAGAGGAGGTGAATCTTGGTCCTGTAAACCTATGATAGAAAACCTTTTGCAGACGGTAAGACAAAGCAAAGCTTTTAACATCTTTGGAGCCAACACTCATGAACAGCAACCTGCCCAAATTAGTACAGGGTACAGAGTGTTTATGAATGATTTCTGGATACATTTTTAAATATTTGGGCTAATTAATATAGCTGCTGATTAGGGGATAGATTCTGTTCCTAATTTTAAAAGTCTATGTTTCATAACCATTTAATTGTCATTGATAGCTCATCAAATTAGCAGGGCATAATATCCTTGAGCTTTTATTTTTCTTCAAGTTTCCAAAATAAGTTTCTGTAAACTTCCTTGGCTCTGTGAGAGGAGTTATGATGAAGCATCAGCTGACTTGTTTTGCTGAATGTTCCAGACTAAGAGAAAGTTAGCTCAGGAAATTCTCTTCAGTGGATATTGATATTTAATAAGCTTGACTCTGATGACAAGTTTCATCCAGTCCCTCTTCCAGAAAGTCAACACTGCCCCTGGTTGTCTGTTACATAAGCCAGTTTGGGAAGGATACCATCACCTGAGTTCTTTGCTGTGGGAATTGCTGTGTGTGCAGCATTTGTCTCTAAATTTTCTCCTTCCTTAGGACAGATGCAACGTGTATCTTTCACCTCTGTGTCCACCCCCACCCCCCGCAAGCACGGTATCTTTCACAAAGCCAACATTAAATGATATTTCATGAATGAAGTAAGTGAAGCGCTCTAGGTATAGCCCAGACGGTGAGCTAAGTAGCCTTTTCAGATTTATAATTATGTATGAATCCCCATACTTGCATATGAAACTTCTGCATTTCTACATTTGTGCAGATATGTGTGTCTGTAAATATACAAAGGTCATCCTAATACATCCAGTGTTGTCAGCCCCAAATATCAGATTGCTGAGCACTAAATTGTGAGATCAAATACACTAACGCCAATGACCCAGAAAATATTTCAGAAGAAAGCACTGTGTCAAAGAGTCAGAAATTCTCTTTCTTGTGGTACTTTTTCAAAATGACTGATTTGGACACAGTATCTTAGTTGAGGGTCTTCTAGATCTAGTCTCTGTCACTAGAAAGAAAAAGTCGATATGAGCCACTCAGAGAAACTCAGCTTGATACAGACCTCAAGACAGAAAATTTCTTTTCCCTTTTGTTGTTAATATCTATTTATCCCTAATGGGCATTTTTAAATCGTGTTTTGTTGTTCTGGACTGCCTTATGGAAAATACAGACTACGATTGTGCCTACGAATGCATAGATTTAAGTAACATTAGTGCATTATCTAAATTCTAGACAATTCCAGACTGAACTTTTTCATTATGTCATTACAATATAGGAAATTGCCTTGGTCTTTCCTATCTGTGCCCCTATACTGTGACAGAGACCACATCTCATTAAGTTTATATAATTCCTTATACCTAGAGTACAGTGGCCTTCAAAATTTTTGTTGAATTTCACTCTGTAGATAATGGAAAACTAATAAAACAATGCAAAATCAAGTGAAAATAAGAAAATTATCTAATTCATTTTACTGTTTGATGTAATAATAATAAAACTGGATGATTGGGCTTCCCTGGTGGTGTGGTGGTTGAGAATCTGCCTGCCAATGCAGGGGACACAGGTTCGAGCCCTGGTCTGGGAAGATCCCACATGCCGCGGAGCAACTAGGCCCATGAACCACAACTACTGAGCCTGCACGTCTGGAGCTTGTGCTCCGCAGCAAGAGAGGCCGCGACAGTGAGAGGCCCGCGCACCATGATGAAGAGTGGCCCCCGCTCGCCGCAACTAGAGAAAGCCCTCGCACAGAAACGAAGACCCAGCACAGCCAAAAATAAATTAATTAATTAATTTAAAAAGAAAAAAACTGAGCTAAAGCTCAAGCCCTGTTTTAAAAAAAAACTGGATGATTAAGGCCTCCAGATGCTAACTTATCCAGTTTCGCAGGTTAATAGAGAATGTAAGAAATTATCTGAATATCAAATTTAGAAAAACAACTTTTGCCACTGTCAAGATCTTTGAAGTATAAATCATCTTCAGCTTGAATTAGCCACAGACTATTCCAATCCTCTGTCTTTGTTTTGCATGTGTAATCATAGATCAAGATTAAGTGTTTTATTTAAGAACCTATTTAAAAGACAGTGGTGGCTAATCATTTAAAATTAGCTCCTTGACTGCCACTGCAAGCCATGCACAACCAAAGCTGGGGCTTGATCCTCATTACGCAGATGGATTGTCCACTTGTCCCAAATTCATTAACTCAAAACCCTGTCTCTAGCACTCCCTCTCATTGGGGCGGTCTTGCTCTCACCCCTGAAAGCATTATTGCTTGGGGAGGAAAGATGGCTGTTTTAAATGAATCCAAAATACGGGAAATCTATATAAAATCCCATAAGTAGAAGAAATTCTCACCCTAAGACTGTGTTCTTTATTTATAATTTTGACTTCTCAGATGCACCCTATTCTCAGATATTGGAGGACTTGGTGTGCCTTGGAGGAGACTGTAACAGACCCTGGGGGGAAGATAGAGGTGCCCTGGGCAGTTACAAAACCTATATTGCACTTCAGAGGCAGTCACCTCTGATAGCTCTAGATTTTTAAGGATTGCTTAGCTTTTCTAAAAGCAGCCTTTGGACTCTAGGAACTGTCTTATCTGTCTTCCGTTTCATACTTCAAATTCTGTCTTTTTAAATGGGGACTTATTTCTCTATGGAATTCAAGAGGATTTGCATGTCTAACAAGAACGAACCTCTTTGGAAGGAATTGAGGAGGGTTCTTTGAAACCACTGAGGTATCTGACAGATTACAACTATAGACAGAAAACACCATTGACATTGAAAAGCTGACCACTTTTTTTTTTTCTGGAATAGTTATTTCCTGGACTGCATTGTGGAAGCCAAAGCAACATTAGCTTAAACTGTACTTACCAAATATATTGAAATTAAGCCAGGGCTCTTATCAAAACCAAGCCAGTATTTTCCCTCGCTTTTTCACATTCCTTTCCAAGTTTGCTGAGCTTCCTAGACATTTATTTTAAAAGGTTGTTTCTTCGTGGGCTCATGAACTTTACTTTTACTTTACTTCACTTTTCAGACAACTTTACAAAAACTGTTTAAATTCAACACATATTCAATAACTATCTCCTGAATATTTACTATAGACTCAGGACTACGCCAAGCCAATCGAATTCTAAGGGCTTTTCTCAGATGTAGCAATGAGCTTGGCTTCTGATACGTTCATTCTAGACTTTCTTTAATTTAAAGACTTCTCCAAGTGAAAGCCTGTCAGCTTACTTTATCTTTTTTGCTCCAGAAAAGTGATTTGCCCAACTGAAGGGCAATTGCTTTAGCTGAGGACCTTTATGCTTAAGTACCAGAAACGACGAAGCATAGATTCCATTTTTAAGTAGTAACTGTAGTAGTCCTGAATGCCTGTAAGTTGCTTTTGAAACCATCATTTATTTCATTGTTTTGACCCTTGGAATCACGCTAGTCTGGAAGCAGTAGGCCAGAGAGGGTTGTGGGAATCCAGCCTGCCAAGCAAGGATAGAGACCTAGAATCTGGTGGGAAAGGCACAGACACCTGCTCCAGAGGATAGCGCTGGTGACGCAGAGAGGAAGATGCAGCAGACTATCCCAGGAGAATGACCGTCTCAGGTGCATTTTAGCAAGTGACTGGCAAGAAACAGTAGCAGGGTTTCAAAACAAGAGGCAGAACTCTGCCCTGGGGACATACAGGCAATAGTCAATATATAAGAGTCAGACAGCTACACATTGTTCTTTCTGAAAATATAAGCAAATATGTACATAGATTCCTATTCTCAGCACTCTTTTTTTACAAAATTTTATTTTCTTTTCCATTGTGGTTTATCCCAGGTTATTGAATATAGTTCTCTGTGTTATACCGTAGGAGCTTGTTGTTTATCCATTCTATATATAAAAGCTTACATCTGCTAACCCCAAACTCCCACTCCATCCCTCCCCCAACACCCTCCCCCTTGGCAATCACCAGTCTGTTCTCTATGTCCATGGTTCTGTTCCTGTTTCATAGGTAGATTCATTTGTGTCATATTTTAGATTCCACATATAAGTAATATCGTATGTATTTGTCTTTCTCTTTCTGACTTACTTCACTTAGTATGATAATCACTAGTTGCAACCATGTTGCCGCAAATGGCATTATTTCATTCTTTTTCATGGCTGACTCATATTCCATTGTATATACGTACCACATCTTTATCCATTCACCTCTCAATTCCTCACCACGTTTTTTACACCGAAAGTAACTTTTTTCTACACTTTGCTTTTTTCACTGAGTGAATTCTGAAGATCACACCATCGTAGGCCCCATTTCTCTTTTACAGCTACACTGTGCTCCATTGTGGATGTGCCTTGGCTCAAGGTACTGAAGAACATTTGGGCCGTTTCCAGTCTTTTCTTCTTACAGTATTAGAATTAATAGCTTTGTGCATAGGTCCCTTTGTGTTTTTGCCATTTTATTTTTCAGATAGATTCCTAGAAGTGGGTTTGCTGATTCAAGGTATATGTACTTTTGCTGGGTGCTGCTATACTCCATTCCATAGAGGCTGTGTCATTTTGCATTCCCATCAGCAGTGAAAATCAAGAGTAGATGATGTTATGTTGGAGAAACAGGGTAGGAATGTGAGATACTTCAAATCCGGTGCTTCCGTTTTCTGTTGAAATTGAAAACAGGGTCATCAGTGAATCAAGACAGAGGTAAGTGTGTGGTTGGCATCTCAAGAGGAGCGGGGAAGCGTTGGAGTAGCTGAAGCTGAGAAACAAGGTAGGATAGAACTAATCAGCAGTTTTGAAGGCTCAGCCTAGACTCTGGTCTTTGAGTTTCTCCTCTCATCAGTCAGCATAGTAGAGCAAATTTCTTCAGCAATGGTTCATGGACCAAGTACAGGATTTTAAGAATGCAAGTAGAAGGGCTTCCCTGGTGGTGCAGTGGTTGGGAATCTGCCTGCCAGTGCAGGGGACACGGGTTCGAGCCCTCGTCCAGGAGGATCCCACATGCTGCGGAGCAACTAAGCCCACGAGCCACAACTACTGAGCCCACGTGCCGCAACTACTGAAGCCTATGCACCTAGAGCCTGTGCTCCACAATGGGAGAAGCCACCGCAATGAGAAGCCCACTCACCACAACAAAGAGTAGCCCTGCTCACCGCAACTGAAGGGGGCCCACGCGTAGCAATGAAGACCCAACGCAGCCAAAAATAAATAAATAAATAGAATAAATTTTTTAAAAATGCAAGTGATTGACTTAATCTATGTCAGGGTTGGGGTCGTATAGACAGGGCGTCCATGGCACTGAAGGTATTGTCAAGAGAATGGATTCTAGGCTGGATGAAGAAGGAAATGAAGCTAATAAGGGTCTAATGAGGAAGAAGTTAAGGGACCAAAGTCCATGATGAAGAGTCAAGATGGGTGTTGTAGAAGGAGAGGAATGAGAAAGCCAGATGAACATGACGCTTGGATCAGAGTGTGCAATTTTAGAGTTTGAGATTTCAGATTTGGAGCAGTGCCAGGTGATAGCAAGGTCCTGGGGGCCATGGGAGTCAACAGATAAATTGGAAGGGAATTGAAGTTCAGAAGGTTGAGAAGCTTAGAGGCAAAGGCATTAGAAAGACATTGGAGTCCCCTGGGATAGGGCTAGAGTTGACCAAATTGTTTGATTACTGAAGGAAATATCTACTGATATTTCACTCTGATAGAGCCTATTTCCTAAGAGTTCATAAAAGAATTGTTAAGTGAACAAAAGAATGAAAAACCCAGCTGCTGTAGAAAAGACGTATCAGCTTTTAGGAGATAATATGGTTTAGGGATATTAATGATATCTACCACCAGTATTTGGGACAGTATTACTGACTTCTTCTGTGATTTTGTCTCTGATGGCTGACTAGTAAGGGAAATTGGCATATATCTTTCTTTGTGTCTGATTTTTCTCTATATGTGAAGAAATATATAGTAAAAAAGATGTATAAAGGAAAAATTGGGAACTCAGAGTTTTGCAAGGTCCCAGTATTGTTGCTAGTCATCTGTGACCTTTGGCAAGCCTCCTTTTTCTTCATAAGAAATGGTTTTGGGTAATCTCTTCATTCACTTCTAAGTCTAAAATTCAGGTGTCTATGACTGTGGAAGTTGAAGTAAGTCAGAAAGTAAAAATTCCAGTTGTATTCATACATCTAGTCTGAAATTATTTTGGTTTCAAATTGTTTTGAAGACAAATATTGAAACTCTTGAATTGACCTTTTAAAACTGCTTAAGGGAAATCATGCCAGTTTCTTGACACAAAATAAGATTCAAAATGATAGAAACACCTCTCAAATATTCCATGACCTTAAACCAAAGGTTATCTCTGAAAAGATCTTCCCCATGAAAGCTAGACATCTAAGAAGTCAGATCTTGTGGTCTTGATTAGGTCAATAACATATAGGTTTCCCTTTCTACCTATTTTAGGTTTAAGAATGAAAAACATATTTCTTTATACAACAAAAACTAACTTTTCGGTAGCTCTTGGATGGATGAGACACAGCTCTTTGCCCTTGAGATAATTACACGCTAATAGGGGAGATAAAACCATGTGGCGATATAAACAAATAACCACAGTCCAAAGTAGGCCAAATCCCATAAGAGTAGTAGAAGTAAAAATAGATCCCCAGGTTATTTTTTAAAGGTGTTGAGAAGTAGAGCGTAATTGAAATATTCCCATTTCTCATTTCTTATCTTTAGACCATCTTTTTTCCATTTTCATGTCTATTTTTATCTAAATGATTTGCTTTTGTATACAGAAGTTGGCTATATTGCCAATTATTTTTATTCAAATGCTGTGCTTACAGGTAAGTATAGCATTACTAAGATGCACAACTACAATGCTATTTTTAAGTGTCGATAGAGAATTTTAGACTCTTTGCGATTCAGTTAACCAAAGTGGATTGTCCACTTTCTGTATAATGTTAATCTCTCCCGATTTTTCGATCTTGGACATTTCAAAGTTCTTTCACAATTAGACAAGAGAAAGAAACTGAGATACAAATTAAATTAGCTTAGCTGGATGCCTCTAAGTAGCTTTGGTGTTTTAAAAAAAAACCTTCTTTATTGGTGCTCCCATAGCACTTTATGTGAACTTGTACTTGAAAATGCATTGCACTGTATGGTAATCCTTTGCTCAAATGCCCGCCCTCACCTCTCACCCTTTACCTGCTTCTTCTCTCCTCCATCCTTTCCTTCCTCCCTTCTTCTCTTTCACCAGAATAGAACATCTAGGGGACAGGAACCTGCCCTATTCACTTTTGTATTCCTTGTACCTTGTACAGAGATAAACACTGGACGGCTGGCTGGATGGGTGATGGGTGGATGGATGGATGGGTGGGTGGATGGATAGGAGGCAACAATAACTGAACTCTTCCACAAGATCTGGAGAACCACACAGGATTGTCTTTTAACCATGAAACCACCTGCCAAGTATCGACCTCACTTTCAATGAGTTTCTGACTCCTGTTCTATCAAATGGTTTATTTAAATGGCCTAAGAACCAATGTCTCTAAAAGTTTCTCAAAACCTCTCCTAAGTTAAGCCTGGCCTCTGAAAATGAAGATACTGGAATATTTTTTGTTTTTTTGCGGTACACAGGCCTCTCACTGTTGTGGCCTCTCCCGCTGCGGAGCACAGGCTCCGGACGCGCAGGCCCAGCGGCCACGGCTCACGGGCCCAGCCGCTCCGCGGCATGTGGGATCTTTTCGGACCGGGGCACGAACCCGTGTCCCCTGCATCGGCAAGCGGACTCTCAACCACTGCACCACCAGGGAAGCCCTGGACTATTTTAAAACTCACTGCAGACTGATGCAATGCACTCTTCCAGCCTTATGGAGGGGTCTCTCTCCTCCTTTTGCTCCCTCCAGGCTGGCCATCTAGAAGGTTCCCAATTAACAGGATCTTGCAGTTCTCTGCTTCGCTTTAGCCATTCAGATGGGATTTAAAGAAAGACACTAGAAGCGTAACTGCAGAAAATAGAAATAAAACTCAGAGCCTTAGGGAAATATTTATGTGCTAAAATTATAAGCAGATTAGAAAGTTAGGTGAATTTTAATGATGTGGGGCATTTTTATAAGGAAGAAGACTCTCAGCAAAAGAAGAGTGATGACACCTCTGCAAAGGGCAGGTGACCGCAGTCCTCCGCTGTGAGTATGTGACTCTGATTGCCCAAAAGCACAGGCATTGCAATGCCACTGATTGGTCACCAGGAAGTAGAACATTTCAACTGCTCTGCATATGAGACATGCTTGCTTCTAACAAAAGGGCCTTCAGTCAGACACCTAAAGTCTGTGGCAGCACCCCACTTTAACACGGAACCCACCAAGAACTTTGGGAAGGCTGATTATTCAACTCAGTCCAGAACTCGTGCAGAACGCTGTACTCACCAAAAGCCACCAGACCATCGGGAATTCATATAAGTTATTTGAGATGAAAATCCAGGGTGCAGAATCCCTCAGGGCCACTGCCCATAGGAGGGAAAATGCAGGGTCAAATCCACAGGATTCACCCTCAACGAGACCTTTCTCATCCATCATTGGAAGCAAGCCACTATTCAATTTTCTCTCTTCTTCCCCTTGATACTTCTGTCAAGTTGTCAAGCGGTACTGGAGCTGCCATTTTCACTTTCATATGAATATCTTAGGCTTCATTTCTGCATATAAGTAAAATTGTTCACTGTATTTAAAGAAGGTTTAGGGGAGAAAAAATACAAAGCAAAATGAGAACCTGGCATTGTGCCTTTTGCTCTTTCTTCTCCACTAAAGAATATTCATTTCTGATGCCTTAATTTCTTAAGTCTTTTACCGTTTTTACCCTAAGCCTGCTATTTTAAGAAACCGATGAATCTTTTGCTTTTTTATTCCCCTATAGATCTTAAGACTCTAGCTAGTATCTAAAACATTTCCAGGGACTTCCCTAGTGGAACAGTGGTTAAGAATCTGCCTGTCAATACAGGGGACATGGGTTCGAGCCCTGGTCCGGGAAGATCCCACATGCCACGGAGCAACTAAGCCCGGGCACCACAACTAATGAGCCTGCACTCTAGAGCCCACGAGCCACAACTACTGAGCCCACGTGCCACAACTACTGAAGCCCACGTGCCTAGAGCCCGTGCTTCGCAACAAGAGAAGCCACCGCAATGAGAAGCCCACACACCGCAACGAAGAGTAGCCCCCGCTCACCGCAAGTAGAGAAAGTCCACGCACAGCAGCGAAGACCCAATGCAGCCAAAAATAAATTAAATAAATATTTTTTAATAGAATAAAATAAAACATTTCCAGGAAGAGATTTGGATCATCTCCATTAGTCCTAAGGTTAGGTAAAATTAAACATGATAATTTATAATTTAGAAAAAGTATTTGTTTCAGTTTCTTTACAACTAAAATATTCAGTAGCTTCGAAAGAGTTTAAAAGATACTCTGTAGAATTCAAACTACATAATGAAAGAAAGCTGCTTCCGTGATTTTATGTAAAAAATCATTTCCTCTCTTAGAGTAGAAGCTGGTTTGCAAATTAACGAGGTGGAGACAAAATAGAGAATTGCATTGTAAGTGAGTGACTCACAATGTTTTGACTTTTTAAAATATATCTTTCCTGACAGCAAAGACTGCCTTGTCATTTGATTGCTTTCTAATTAATGTTAAATTTTCCATTATAAATATCACACTTTTGCACCAGAACTACCAGTCCTGACCTCATATTACCTGTCCTTGAAGGACGCACTGGGCAATTTTAACTGTGGGCGTCTGTGATTACAAAGATGTATCTCTTCATATTCTAACCCCGAGATGTGGTACAATCAGTGCCACCATAAGAATGCTTCCATTAATAGCAGAGAAACAAATCAATGTTTGTTTGCTTGCAAGTAAAATTAGGTACTTGCTGATAAGTACGTGTTCCTTGCTACTTTTATTTACAAAGAATTTAACCAACCATGAAGTATCCTCAACAAATAAATCCAAGGTACGGTACTCATAAACTATTGAAAATTCTGTTTTTTAAAAGAGAAAACTGTATGTTATGCAAAGTGGAAGGTGGATTGAGTAGATAAAGTCAATCCAAGACACAAAATATGTCCAACAGAGCAGACCCTGCTTGAAGTCCCTGCCTAGAGGCTTCATGCAAACTTAAAAGAAAAATTTGACCTGGAGGAATACTGCGACCCATTTGGATTCTCTGAACACACACAAAAAATATGTTTGCAAATAGAAAATCAAAGCTGTATTTAAAAGGCTTCAAAGTCAGACTATGCCAGAGGTGGGTCCTGAAAGCATCAGTGTCTCGCTGCCTATGTGCCACCAGTTTTAGTAATTTAGATTCGCAGTAGCCCAGGGTGGCCTCCCTACTGTCTGTGAACCCAATGGACAAATTTTAAAATTAGCCTTGGTATCCACTGAATGTTCTGTGATAAGATTTACATCTGGAACTAATCAATTCTTACATTTAACTTCCAATTCATTTCTTCCTTGCTATTGGAGTTGAGGTAGAGAATTCATTTTTTCCCAACCTCCTAAGACACTGGTGCTAGTACATCTGTCTACAGAACTGTCTTTCTCCACTTGAATTGAGACTATGTTCAATCTCTTCTTCTGGCATGTCCTGCTCTAAGTTGACTTTTCTGTAGGTGTTTTTCCCCACCATTCCTGATTCATTCAGCAAATATTTATTGAGCGCCTCTCCTCTGCCATGCACTGAAGGAGAGCTTTGAACAGTGAAGGAATATAAACTTTTCATTCTACCCCTACTTATCTCTTCCATATCCTTTATGTGAACCATCACTTCCTCAGGAAAGCATCCCTGACCTACAGTCTAGGTCAGTCTTCTTTGTTGTAGAGCACCTTAGCCTTTCCTTTATAGAATGTATTTGTTCGTAAATAAACTCATTTACTGGTTATTTTACCAATGCCTGTCTCCCCTACTTAAAAACAGGAACCATGTCTGCTTTTGCTCACCAGTTTATCCCAGTGCCTGGCACACAGCAATGCTCCGTTAATTGGTGAATTGATTGGTAGGTGGTGAACAGATGAACTGATGAATGAAGCGTGGTTTCTTCCCTCCAAGGGCTCGTAGCCTCTTACAGAGAAGTAAGCATAGCTCAGTGTGGAAAAATAGGTTTGGGGCAAAATGATAAACAGCTTTGCTAAGGTGTTTCAACATTATCTTGTAGGCAATGAGAAGCCAACAAAAATGTCAAAACAATTAAGATAGTGTTTCAGGAGCCTTCCTGAGGTGGCAGGATGGGAAAGGGGGAGTAGGGAGGCAGGAAGATCAGGGAGGGGTCATGGAGGGTGAGGTTTACACAAAGGCAGAAGCCGCAGAACAGTAGAAGTGGAGGGGCTGAATCACAGTATCCAGACATCCCTCTGCTTTCTTAGGAGATCGATAACCTTTGCAAGGCATACCCTCCAGAGGATGGTTCCCCGCCTATAGAGAGAGTAGGGCCTGGCTCGTAGAAACTCTCTGACTCAGGGGACCCACGCAGCAAAAATATCCTTGAGCCAGGGGCTGATCCAAACTTGGACTTGACACACATGACAATATCAGCAGAACACCAATTTGCTACGTTTCTTCCTGGCCATTTCTCAGACAGTTTCAGGAAGGTTGAAACTCCAGGTTAAGTCAGACAGTTAGTCAACCAATATTTATTTAGCGTGGGCCGTATATCAGGAAGTGGGGATAGAAGGATTAGAAAGATGGGCATGAATGCGGCCACTGCCCTTGCAAAGTTTAGGGACAGATGAGCAAAACAGCAAATGAGCACATGCAGCTCAGTGCAGTAAGCATCCCGATAGGAAAGGCACAGGGAGCAGCAACCTGGTCCCAAGGGACACGTGGTCCCAGAGGACATGTGAGCTAAGCTGGGAACCAACTGAGGCCAAGAGTTAATCGGTAGAGGGCTTCCCTGGTGGCGCAGTGGTTGAGAATCCGCCTGCCAATGCAGGGGACACGGGTTCGAGCCCTGGGCCGGGAAGATCCCACATGCCACGGAGCAACTAAGCCCGTGCACCACAACTACTGAGCCTGCACTCTAGAGCCCGCGAGCCACAACTACTGACCCCGAGTGCCACAACTACTGACCCCGAGTGCCACAGCTACTGAAGCCCACGTGCCTAGAGCCTGTGCTCAGCAACAAGAGAAGACCGCGCACCACAACGAAGACCCAACACAGCCTAAAATAAAAATAAATTTATATTAAAAAAAAAGAGTTAATCAGTAGAGAAGTAGTAGAAGAACATACCAGGCAAAGGGCCCAGCATGCGCTTAGACTCATAAACAAGACAGAACATGGCATGTGAGAGGCAGTGAGAGGGGTTCTCGAGCACGGGATGGGGAGGCAAGTGGGCGAGGAGACAAAAGGGGCAAGAGGTGACAGAGAGCCTGTTGAGTTAACCGGGGACAAGATCACCCAGTGACTTGTGATCCACATCAGGAATTGAGCTTCATGGTGAGGGTGATGGGAGATGGGCTTTGCATTTTGGAAAGCTGATTGGTTCCAGGGTGGCCAACACACTCAGGAGGAGCAGGGCATGGGGAGAAAAGACGGTTCCAAGGCTGAGGCGTTCATCTGGGCCAGATGATGGTGGCCTGCACTCGGGGAGCAGCGGAAGGGATGGAGAGTGACGAATAGGTGTGAGAAATATTTCAGAGGTTGATTTGTCAGGCTACGGGACTGATCGGTGAAGAGGGAAGGAGAGAGGAGGTGTCCAGAATGCTGGCATCACTGTGGGACAGTGGGGCCTTTCACTGCACAGAGAGCGCAGAAGAGGAATATTTAGGCGACAGAGGAGAGATGGGGAATTCGGTCTGAGGTATGTTGGTAAAAAAGTTCCCATGGGGCAAGCCGGGGGAAGTACTCAGTGGTTCGTTGGGTCAACAGATCTGGAACTAAGCACAGAAATTTCCACAGTCTTTGTGCTGCTCTGACTGATCGTCGTTCCCATGTTGGCATATTTCACAGCAACCTGGGCTTTTGAGTCAGAGGAGACCTTGGTTCAAGTCACTTATGAGCTGTGTGAGCTTGGACATTGCATTACTAAACCTATTTCTTCATCACAAACTGGGATCGTGATATTACCTACTTCAAAGGACAGAGAAAGAAATGAGATAGTGCTTAGCCTCAATAAATCCTTAGTGGTGGTGGTAGTGTAGCAGGATGGGAATGTAGATTGGAGCACCACCAGTGTATAGATGGTATTGGGAACCACTGGAAGAAATGATGAAGGGAAAGAAGAGTGTATGAAAGACCATCAGCATTGAAAGGATATGTAAAGGACATACACAGCGGAGATTGGGAAGTAGCCAGGTGGGTAAAAGGAAAATGCAGAGAGCGCCAGAACATCATGGAAGCCAAGGGAAGAGGTACCCAGAGGAAGAGGGTCCGTAGACTAAAATCCTACCAGTGGGTCAAGAAAGGTAAGGGCTGTAAAGTGATGTGGAATTCTGAGACAAGTAGGATCACTGACCCCTGAGACAGCAGTTTCAGGAGAAGGGCGGAGACAAGCAAGATTAAGGCAGATTGAGAGAAGTCGCTAGATATGGACCACTCTTCACTATGCAAACACTTTTTTGAAAAAGAAAAAAAAAAAAAAAACAGCACAGGACAGGAGCATAAGAGAAAGTTAAAAATGTTTTCTGACTGTAGAAATGCTTTTGCCTCAGTGCACTGGTTCAGTGTGTTACAAAAAGACCTTCAGGGCCCGGATGTGGACGCCCCATTCTAGCTTTTTATCGTGCACTGACAGCCACTGGCAAAGGAAAGGAAAAAGAATCATTCTAAAGCCTTTTCCTATAGAGCAGCCTTCTTGAATACACCATCCAAGCATAATGTGTTTATTCTGTTCTCAAGGCTCTTTTGAAAAGGAATTAAAATCTCTGCAGCATCAGTAGCAATTTTCTGCAGTGCATGCATATTCACACGGAGGATTCATTTTCCCATTGAGAGCATTAGGAGGTCTCTGTTGAGCAGACGCTCTGACAAGAGCCTGCATCTTTAGGCTCCACGTCAGGGTCTTCTAAGACCGGCCTTGCCTTCCCAGCAACACTAACAGAGAGAACGTACAGATGCGGGATGTGCTTATCCTTGTGTGGACATTGTACGGGATCTGTATTAGGACCTTTAGCCTGAAACCAAACAAGCTTTATTTCCTCCAAACACATGTACACACACACCAGCACACACTCACAGACACACACACAGTCATACACAGGCACACACCATTCAAAGCCTTTCACCTGGAAATAGCATTTAACAGCCAAGGGAACTGAGGCACAAAATGATTCGTTTTTAGATAAACATCACTGATGGAACCAGAGCCAGACCCCTTCTCATTAGCCAGCGCTGCTTCTTAGCCAGGGTTTTCGTCATCTCCAATTTTCAGCATCACTTCAGTGGCGTGACTTGCAGCAGGTGATTCTTACTGTACAATCTCAAGTTTGCAAACCACTGCATTAATGCCTTCTTTACCAGGACAGTCTCTGGAGCCAGACTGGCTAGATTCAAATCCTGCTTCTGCCACTTACCAGCTATGGGCGATCCACTTAATCTCTCTGTGCCTCCATTTCCCACTTTGCATAATAAGGACAACAGAATCAGCTGGCAGTGTAGTAGGGAGGATGACACGAATTAACATATGTCAACTGTTTAGCACTGTGCTTGGCCCTTAACCACTTGGTCTTTCCTTTTCCCTTCTGTAAACTAAGGATGATAATTGTACCTGCTTTCAAATATGTTTGAGACACTGATATGAGCTGATGCATATAAATGCTCAGTTGTCACTTTTAAACATCTCCCTCCATTTAATTTATGTCCCCATCAAAGCTTGCCTGGAAAATCAGGCTAGTTGGTGGGCTAGTTCGTCAGAATTTTTGTGCGTCTTCATGGTGGGTCATTTTCCCATTGATTTAGTCCCTTAGTTTATCTCACTTTCCCCACTTTTCATGTTGTGTTTGTAACAACTCAAGGCATGAAACCCAACTTCACATGGAAAGGATCGTCGTGGGTTGTGGTGGATGGGAGATGGTTTGTGGCTCTCCTCTTGTATGAAAATACATGAGGTGATTCAAACAACTAAATTGAGGGAAAACCTCCACTATATTTAGAGTTTCATCACTCCAACATCCATAGGCTTTGAGAGACAAGTCACAAAGAAGGTGGACACATGCCCTACAGTGACCTTACTTATTAACTCAGTTCAAAGTGGGAACTAGCTTTTATTTTTCATATAAATTTATTTTTATTTTTCACTTTTCATATCCTGCATATGTTTATTTTTATATATCTTTCATATCCTGTATCTATAAAAGATACATATATCCTGTATATGTAAAAGATATTTATACAACCTATCACATGCCATGCAGTGTTCTACCCACTTTAGATATGGTATTTATTCTTTATAACAACTTTGTCATGTGGTGCTAATGTTGTCATTACCCCCTTTTTATATGTGAGGAAACTGAAGCACAAAATGAATAAGTAGCTCAAGGAAGATCAATCCAGTAATAAGAAGCACAGCCAGCAGTTGGACCCAGATAGCCTGGAGCCAGAGGCCACATACTTAAGTGTCATGCTGCCCATCTCTCAATAATTAACACCTGAGATAACTCCAGAGGATGCTCAAGCCCAGGTTTCATTTTATAGGCAAGGGAATAAATGTTTAGGAGAAAGAGTCTGACCTTTTGAGCAGTCTCACGTACCTAGAAACTTAGTTATTGCTCTTTCGCTCAGAAATGCACCACTGATTCAAGTGAGATAAAGCTTAGCAGCAAAACTAATTTAAGTACCAAAGTGTGGAACTCCTTCTCTTTAAAGTATACGATTTCTAAAGCAAAGATACTTTTTATGTAACATCTGTATTTCCAGGAGAAAGCTAGGTGAGTTTGGGAGCGAGCATGATGGAATAGAGACACCTACTGGTGAGAACGAGCCTCACTTCACAGATTTCTATCAAGTTACTTTAAGAATGACTGATTCTCACCATTATTTGAAACAGATTGGATATGGACAGGATATTATATTTTTAAAGGAAAAATATCAGATGTCTCCAACTATTTATATAACAACTCAAGCACAGGATCTCCACTCTCCCTTATAGGAATACCAAGCTATTGATATATCTTACGATCTTGCATCAATCAGCTCTGAGGCAAACACCAGTCTGGGTGCAAAGTCCTTGGGGCCCTTCACTACTCTCATTTCAAGTCAAAAGACCTTAACTGAACACTTGCATTCCAAGGAGAGGTGAGAGAGAGGCTCCTCCCACAAAGCATTCCCTTCTCAGAAGCCAGGAACCAAGATGCCTTGAGGCATCTAGACAGGTGCTTTCCATCCAGTCTGCAGCTCCCAGGAATCAGACCTGGTCTGATCAGATCAGATATTCTTGTCGTTTCTGGGTCACTCAGATGTTACTTTGATTCCCCAGAGATGACATTCTCCCATCGAAAATGTCATGAATGTGTAATCATTTGAATTCTCTCCCATACCACGTCAGTTGGTTGAGGTTGGAATTGTACATTGAACAGTGGACTTTTCTAAGTTTTTTCTAGGAGAAAGAGTTCAGAAAGGAGAAATGGGGGAAAATGGATGATAGAAAATGACATTTAGGAGAGGAGAACACTTTGTGGGGAGATGGCAATATCACCCTTTGGCTTTGGTTTCGTTAGTTAAAACACTTAGGATTCTGATTAAACTTTCTAAACTTCCTAGCCATAACCATGTATAATTGAAAAGTCTTGATGGCTTTAGAAGAAATCATTCTCAGTTGGGTTGTTGGGATGCAATAGTTTCTTTTGTTTGGTTTTAGTTTTGATGTGGAATGTGGAGTCAAAGTAAGAGAATGTGCCTTCCTGAAAGTGCAATTGAATGATACAAAAGTGATCAAGGCATGCAGTCATCCAAACAGGATAGCTTCATCTGTGGGGTTGGATGAGAAAATTTAAAACAAGTTCAGGAGAGACATGCACACTGGCATTGAGAATGTAGCCAACTATTGAGATGTAACACTGAATATTAAAATAAATTTATGAATACTACCAATTAAATTTTATTTATTAAGCACCAAAGTGTAAGCGTTGTGTTTGGAGCTCTAAAGAAAACAGATCTCAGTCAGATCTGTCCTGACCCTTGAAGAGTTGTAATCCAGAAGGAGAGATGAGACAAATGACAAATCTCTGAGACAGTAGGGGGAAGCCACTGGAAGAGTGAAACAGATAATGGCAACAAAAGCATGCTCCACTCCTTGAACTCCCTCTTCCCCCACATCTATTTCACCCCCAGAAAGAAGATGGGCAAGACAGGAGGTAATTGAAACAATTAGAAGGTTAATGCAGTTGTTTAGGAACAAAAAGTTGAAGGGTTGAATTAACAGAGGGTTGGGGGAGAGAAGAGATGGATGGGGAAAAAAAGATGTTAAAGGATGAATGAATAGAATTTAGGGACTTGGATGTAGAGCTTTGGGGAGAAGAGTTATACATAAACATAGATCTATACATAGAATATTAGAGCTGGGAGGGTACTTTAATTCCAGGTTAGAAAAATGAAATAAAGGCAGCACTAACAGAAACAGAAAAATCAAGAGGGATTTGCTGCAGGAAGGTGGGACAGAGGGTGACATCTGAGTTTCCTTTTCCAACTATCTGTAAGGCTAAAGGGACCGATGGATATGTAGGTGGAAATATCGCCTAGGAGGTTGGAAACTGGTCTCATGAAATGATTTCTGGATCAGGAGATCCATGGAGAGCGTCCATGAGATTCTGTGAACCCCCTGAAACCCTATACAAAGAAATTATACTAATTTGTTTAATATTAAGGGTTAATTTGAAATCATCTTTACTCCTGTGTGCTTTTGTAGGTTAGTTTAATATAAAAGACTCTTGGTTATAAAGGAAGTTTCTAGACATAAAGGACAGTAAATCATTAAGTTAAGAGGGAAAACATTTTCTTGTGAGAATTTTTCGATGAGTACTAAAGTTGAGGAATGATTTAACTGTTTCGAGAGTGAATAAATCAAAATGAAATACACCCATCTGCAGCTAAGAGAAAGCAAGAATCAAAGGGTTGAATTTAGCACCAAATATACTTTCAGTGGAATGAGGGGGAGTGTATACTACAATCAGTTGGCTAAAAGTCAACGTGAAATACGTGAAATATCACCCTTATTATAATGTTCACAATAAAAAAAGCCATAAAACAGACAGTATAAATTAGAGGGAATTTATTTATACTGTCCTCAAATGAGCATATGGTCATTTTCTTGAAAATAAAGAGTAAATTCCAAAGTTAAAGGTCTGAGACCTAGTCAATAAATCAAATCTATTTAAAATGTCCTTAACTGGCAATGATATGCCACATATTTGGGTTTTAGTTCAAGCATAATTTTTATCCTGGGGACTTCCCTGGTGGCACAGTGGTTAAGAATCCGCCTGCCAGTGCAGGGGACACGGGTTGGAGTCGTGGTCTGGGAAGATCCCACATGCTGCGAAGCAACTAAGCCCATGCACCACAGCTACAGAAGCCCGCGTGCCTAGAGCCCGTGCTCCGCAACAAGAGAAGCCACCGCAATGAGAAGCCCGCACACGGCAACGAAGAGTAGCCCCGCTCGCTGCAACTAGAGAAAGCCTGCAGGCAGCAACGAAGACCCAGTGCAGCCAAAAATTAATTAATTAATTATTTTTCATAAGACTTTTTATTCTGCCAATGGGGTTGAGATTAGGCGAGAAAAAAGATATTATATA
This sequence comes from Delphinus delphis, assembly GCF_949987515.2. Taxonomy (NCBI): domain Eukaryota; kingdom Metazoa; phylum Chordata; class Mammalia; order Artiodactyla; family Delphinidae; genus Delphinus; species Delphinus delphis. Next base: position 17,150,771 of record NC_082699.1, read on the forward strand.
CCGTTTATTTAAGCAGTAAATTTTTAAAAGAGTGATGGTTCCTTGTACCAAAACATATTCCTCCAGTAATATCAGCCTTATAATTAGGCATAATAGGTGAATGTTTTGTGGTATAATTTAAAAGTTTCCACAAATCAAAAATATCTCCATTGCCTGAGATTCTGCTGATATATTCATTTGGGTCAGGATATAATCCGACTCTCATGGTGATTTCAGGTTGGTAGAACAGGAGTCAGAGGTAAAGACAGGTAGACAGATGTTTCCATGGAGAATGAAAACGACAGGGCAAGGAACGGGCAGCAGTAGCATGTGCTATGTTGGAGAGCCCTGAGCAGCCCCAAAGAGGCTGAGAACTTGGCCTTGCTAGGAAAGGGAGGGGAAGGCACCAGCATGAAAGGTGCAGAGGGGAGAAGGGGAAGCAGGCTGAAGAGTAACCAGGATAAATATAACTTGCCCACAACGTCTCCCAGGCTGGCCTGGATGCCACTATGCAGTTGAGCAATTACATTTTCATTTTCAACCTACCTGGTTATGATTTTGCAGAGAGCAAATTAGTTCTTTTCAGTCTATTTCTACTGTGAATTTTGATGTTCTCTGTGTATCTGCCAAATATGTGGTACCTGACAATCTCCCAACCATATCATTAGGATGAAAACTTTAAAGCAAAAAGACCAAGCAGCGTAAAAGTTGTGCCTCTTGCAGCAGTGCTAGGTCATCGTCTGCCTGTGCTTTGTTTCTGCCTAGACTTTCAGAAGCAAACACTATTTATGCAATGAGAGGACGCGGCTGTGGGAATGACACCATGGAGTTTTTCTTATTATGATCACTGTGTTAACTCTTTTATTTATACAAAAGGCTTAGAATTTGTTTTCTTCCGCTTAATGCCTTAGGAAATAAGACTTAGAAAGTCTAAGGGCCACAGATGGCATTTGTTGGATTCGTATTTGCGTAAATAAAAATTTGATGAGAATGACACACATATTCAGTGGGCATTCTTTGGGTTGACTACATAGACCTGGACAAAATCCTAGAAAATGCTTTTTATTTTGTTAAATATTTTTTATTTTTGGTTGCGTTGGGTCTTCGTTGCTGCACGCAGGCTTTCTATAGTTGCATCAAACAGGGGCTACTCTTCGTTGCGGTGCGCAGGCTTCTCATTGCAGTGGCTTCTCTTGTTGCGGAGCACGGGCTCCAGGCGTGCCGGCTTCAGTAGTTGTGGCATGCAGGCTCAGTAGTTGTGGCTCGCGGGCTTAGTTACTCTGTGGCCTGTGGGATCTTCCTGGACCAGGGATCGAACCCGTGCTTAACCACTGCACCACCAGGGAAGTTCCGAAAATGCTTTTTAAGGAATTCTAAACCAATGTGTAAATAATGTGACAAAATGAATTTTGTATATTTTATCATATTATCTAAATGATCCAAAACTGTAAAACAGTACTCTGATATTATGAGAAAGCTGATGATTCCACCTCTCCTGCTGCCCAAACCTTTCAGCCTCCTAGAGGCCAGTTAATGTAGTACAGCTGGCCGGTGACAGCCAGGGCTCATTAGATTGCAGTTGGATGTGCTATCTTAGTATAATGTGTTTAGTCATGCTCTGCCTGTTTTGAGAGGTCCAATATTAGTTTCTTGGCATATACAAACCTGGCCTGACAATTAGGAGACCTAGAAGCCTAAAAGACAAAGCTGTGCTCAATAATCAACTCTGCAAACAACAGCTGTGGCCACAAATAAACTAGCCTTTTATTTGTAAGTAGTGTGGAAAGGGCTTTCGGTCACCCATATCCTCAAACACAGCTAGCAAATTTATCATCGTCTCCAAAGGAGAGATACAGCTGTTTATGTATAGAAATGCATGTATCTGTATGTATGCATGTGTTCCACCATAGAAGTAAGGTACTTCTATGAAAAATGTTCACCTCTTCACATATTTATGCATCTTCAGCACTACACGGGAGAACAGCTCCACCTGACTCGTTGTCCAGTTGGGGTTCCCCTAGCCCTGTCCACTAAGTGGTCTTCTTTCAGGAGGGGCCACCTAAGGTGTACCCAAAGAACCCCAAGGCTCCAGAAACCCCATTTTGAAAACCGAAGCAGTGATTTTCACTATGGAGATGAAGAAAGATTTTGTTTTAGAAGATGTAGCTTTTAAACTAGGCCTGATTCAAAATAGTTGTGTACCACATAGAGCATAGACTTCTGAACAGACGCTCCTTCCTGCCATTAGAAGGAAAGGGACGTGTGGTAGCCTTCAGACCTGACCTTCCACCTCTCTTTCCTTCTGGTATATGTTTTACAGGCTACAAGAAATAAGGCATGGCCTTATAAGGCAAGGCTGTGACAGGGTGACCATGTGTAAGTCAACAACTGACAAACTTCTACCTAAAAAGTAAGAAATTCAATCATGAGAATGTTTAGGCTTTATATGAAACTTATCTGAACATTTATCATTTAAATATAGTCAGTGTATTTTTATATGTAGACAAAATATCTTGGTGGTTGAATTTTGCCTTGCTAGCCAGGAATCACTGTAGACCTAAATCTTCATCTGTGAAAACTATTTGTGGAACAGATGTAATAATATTAGCCACCATTAAATAAGTACCTACTAGGTGCTAAATATATTTAGGCTCTAATCCTGACCTTATCAGCTCTATTACCTGAAGAGTAGATGCCTCATAGCTGAGTGACATAACTGGGATTTGAGTCCAAAACGTGACTTATAAGCTAAGGCTGTAGTTTAAAATGATGGAATCAGTTACTTTAAAATTAACTATGTAAGTCATATATAACTCTCATGTGGTAAATAAACATTTACCTAATCAAAAATTGGGTCTTGGGCTTCCCTGGTGGCGCAGTGGTTGAGAGTACGTCTGCCGATGCAGGGGTTCGTGCCCCGGTCCAGGAAGATCCCACATGCCACGGAGCGGCTGGGCCCGTGAGCCTGCGCGTCCGGAGCCTGTGCTCCGCAACGGGAGAGGTCACAACAGTGAGAGGCCCGCGTACTGCAAAAAAAAAAAAAAAAATTGGGTCTTTTACTTTGAGACAAATCACACAATTGAAAAACCCACATGATATTTAGAAACCGATATCAATCAATGGGCTATCAATAATGTTAACTTCTATTAAATCTCAAATTATTTAATGAAGAGGTTAATAAAAAATGTCCTAAACTGGCAGTAATGACCAGGCATAATTCAATCTATGGCATTTCCTTATAACAAAGATTTCTAACCTTATAAACCTTATAACAAAGATTTGCTAAATATATTTGCTGAGAAATATCATAAAATAAACCACTTGAATCCATTCAAAACCCAAATAGAAACAGAAGTGCAAAAAGTAATAAATAAAAGGTCAGAAATCTAAATGTCAGGACTAAGAAAGGGTCAATATGAAAATAACACAGACGCTATATATAGGTGTATAAGTTGTCAAAGGCATGTTGAAGGACTAAAAGGTCTATCCTTTTGGGGGGACTGTGAAAGGTAACCTACCTTCTCTCCCATTGACAGAAATTATCCACATCTCAGCCTAGGAAATATTAGGATCATGTTACCTTTATATGGATCATCAGAGTAAAATAATAATTATAATTTAATAATAACTATTATTATTGTTATTACTTGGGGGTAGGAATTATGACCCAGTATACACACACACACACACACACATAAATCAACATTTTACAAAACATTACTTACGCTTCCTGATATTTTCTGTTCTATCCTCACCTATTCTATTTCACTTTGTGTGTGTGTGTGTGTGTGTGTGTGTGTGGCCGCACCATGCGGCATGAGGGATCTTAGTTCCCCGACCAGGGATCAAACCCATGCCTCCTGCAGTGGAAGCGTGGAGTCTTAACCACTGGACCACCAGGGAAGTCCCCACCATTTCACTTTTTTTACGGCTGATTCTGACTGTCAGAATTTCTGACCCATCAAGGAGTTGGGACGCACAGTTTGAAAAATGCTGTTCTAGGGAGCTGTTCATAGGTAGCTGCCACCCTGATCTGGTGGGATCTGCTTACTAGGGGCTTGAATAACAGAGAGACAGGGATATACAGTACACTTACCGGTGGTTTATCTAAACAATAGCATGAGAATTCCCCAGCACTTTTAACTTATAAACCACCACTAGAGAAAGTGTTTAAAATTGGGCTTTTTGCACAGGGAACTCTACTCAGTACTCTGTAATGACCTATATGAGAAAAGAATCTAAAAGAGAGTGGATATATGTATATGTATAACTGATTCACTGTGCTGTACAGCGGAAAGTAACACAACATTGTAAAGCAACTATACTCCAATTAAAATTTTTTTAATAACATTTATTTATGGGCTTTTTTGCTATTGCTCCACCTCCATTTATAGCTACAGGTCCATTTCTCTTACCTCCTTTATAGCAAAGTTCTTCAAAAACTAACAACAAATGCTGTCTTTTTTTATGCCCTGAATTTTAATCAGCATCTGAAGAGTTTTTTTGAGAAGGCTGCTTTTTCTCTAAATTATCATAGCCTGGGTAGCACAGGTGCTAATGATCACAGTAGGAAAGTGTCTTAGTGTACATGACTCCTACAGAAACCATCAAAAAAATTGTTTTATATATATATATATATATATATATATATTTTTTTTTTTTTTTTTTTTTTTTTTTTTTGCGCGGTTCGCAGGCCTCTCACTGTTGTGGCCTCTCCTGCTGCAGAGCACAGGCTGCAGACGCGCAGGCCCAGCAGCCATGGCTCACGGGCCCAGCCGCTCCGCGGCATGTGGGATCTTCCCGGACCGGGGCACGAACCCGTGTCCCCTGCATCGGCAGGAGGACTCTCAACCACTGCGCCACCAAGGAATCCCAATTGTTTTATATTTTACTAGAATTTGAGACGTATAACACTGGAGCAGGGACATATGTAATATATATATATATATATACACACACACATAAAACATACATAATATATTACATAAAAGAAAAGTATAAATTAGTGCTAAGAGCAATGTGGCTAGCGATTACATAATCCCTATCATTCTTTTTTTTAATATGTTTCAGATGTACAGCATTATAATTCAACACCTATATACGCCAAAAAAATGATCACCAGCACAATTCTAGTTTCCATCCATCTAAAATTGGGTTTTTTTAATTTCCTCACATCAGAGAAATTTCTTGTTGCTACCTTGACCATTTTAATACGGTATCCTATAGTGTGTCCTTATTTATCTTTTTCCTACATCCCTCTGGGGCGAGTGACCTTTACAGCTCTGGACCCACATGTTCTAACTGGTACTGGGCTGCTATTTAGAATACAGGTGTCAATTACCTACTTAACAAATTGTAGCTGTTTACTTCCAACAGTAAATACAACTTTGTTTCTCCCAGTTAAGAACTGTTTTTCCTGCTGACTAGGGTTCCAAACCCCTATGACGGTCCCTCTCCTTTGCAAATAACATTAAATTCACTTTCGAAGGGAATCTATGTTATGGCTCCTTGAGTGTTCTCAACTCTGCCTCTCATTAAAGACCGGACCCTTTCATTGAGTAATACAACCAAATTGTATTAATTTCCTAGGGCTTCTGTAACAAACTACCACAAACTGGGTGACCAAAAACAACAGAAGTTTATTCTCTCCTAGTTCTGGAGGCTAGAAGTCTGAAATCAAGGTGTCTGAAGGCGCTAAAGAGGAATCCTTCCTTGCCTCTCCCTAGCTTTTGATGGCTGCTATCAGTTCTTGGAATTCATTGCCTTATAGCTGCACCACTCAATCTCCGCCTCTGTTGTCACATGGCCATCTTCCCTCTGTGTGTGTCTCTCTGGATTTCTTCTAAGGACACCAGCTATTGGATTGAGGGTCCACCCTAGTTGAATATGACCCCATCTTAACTAATTACATTTGCAAAGACTGTTTCCAAATAAGCTCGTATTCTGAGGTCCTGGGTATACATGAACTTTCAGGGGACACTATCAACCCGGTATGCTGACTTTTCCAAAGGACTAGATGTTTATCTCTATCAAACTTACCAGTCAGCAACATCTACAGACAGGGGCTAAATGGCAATTTCATAGGAAGGAATGTGCTAACTTCAAACAAGAAATTGTAAGAATAGAGTTCTTCTACCTCTAACATTATATACTAGTTAATAATTCTGCCCCAAACTCTACAGTCCATGTTTTTTTAAATGCACTTAGATCATAAAAATATTGGCATTTCTGTAGAACGCTATAACTTCCAAAACACTTTCACGTGCATTATGTAATTTCCTCATCACTACAGCCTAGTAATGTAAATGAACTTGTCATGATTAGCCCCAGTCTATACTTGGAGAAGTTAAGGCTCCATGTCTTGACTCAGATCGTGCAGTTACTTTTGTAATGCAGACCCAGGAGGAAGGTCACGTGATCTGACTCTTCACCCAGCATTCTTTCTACTGCCAAGTATGCGAAAGTGTTTAAAGTAGTGACTGGGAGAGCAAGGAAGTCTGGGTGAAGAGGTCTGGGTGGGAGTAGAGACCACTTCCCCATCATCTGTGAAGCTTTTTTCTAGCTAACTACATCCACGACCCTAGAATCTCTGAACAGCGCTGAAAATCCCCACAAGGCCTAACAACACACCCCTGCTTCCAAAACTGAGATCCACTGGTTAAAAATCTACAGAAGAGCCTCCTAAGCTGATTTTTTTTTTAATTTAATTGTATGGATTTGTGTCTGAGGTCAGAGCTTCTCAAACTTAAATGTGCGTATGAATCACTTGGGAATCTTGGGAAAGTAAGTTCTGAGTCAGTGGGCCTTTTGGATGGAGCCTGAGATTCTGCATCTCCAATAATCTCCAAGGTGATGCTGCTGATTCGTGGACCACATTTTGACTGATAAGCTCTGAAGTAGCCGTCATGATAGAACCCAGGAAGGACTCTATACAGATAACAGAATGAGTCTATGTGATTGTAGAAAATGTCCACTTCCGACAGCTACAAACAGCAGGACCTCTCTGCCCAATTAAACACCTCCTTAATCCCTAATAAGAACAGATGTGCTTGAGCCCATTTAAATCATGGGTCTCCAATGGTTGCTGTCAAAACAAGCCAAACAGAAATCCATTCAAGGCCCTTGTTTGTGATGCTTGGCTTCAGGCCATGAAGAACACCTGTCATCCATGCAACAGAAGCGTCCATGAGCTGCTGCTGCCCACTGGCCCAGGGACAGCACAGCAGCCTGCCCCCAGGAGCAGGTATCAGGTGAACCCCGCAAGTTCTCTGCAGTCACAGCTGGATTTGGCTCCCATCTAACCTTCCCCTTGGAAGAGCCGCTTCATTTCAGCATGACCCTCGTAAGTCTTCTGTTTTCTGGCATTCCATAATGTCGTCTTAATGATGTTGACCCCAAAACTACTTTCTAGAAGAGATTTGCTGCAGAGATTCATTAAAAGGAAAAATAATGATGGCATTACAGCTTTTGTTGTTTTCTTTCTTTGAAGCTGCTGTGACAGTCTTTAGATATGGGGCTAATGGTGGAAATAAATCCTTGCAGTTCCCTGTTAATGGTGATTGATGAGGCCGACTAGGTGTCCAAGGAACACAGCCAGTCTTTAATGGCACGTTAATTCTGTAAATGTGGAAGGCTTCCTTGCAGAAATTGGAAGTTGGAGTGGGTGAGAAATAATTCAACAAATGAGCATGCTTCTTTTTTTTTTTAATAAAGTGAATGGTATTTTATAAATTTATTTATTTTATTTTTGGCTGCATTGGGTCTTTGTTGCTGCTCGTGGGCTTTCTCTAGTTGCGGCGAGCGGGGGCTACTCTTCATTGTGGTGGAAGGGCTTCTCATTGCGGTGGCGTCTCTTGTTGCGGAGCATGGGCTCTAGGCACGCGGGCTCAGTAGTTGTGGCACGTGGGCTCAGTAGTTGTGGCTCACGGGCTCTAGAGCACAGGCTCGGTAGTTGTGGCGCACGGGCTCAGTTGCTCCGCGGCATGTGGGATCTTCCCAGACCAGGGCTCGAACCCGTGTCCCCTGCATTGGCAGGTGGATTCTTAACCACTGAGCCACCAGGAAAGCCCCCATAAATGGGTTCTTAAACTAGTTTTTGCCCTGTGTGATTTCAGAATGTACACTTAGGGTAAAATTTTATAAAAGAAAATAGTTCTGGCAAATAATATAGTGCGTGTCTCATAATGTTTTCATGTACCAAGAAACTGGTGTTTAAGAGAAAAATTTGTCTGTTTCTATTTCAAAACCTAAAGTTCTGGGCTTCCCTGGTGGCGCAGTGGTTGGGAGTCCGCCTGCCGATGCAGGGGACACGGGTTCGTGCCCCGGTCCGGGAGGATCCCACATGCCGCGGAGCGGCTGGGCCCGTGAGCCATGGCCGCTGAGCCTGCGTGTCCGGAGCCTGTGCTCCGCAACGGGAGACACCACAACAGTGAGAGGCCCGCATACCGCAAAAAAAAAAAAAAAAAAAAGAAACCCTAAAGTTCTTATTGGAATTCTTTAATATGAGGAAATATCATTTTCAAAGACAAATTATGATTTATTTAAGTCAAGGATCACTCAGAGTTTCTACCTGTGTAAGATAATAATGGCGATCTGTCAAGGCTACTCAGTCTCCCTGATAAACTTAGTCATAAACATGGCAGAGTCCTAGAGTTCCCAACTGCACAGCAAGTAAGGTTGAACTTCCAGCTTATAGAGTGGTCCCTCGGCATCTGCGGGGGATTGGTTCCAGGACACCCACGGATACCAAAATCCATGAATGCGCCAGTCCCTTATATAAAATGGTGTAGTACAGCCGGCCCTCCCTATCTGGGGATGCAGGACCCGTGGATACAGAGGGCCGACTGTGAATATTTTTATAATCTCTTCCCTTCTTGCCCTTTCCTACTGTCCTTGCAATGGAAACTTCTCTTCTTGTCTTCATTTGCACCCCTACCCCTATCTGTCCCACACCTCCTAGTTTGTGCTCTTCTAAATGCACATCTGAACATGTCATTCCCTTGTTTAAAATGTCTATGGCTTCTCCTCCTGACAGCAGTGTCCTCAAGCTTTAGCGAGCATCAGAATGACCTAGAGGGCTTGTGAAAACACAGGTAGCTGGGCCTCTGTCCAGAGCTTCTGATTCGATATATATGGAATGAGGCCTGCGAATTTGCATTTCTCACAAGTTACTACATAATGTTGACGCTTCTGGTCCAGGGACCACACTTTGAGGAAAACCCACCAAACTGTCCATTAATGCATCCAGCAGCCTTCAGGATTGGTCCATTGCCTAACTTCCCAGAAGCGCCCCACCCCCGCTCAGCTCTGTTCCTCCGCCTGCATCAGTCACACCAGACTCCTTGGGTCCCAGAAACCAGGGCTGTCGCAAGCTTGTGAAAGTTGTTTACTGCACAGATGACAGAGGCATCGTTCACATTCTAATCTCTTTATTGGTGCCCTCTGGAGCAGACCAGTGCACAGCCTATACCCTTATATGCAGCAGCCCTGAACTCACCAGGGACTCCTATGGAGGACCCCAGTCAAACAAAATTACTTGGAACTTTCTGAGCAAACCACATAGTCTGGGCTTTGAAGCTTCACTTATCCTGAGAGGTCAGCCTATCGTGCCCATTAACCCCTTTTCTGTGTGGAAACTTCTATCCATCCTTTAAGGCCTCCCTCACAAAAAGAAGATTTATGATTAGAATTGTCCTGAGAGCAAGGAAACATTTTTCCAATAGGAAAAAGAAGGATGATAGAGCTGTAAATACTCCACTGTTCAAAATACTCTGTGTTCAAAATCTGTTTTTTCTCCCTCAGGTTTTCATGAATTATCTTTTCAAAGAACTAGAAAATTGAAGGAGAGTAAGAAGGAGAAGAGAGAGGGAAGCTTCTTTTCATTTTCTTATTTTGTTTTAGGTCTTCACACATGTAAGATATTTGTTTACATAGGCACGGTATTTTAACAAATTATACTTGTAAATAAATATTAAATGCAACACTTGTAAGTTTACGCTTTTATGAAGTTTTTTCGTGACTTTCCTCTGATGCTTTACTTTTGGTTACATGGAACAGTGATTGTGTGTGTGTGTGTGTGTGTGTGTGTGTGTGTGTGTGTCTTTTTCATATTCTTTTTTATTGAAGTATAGTTGTATGTATGTACTTTTTCATAGTTAACCTACACTATTAATTCTTCTCAGTGGCTTAACATTTATTGCACAAACCTGAATCCACCCATATCTATACAAGGAACTATCACTTTATTCACTGGTTGGATTAACTGAGGCTCAAGTCATACTCAGCAAAAAGAAAAGTGATATAAAATGAATACAACACTTTTTTTAAGAAAATGTACCCTTCTGTGAAGGTGAAGCTGAAAGTTAATATGCAGTCAAAAGCAGGCTTCTCAAAGAATAAGGTAAAAAAAAATTTTAAAAGCAATCTGCTCAACATAATGAAAAAAAAAACCAGAAAGGATTATTAAAATTACAGAGCTTAAACTAGGAAATGATTATTTTGCTGAAGTTGTAAAGTTGGTCTGTTATCACAAAATGGGATATTTGTAATATGAATTTCTGTCGTTAAAAAAGTCTATTGCTGGTTAAAGCTTTTTGGCTGACTTTGGACCATGTGGAAGCAAGAGAAAATGACTAGGAACCTATCTTATTATTCTTGGGTAATTAGAAAATACTTGGTTTCTTCAAGGTCTATTCTCCTTTCCTCCAGTCCCTTTTTATGGTTATTCATTTATTTAAAACAGATTTGCGAAGTGTCTGCTCTGTTTCTACCTATAGAAAATAGGTAGTCATTCCCTTCCATAATTCGAAAATCCTGTTTGAGAAACGAAACTATCTCCTATGAAACTGTCAAATGATTAGTTAAGAAGCTTGTAAGGTTTTATGGGTGTAACAGATCAAAACTCTGGCCAACTGAAGCTAATACAGGGCGGGGGAGAGACAGCTTATTGGAAGGAACTGTTCCAAGGCAGAAATTGAGGGGCTTTGTCTGTCGCTCCTTCTTCTGGGACACTGCTATTAATGTGACTCCATCCAAGCAACTCCTAATCTCCAAGCCTCTCAGTTCAAACTTCAGGTTTGCAAGAGGAAGAGAAGCCAATGGGGCCAGCCTGGAGCAAGGGGATTGCCCCCTGGATCAACATTCCAAGGAGGTAAGGTTGCCAGATCAAATACAGAATGCCTAGTGAATTTCTTATAAACAACAAATACTTTGTTGTCTCATACAAAAATTTGATTCAGACTTAACTGGGCATCCTGTATCTTTATTTCCTAAATCTGGCAATCTTGCCAGGAGGCAGCTCTGTGAGCGCAGGCAAGGCTGCAAAGGGAGACCACGTGAGTAAATGCAAGAAGTGTGCGTGACCCCTTCTGTGCATTTGGTAACCCAAGAAATAGAGGCTTCAGGCATTCAGAGGAGAGACGCCAGTGTCATCTGGAGTGCAAGGGAGGGCTTCCTGGAGAAGTGGCAGGATTGGGGCAGATAGAGGACAATGGGGGAGGCAGTGCCTGATGGGATGAAAAGGAATGACATGCCCAGGAAGCAGTGAGGGTCCCAGCCTGGCTGGAAGGGGGAATTCAAGCCAGTTCAACCACCAAGCATGAGTAAAAAGGAATGGAAAGATGAAACCGGCTGAAAAACACATGAAAGCATAACGGTCTTTACAAGGGTCTCAAAATTTGAATCACTTACTGATTCCCCACCCACATTGAGGATGAGTCCCACTGGCACATAATTAACAAACCCCCTATGTGGTTTTCGAGAGTAATATTTGTTGACCTTCATTTTCCACTTGCTCACCTTCCCTGAGTTCACTCAGCTCAGGTAAGTGGAAGATGCGGCATCTTAGGAGCTTGACAGCTGTTAAGAAAAGTCCAACTTAGGGAATTCTTCTTGATTCATTTTGCGCCAAGTAATAAAACTGTCTTTCCTTATGGCCCTCCAACTTATGCCATGCACATGAATACGCTCTCTCTGTAGGATGTCAAAAGGACCACCATCTAGGCATTGGAGTCACACAAAGAATGAGGAACTTCTTACGGCTCAACAGGAATAGATGTATGATTTGGGAAGTTCTCGAATAATTATAACAATTAACATTTGGGGGGAATTCCCTGGCAGTCCAGTGGTTAAGACACTACGCACCCACTGCAGGGGGCACGGGTTCGAGCCCTTGTAGGGGAACTAAGATCCCGCATGCCATGTGGCGTGGCCAAATAAATAAATGAATAAGTTTAAATAATTAACATTTTTTAGCACTCTACAGCTTGCAAAGTGCTATCATGTATTTTATCTTATTTGTTCTCGTATTAGAATTCTTCAGAAAAGTAGAACCAATAGAATATATATATATACTCAGATTTTTCCATAACATCTTACAGAAAATCCGAACAAACTTTTTGGCCAACCCTATATATGTAAATGCATATATAGGGGTGTGTGTATTTATATACATATATAGACAGACAGATAGACATCAAGGAGCTGGCCTCACACAATTGTGAGGACTGGCAAGTCTGAAATCCACAGGGCAAGACAGCAGGCTGAAAATTCAAGTTAAGAGTTGATGTTTCAATCTTGAGTTCAAAATCCACACAGCAGGACTTCCCTGGTGGCGCAGTAGTTAAGAATCCGACTGCCAATGCAGGGGACACGGATTCAATCCCTGAATCCGTGGATCCCACATGCTGTGGAGCAACTAAGCCCATGCGCCATAATAACTGAGCCTGCGCTCCAAAGCCCACGAGCCACAACTACTCAGCTCGCGCACCTAGAGCCTGTGCTCTGCAACAAGAGAAGCCACCGCAATGAGAAGCCCGCACACCGCAACGGAGAGTAGCCCCCGCTCGCCGCAACTAGAGAAAGCCCGCGCGCAGCAACGAAGACCCAATGCAGCCAAAAAAATAAAATAATTAATTAAAATTTTATAAATAAATAAATAAAAGCAATGGCTTTAAAAAAAAACCCCAAATCTTAAAAAAAAACTAAAAATTCCACAGAGCAGGCCAGGCAGACTGGAAACTCAGGCAAGGTTTCTGTGTGACAGTCTCGAGGCAGAATTGCTTCTTCTTTGGAAAACTTGTCGTCATCTTAAGACCTTCAACTGATTGGACGAGGCCCACCCACGTGATGGAGGATAATCTGCTTTACTCAAAGTCTACTGATTTAAACATTAATCACACCTAAAAAATACCTTCACAAGTTCCAGACTGCTGTTGGATGCAACAACTGGGCACCACAGCCTAGCCAAGTTGGCACATAAAATTAGCCAGCACAGTCCTCAAAACAATGCTCTATAGGTAAGCAAAACAAGTCTTTATTTTCCACATTTTCTATATGGGAATAATAAGCCCTAGAAAAAAGCTAACTGTGGTGCCCAAGTCCTCAAAACTAATAGAATAATCAGAAGCAGTATTCAGACTCAGACTTGTCAACTCTAAGTCCCTTACTATTGCCTCCCCTCCACCCACCAGGTGCAGTAGAATCCCTGAATCTTTTGTTTCTTTATCTATAAAGTAAGACATGGCATACTTCCAGATTTCATCTAACTTGATTGTTCTATGATTTTTTTTTTTTACATTCTAGGTATCAAGTTAAATGAAATCCTGTTCAAAGGATATACTCCACTAATTCTCTTTCTTGTGTCCTTCCCCCAAAATCTGTTATTCACACACTAAAGGGAAGAGTCTGAACATTGATGGTGTGCGTTCTTGGAGTTAGGCTGAGCAGTCTAAAGAAAAGAGCCATAGTTCCTGCCCTTCAGGGGCCAATAGAGGCAGTAATGTCTGTGTTTCACCAAGCTTGGCCCATCTTCATTTTTACTCTCTGGCTCCTGAAGACTTTGTAAGAACAAATTACCTACAAAGAGGTTGTCTAATCACTGGAGTGGGTGTAAGATTAAAGGTGTCTCTATCTTACTGTTGCTCCTTTCTTTGCAGAGTTACTATGAATGAGATTAAAGTTCCCTTCACCAGCCTTCTACCTAATGACTTGCTTCCCCAAATCTAATCTTTTAAAATAAGAAATGTATCATGGATAGTGAAACGCAGCTTATTTCAGGAGATACCAAGAAAATATGACAAGAGTATCTTTAGTCATAAGACAGCCAAAAACTCTCCTCTCAAAAAATTGGTTTCAGATCTGAGAATAAAAACCAAAAGAAAAATTCGATAGTATGCAGAACTGGATTGCTTCTCACATCCCACCCCATCCCAAATGAAAAGCATCATACAGGCTTCCAGCTGACATCTGCTTGTGTGTGGATGACTAAGTCTTTTGAAACCCCTCATTCAGCAGTCCACAGATGGGGGGGTTGGGGATTGAATTTCTGGGCTCCTGTTATCCATGGGTCCAAAATAATTAAAAATCAACTGACCCTTTCAGTGATGCTCATTCTTTGCATGAGTCATGTGGTGCTAGCCCATAAGGGATTCATGCTTGTATATGCAAATCATCAGAGAACTTCAGCACAGAATCTCATTCGTCCTGGGAGGGCAAGCGGATATTTGTGAGAAGAAAGGGCTGACCATCAACCAAGGGCCCCCAGCCTTAGAGGAGAGCATCATGGTTTCAAGGAATATGAGATATTAGGACTGCAAACAGTCCTAGATTATTCTTCCTTTGGTGCAAATCACAGGATTTATTTTCTGGTTTGCTGAGTCCAGTAGTCTTCTGGGAAACAGCTAGAAATAGAAGATAGGTAGATGAAAGTCATGATATTTTTACCTACTTCTCACTTCTTCCCTCAACAAATGGTTTGGTCTTTGGCTTACAGGCTTAGAACTGTCATTGTGCTCTGTCCTCTTCCTGAAAATAGAAGAAGTTTCATGTTTCTAATAATGCTCATCACAGACCTTCTTCCTGCCGACTTAAATAAGTTGATTCTCTCCTGAAAATTCTTATAATCACGTTTCCCCATGTTGTTTCCTATTGCTGACCAGGTTTTGTTTTTTTTAATGTACTCTATTCCACTAAGAAGATAACACAGGAGTGCTATATAGTTAAGAGCTTATAACTCACTCAGTTTCACCTCTCAGCACATACTTGTCAAAGAAGGAAGGAGAGTTTGGGGGAGATGAGAGAGAGAAAGTATCTGCACTGACCTCAGTGCAAGGCACCCAAGTTCCCATGTGTTTTGGGGGAGTACTGAGGGTTGGTGAATACAAAACAGATTATCACTCAGGAGGCCCAAGCTTGAAAACTTTCTGCATATTTTAAGACTCAAGGCAGGTCAGATTCACCCGAAGCGACCTCAGTCTACCTCTTTCTTTTTTAATTTTGATATAATTGACATACAACATTGATTTAATTTTAGGTGTACAGCATAATGATTTGATATCTGTCTATATTATGAAATGATTACCACAATGAGTTTAGTTAACATCCATCACTTCACATAGTAACAAAATGTTTTTCCTGTGATGCGACTTTTAAGATCTACTCTCTTCTACTCTATTAACCCCTTGCTGTACATCCCCGGGACTCAATTTATTTTATTGTTGGAAGTTCATACCCTTTGACCAACCTCACCCATTCCGCCCACACACCCAGCCAACCTCAGTCCAGTTCTTAAATATTGGCAAACTAGATGGTTCAGTCCTAAGGCAGATAAGCTACAGTTATCTGGGTTTGGCATGCAAACCACTGGCGAGGGGAAACAATGTGCTTGAAAGTCTTTAAACTATGAACACGAAATAGGTCTCCAGTTGTATTTAAATGGGGGAGAAGCGGTTTGTGTTCATTATTCCCTCCCAACGCTGACCAAAGGCTTTTTCCAGACGCAACTCCAGCACGTATAGTACTTTCCATTTTATAGATGCTGCATGTGCTTGACCTAGTCTGGTCCTTAACAAGCCTCTCAGGCAGGTGAGGCAACTGGAAGGCACCTCATTTTGCAGATGAGGGCACTGATGTTTGCAGAGGAAACTGTCTTGTCCGCGTGGCCACGGAGGTAGGGCCATGGGTTTTATTTATTTTTTAACATCTTTATTGGAGTATAATTGCTTTACAATGGTAGGTTAGTTTCTGCTGTATAACAAAGTGAATCTCCTCCCTCATGCGTCTCCCTCCTACCCTCCCTATCCCACCCCTCTAGGTGGTCACAAAGCACCGAGCTGATCTCCCTGTGCTATGCGGCTACTTCCCACTGGCTATCTATTTTACATTTGGTAGTGTATATATGGCCATGCCACTCTCTCACTTCGTCCCAGCTTACCCTTTCCCCCCCCTGTGTCCTCAAATCCATTCTCTACATCTGCGTCTTTATACCTGTCCTGCCCCTAGGTTCTTCAGAACCTTTTTTTTTTTTTAAGATTCCAAATATATGTGTTAGCATACGGTATTTGTTTTACTCTTTCTGACTTACTTCACTCTGTATGACAGACTCTAGGTCCATCCACCTCACTACAAATAACTCAATTTCATTTCTTTTTATGGCTGAGTAATATTCCACTGTATATATGTGCCTCATCTTCTTTATCCATTCATCTGTCGATGGACACTTAGGTTGCTTCCATGTCCTGGCTATTGTAAATAGAGCTGCAGTGAACATTGTGGTACATGACTCTTTTTGAATTATGGTATTCTCAGGGTATATGCCCAGTAGTGGGATTGCTGGGTCGTATGATAGTTCTATTTTTAGTTTTTTAAGGAACCACCATACTGTTCTCCATAGTGGCTGTATCAATTTACATTCCCACCAACAGTGCAAAAAGTTTCCCTTTTCTCCACACCCTCTCCAGCATTTATTGTTTGTAGATTTTTTGATGACGGCCATTCTGACCAGTGTGAGGTGATACCTCGTTGTAGTTTTGATTTGCATTTCTCTAATGATTAGTGATGTTGAGCATCCTTTCATGTGTTTGTTGGCAATCTGTAGATCTTCTTTGGAGAAATGTCTATTTAGGTCATCTGCCCATTTTTGCATTGGGTTGTTTATTTTTTGGAAATTGAGCTGCATGAGCTGCTTGTAAATTTGGGGGATTAAATCCTTTGTCAGTTACTTCATTTGCAAATATTTTCTCCCATTCTGAGGGTTCTGTTTTCGTCTTGTTTGTGTTTTCCTTTGCTGTGCAAAAGCTTTTAAGTTTCATTAGGTCCCATTGGTTTATTTTTGTTTTTATTTCCATTTCTCTAGGAGGTGGGTCAAAAAGGATCTTGCTGTGATTTATGTCATAGAGTGTTCTGCCTACATTTTCAGTTTATTGGTTTATTTTTGTTTTGAGGTGCAGGTCCTGTCCCTATTCTTTTGTCTCTGTTTTTTCTTTTTTCTTTTGCCCTACCCAGGTATGTGGGGAGTTTCTTGCCTTTTGGGAGGTCTGAGGTCTTCTGCATTCAGTAACTGTTCTGTAGGAGTTGTTCCACATGTAGATGTATTTCTGATGTATTTGTGGGGAGGAAGGTGATCTCCACGTCTTACTCCTCCGCCATCTTGAAGGTCTCATCAGGCCATGTATTTTAATTCCTTGTCTTGTGTTCTTTCCACCACAAAACACCCACTATCTTCAAAAGATATAAAATCAACAAGTTGGTAAATAGGGGCAAATCTCCACCTGCCTTACTTCTCTCACAAACAGAAATCGATGCAACCAACTTTTGGGACCCAGTAATGCCAGTGCCAGGAGCCCTGTTCTTACCTCTGTGTGATCCTCTGAAAGTCTGTGTCTAAGTGAAGAATTAAATCATTATCCGGGCAATGCAAAAGGGAAGAAAAGTGTTATCCAGAAAGAATGTCTATTTCCAGTAACTAAATGCTTGGAACATACAGAGTACGATGTTTTACAAAGCCTTCGCATTTGAATCTTTTATTTCTTAAGCAACAAAATTATATGTTGGCAATTCAACCAAAACGATGGGCTCAACTATGACTTGTCCTTGGTTTGGTTTGCAGACATGAATGGAATTAGCACAATGTTTTAGTTGAGAAAGAGACTCGCCATATGTTAGAGGTGAAAGGAACCTTGGAAATGATGTAATCCAAATTCCAAGGGGGTTGACGGATATCACCCAGGTAATTGTTTGGAATTTCCATTTCATTTGCGATATACAAACATAAGTCTATTTGCTGGAGCCGAAAGAGCCAGCTCTGGAGGCTGGGTATTAGGGGTGACAGGATTAAAAACCTAATTTGTGCATGGTTATAACAAATGAAGCAATACGTAAATGCCATAAGGGTTTGCTGTACCAAAGTAAATATCCATGTTTAGAGGTGTATCCTGTAACTTAGAGCAAAATTTCACATTTGTTCTATTTATTGTGTTAAAAAAAAAGAAAACTCTACCATAAAACAATAACCTTGCATTTGGCTTATTGCATCACACATCACCCTTGGTATATATTGAATAATTTGTCTAAGGTGCTGTCTTTCTTGGAGAATTCCAAGTTTCACAAGATAATTAAAATAAACCATTCCTTTACATTGATAGCAAATGGGTTTTGACAGATTGAACATGAGACAGAAAATAATGCGCTGCAATACCTTATAGTTTAACATGAATGTGGGGTTGCTAAGGGCTTGAGTGATTGGATATTTTTTCTTGAGTAATTCCTTTTCTTCAAGAATGTCCTTCAAATCTTGCTGTGCCCATGCTAAAGTTTCAGGTGTTAAAAGTAGCCATATTCATTAAGTTGCCATCAACCAGACCATAGACTAAGTCAGAACTATACAATGTTCATTATTTCCCAAAGTTACATACGAAAGTAAAATGACCTACAATCTCGGTCAGATTGTGGAGTCATGGAAAACCTGAAGGTCCACCTTGGATCATCCGCTTTGTTCTTTGTCTAAAAGGTTGGAAGATAGTAGAATGGTTTCATTTGTATTTCTGCTTTTCTCTTGCTCTTGCCCTAAATAAAATGCATCCAAAACAGGCAGGTGAACAGATAAGAAGATATGGAAAATCTAGAATATAGATTATCAGCACAAGAATGCTGGCAGCAATCCCAGTACTTAAAATGCCCAAAGGTATATCAGGAACAGTGTGACCGTCTAGAAAATACAGAGGAACCTAGTTCCTTATGGTAAGAACATAAGAGTAAACGGAATCTGACCAATGCTTCCTAAGAATATTTAAGTGACAGAATATTGTAAATGTCCCCCTTCCATTGGCCCCTGAGGGGAAAGCTTTGAGTTGAGCATTCCCAGCGTGTCCTTAATAAACCCTCTGAATCCATTATCCATGGGTTTATCTAAACCTTCTTGAGGCGATTTCTAACTTTAGCCTTCACAGTCTCTGGAGTAGATGAAGAGAACCTTTATTCTACTGTCATTCATTGATCCACATTTTTAAAGGAACTCCTGAAGTATACTCAGGTAAAAAGTACTTAGTTTTGCTTAAGAAAAAATTATAAAACACTAGTAATTCAGTACTGTTCTTTTTTTTTTTTTTAATTTATTTATTTATTTTTGGCTGTGTTGGGTCTTCGTTTCTGTGCGAGGGCCTTCCCCAGCCGTGGCAAGCAGGGGCCACTCTTCATCGCGGTGCGCGGTCCTCTCACTATCGCGGCCTCTCTTGTTGCGGAGCACAGGCCCCAGACACGCAGGCTCAGCAGTTGTGGCTCACGGGCCCAGCTGCTCCGCGGCATGTGGGATCCTCACAGACCAGGGCTCGAACCCGTGTCCCCTGCATTAGCAGGCAGACCCTCAACCACTGCGCCACCAGGGAAGCCCCTCAGTACCGTTCTTTAAGTTAAGAAAACTTAAATCTTTACTTCATTTCTGCAGTGCATTCTGGAACAAACTATGGTTTTCACTCTAAAGTGATTTAAGAGGAAAGATGGGAGCTGGAAGAAACAGGAAGAAAAAACAATGAAAGGTATAAATGAGGCATAAGAGGAGAAAAGAGCAAGGGTAAAGAGAATAACCCAGAAGTAGAGAAACTTAGAAGGATAAAGAGGAGAGAAGTTCAGAAGTCCTGATGTCAGTTATAGATAATTTTTTTCACAGTCTCATGTTTACTGGGATGTGTGGCCTCAGGATGTTTAACCATTGTCTACTGAATGCTGAATTTCTAACTTAAACAGTGTCAGGATACTTTTCTCAGAGCTACAGATAATAACAGTGATACCTCTTGAGGTCATTGGCAAAGGTCAGATGAAACCAAGCCAGACCTAACCTAGGTAAGAGAGGTTTCCTACTTCACCAAGAATCATGTGTTCCAGACGCACAATCTGTACTAAGCAAAGAAGTGCTTTATTCTGTTGCCCTCAAACCTTCATCTTCATGCTTTGCCTTATCAATCTAGAGCACTGGGTTACAGTGAGGAAACCCCTGCTTAAGCTGTCTATACCCTGCATGGGTTTACAGATCTCCCACATACCTGTTCTTGGTCTTCGTCTTTCCAGACTGAAGTCCTGTTCATTTCAGCCTCTAACACTATGAGTAATTTTCATTTATTTGGTGATGTCTGTGTGTCGGGTAATCTTCACAACAGCCATGAAATAACTACGATGGTTGTCTTCATTCGACAGATCTGTAAACTGAGACATAGAGAGGTTAAGTAACTTGCCCAAAGTCACACAGTAAGCGATAAAGCCAAGCTCAGAGGTCAGAATGACTGACTCCAAAATTCAGTCACTGATCCTCTTTTTACTTCTTATTGAGCGCTTCCTCTCTCCTTCCACATCTGATATGGTGCGGCCCTGCCTCTGCCCCACGGGGATCCCTGAACCGAGATCACCATGGACAATCTTCAAGTTCTTTGTTCTGAAACCTTTCTCAACTGAATGAAGTTAGCTCATAACCCTCCTCTCCCGCCAGAGGCTGGCCAGAGGCCACATAGCCCAGGGTGGGGGCTCCCTCACTTCAGTGCTTACCACACAAATCGCACGTGTTCTATGGAAACATTGTTGTACTGAGGCCATATTATCTCTCCACGCATAGGTCTGCATTCGCGTTTTTAGTTGTAGAATAAAACTTCTGGCAATCATGAATTTTTTCTAGCTAATATACCATGTATGGCAATTCATGGAAGGAAACATAAACCGGGTGGTTAAGAGAGAAAAATTACAAATAACTAAGAGAGGAGAGATGACGATTCCCCGAAAACTCTTCCAAAGGTGCCTAAGAACAATGGGCAAGGGGTGGGGGGGGAGAATGGATTTTTTTCAAATGGCTTAGACCCTAGAATTAAAAAGTATATTACATTAGGCTTCTTTTTATTATTGTTAATTTTTCCTGAGAGTAGATTTGCTTTACAATGTTGTGTTATCGTCTGCTGTACAGCAAAGTGAATCAGCTGTACGTGTATGTATACCCTCTCTTTCTTGGATTTCCTTCTCATTTAAGTTACCACAGAGCATTAGCTATCTCATTAGTTATCTGTTTTATGCACATTAAGCTTCTAAGTGAAATGAACTCATAAAAAGTGGACGTATTTGTATTAGTTGGAGAATTTGGGGTTGTAAAGTCACCTTCTTGGAATACCTTTGAGCAAGACATATCCTTTAAAGAATGGTGAACGCATATGTCTCCTAGCTGCCTAAGCAACTAAGAGGCCTTGCTGACCTGACTTTCTTTTCTTTTCCAGATCTTGGCTATCGTGTCCATCTTGTTCATCGTACTCTCCACCATTGCGCTGTCTCTCAACACGCTACCAGAGCTGCAGGAGATGGATGAATTTGGACAGCCCAATGACAACCCCCAGTTAGCCCACGTGGAGGCCGTGTGTATCGCCTGGTTTACCATGGAGTACCTTTTACGGTTCCTGTCCTCACCAAATAAATGGAAGTTCTTTAAGGGCCCACTGAACGTTATCGACTTGCTGGCCATCTTGCCGTATTACGTCACCATTTTCCTCACGGAGTCCAACAAGAGCGTGCTGCAGTTCCAGAACGTGAGGCGCGTGGTCCAGATCTTCCGAATCATGCGTATCCTCAGGATCCTGAAACTCGCCAGACACTCGACGGGCCTGCAGTCCCTGGGTTTCACCCTCAGGCGGAGTTACAATGAACTGGGCTTGTTGATACTGTTCTTGGCCATGGGGATAATGATATTCTCCAGCCTGGTGTTTTTTGCCGAGAAGGACGAAGATGCTACCAAGTTCACCAGCATCCCGGCCTCATTTTGGTGGGCCACCATCACCATGACCACCGTCGGCTACGGTGACATCTACCCGAAAACATTATTAGGAAAGATTGTGGGAGGCCTCTGCTGTATTGCAGGCGTTCTGGTGATTGCCCTTCCTATCCCAATCATCGTGAACAACTTCTCTGAGTTTTACAAGGAGCAGAAACGCCAGGAGAAGGCCATTAAAAGGAGAGAGGCTCTCGAGCGGGCCAAGAGGAATGGAAGCATCGTTTCTATGAACTTAAAAGATGCCTTTGCTCGCAGTATGGAACTGATAGACGTGGCTGTGGAGAAGACCGGAGAGTCGGCCAATACGAAAGACTCCACGGGGGATAATCGCCTCTCTCCAAGCCGGTGGAAGTGGGCCCGGAAGGCTCTGTCGGAGACAAGCTCCAACAAGTCGTACGAGAATAAGTACCAGGAGGTCAGCCAAAAAGACTCCCACGAGCAGCTGAACAACACTTCTTCCTCCAGCCCACAGCATCTGAGCGCCCAGAAACTGGAGATGCTGTACAACGAGATCACCAAGACGCAGCCTCACTCCCACCCGAATCCCGAGCGCCAGCAGCAGCCCGAGAGGCCGTCTGCGTACGAAGAAGAGATAGAGATGGAGGAGGTGATCTGCCCGCAGGAGCAGCTGGCCGTGGCGCAGGCCGAGGGCATCGTGGACATGAAGAGCACCTCCAGCATCGACAGCTTCACGAGCTGCGCCACCGACTTCACGGAGACCGAGAGGTCGCCCCTGCCGCCGCCCTCCGCTTGCCACCTGCAGATGAAGTTCCCACCCGACCTCGCCCGGATAGAAGAGCACCAAAGAGCCAGGGCCCCCCCATTCCTCACCCTAACCCGAGAGAAGATGCCCGCGGCCAGAGACGCCAGCCCAGAATACGCTCCAATCGACGTAACTGTGAACCTCGACTCCAGTGGGTCCCAGGGTGGGCCCCACGGCCCCTCGCAGTCGGACAGTGCCGCCGAGAGCCCGAGGAGCTCGCTGAAAGGCAGCAACCCACTCAAGTCCGGATCGCTCAAGGTGAACTTCAAGGACAACAGAGGCGGGGCCCCGCAGACCCCACCCAGCACGGCCAGGCCACTGCCGGTCACCGCGGCGGACTTCCCACTCACCACCCCGCAGCTCATCAGCACCATCCTCTTAGAAGAAACCCCCTCCCAGGGAGACAGACCCTTGCTGGGCGCCGAGGTTCCGGCACATTGTCAGGGACCCTCCAAAGGGCTGACGCCTCGGTTTCCCAAGCAGAAACTCTTTCCTTTCTCATCCAGAGAGAGGAGGAGCTTCACGGAAATAGACACGGGCGAAGACGATGATTTCTTAGAGCTCCAAGGGACCACGAGGCAGGACAAGCAGGCGGACTCCAACCCGAACTGCTTTGCAGATAAGCCTAGTGACGGAAGAGACCCTTTACGAGAAGAGGCCTCTGTGGGCGCTTCCTCTCCACAGGACACAAGTCACAACTGTAGGCAAGACATTTACCATGCTGTGGCGGAAGTTAAAAAGGACACCAGTCAAGAAGGGTGCAAGATGGAAAACCACTTGTTTGCCCCAGAAATTCATTCCAACCCAGGAGACACAGGTTACTGTCCCACACGTGAAACCAGCATGTGACTAGTTACAAAGGCAATAATAAAAACAAAAACAAACAAACAAAAAACTTGTTTCTTAAAAATGCGGTTAATAATGCCTGTGAACTAAAAAGTGGGAAGCCCCTCTCCCCAAAACAGTGCATAAAATGTTATTTTTGCATGGCATGAACAGTTTAGTTTAAGTACTGTTTAAATAAAGCATCAAGACTGCATTTTGTAACAAACAAACAAAAATGACTGAAGAACAGTGAACAAATAAAGAGAGCTCTATTACGAACCGGTATTCTGCAATGTCTGACATTTTTGATCCTTTCATTTCAAATTGTAGACAGAGTTTCGACTTTGAGCTTTTCCGTTACAATGAATTTTAGAATTTGCACATGAAAGGATGAAATGTCATTGCATGAGTTCGTAATTGCCAGGCAAGGTGCTTTGAGCTTGCGAAATGGGTAACTTTGTAAATAACGGGGCTTGGGATGCAAAAGTGTCAAGAACAGATGGAAAGAAGTTTCTGAGACACAGGCACCTCCTTCACAGCTACTGCCTGGAGGAGCTGTACAGACTTCTTGTTGCAAAATTGCAACCTTTTCTTAAAGCATCCCACATATCTTGCTTTGGGTTATAAAGCTCTTATAAGTACATCTGTTTAAAGGAATACAGTATTTTTATTGACTTGTGATATAACTCATAGGGTACATTTTTCTTTTTTGCTTCTGCTTAGTTGTGGCATTTATGGTTTTATTTATAAGTCATGGAAATAGGCAAGATGTAATGACCAGATATCCAAAAACTTGGAATTGCAGTTTGAAATTTTGCCAGTCAATTATATATCACTAATATCATGGGGAAAAGTATGTATCATGCCACAACCTATTACAGAAATGCATTTTTTAAAAACCTGAACATACTTAAAAGGTGATATTATACAACTAAACTTTTTTTTAATGTCCCTCCACTTTTGGAAAGCAGTTCTTTAAAAAAAAAAAAAGAAGAAGAAGGGGACTTCCCTGGTGGCACAGTGATTAAGGATCCGTCTGCCAATATGCGGAACATGGGTTCAACCCCAGGTCCCAGAAGATCCCACATGCCGCAGAGCAACTAAGCCCATGCACCACAACTACTGAGCCCGGGCGCCTAGAGCCCGTGCTCTGCAAGAAGAGAAGCCACCACAACGAGAAGCCCGCGCACCGCAACGAAGAGTAGACCCCGCTCCCCGCAACTAGAGAAAACCCGCGCGCAGCAACAAAGACCCAACGCAGCCAAAAATCAATAAAATAAATAAAATTTTTAAAAAATATATGTTGACCATCTAAAGACGACTGTATTTTCCACTTGAATCCAACATAACCTTTTCTGTCTAAAGATCTAAAGATAGAATGTAGACATGCCAAAATGGGAATTCCAAAAAGTGACTTTTGGCAAACTAAAAGCAGCGTTGTTTAAGTAAGACTGCCACCCCGTCCACCTGTACCCCATAGATAGAGTTGGGTTTGGAAATGAGTTAACATATAAAGAACCCTGGCCTGGGACTTCCCTGGCAGTCCAGTGGTTAAGACTCCACGCTTCCACTGCAGGGGGCACAGGGTTCCATCCCTGTTGGGGAGCTAAGATCCCGCATGCCACATGGTCTGCCCAAAAAAAAAAAAAAAAAAAGAACCCTGGCCTGATAATGGGTCACCCATTATTTCCCAGTGAGGGGAGAAAACACTGCCACCTGGGGAAGGCCACAAATGCCAGTAGCACCATCCAGTGATTGCAGCATCTAGAAACACCCCGTGTTTCCAACGCTCCCAAGAGGTGGAAGATTATCCTAGTTGAAAGCAATACTTCCAGCATTTTCGACCGAGAACAGTGAAATCCAGAGGCGTTAGGATACGGCTAGTGACTGTCCTGTTAGTGAAGACTGTGTAAAACCCAGGTCATTTGGATCAAATTTGCCTCACAGGAAATCAAGGCTCTAGCTCGATATGCAACTACCTGATGGGTGATCCTGGATGAGCCTTGAAATCCTCTCTTAGTTTCAGTTTTACCCCAATAAAAATCAAGACAAATTATTTCTAAGGTACCTTAAGACTGCAAATTAATATGATTCCTTGATCTCTCAGGAATGTGCAAGTTTGCCTCCACGTAATGCATTTTGTACGTGTGTGTGGGTGTGGGTGTATAGTTCCGAGAAATAAGAAAATTCTGGGCCCAATTTAAAGCACAACTTTTTGTTTAAGGAAAAAAAATTCTAAATTTTATTCTATTTTTAAAAGAAAAACAAAAACACCAGAAAAAGGACAACCCAAATATTTAGAACCTCACTTAAGACTTTAAGGAATAACATGTCTTTATTAACAGAATCTGGTCATTATGTCTCAGATAAGAAAACAAGTTTTGACCTTAGCTGAAATCCAAGCAGCCCTACTGCTAAAAATAATTTTAAACATTTCTTTTTCACTGTGCTTATTAGAATTTCCTGATGGTTTTTATGTTTGTTTCAGAGCACAACCTTTAAGAGTTTATGGTCATTAATCATTGATATTTACATCACTCATACTTATCTCAGTGTCTGAAACTAAATGTTGCTCAGTTTTTGTAAATCTAGAGTGTCTGAATTTTCTATATATAATTTTTCAAGTAAACAGATATATCTGCTGTTAGACAAATAGCAAATAAGTCACGAAAATTATTTTCTTTACATAGTCTCATGAAGCAGTTATTTTGTAATGTCTCTGTACTGATGAATCTGAAGTTTTTAAAAGTTATCTGGTAGTTTACTAACGCCGACCTTTCTTATGTCCACTAGGCCTTTCACTGACAATCCTGCTCCAGAATGCTTAATGTTAGAAGTCTTTCCTAGATAAGGAATTCCAGACATTCTCCCCAAAGGCCTTCTCCCTAAAAGCTTTTCCCCTTTAATATTTTTCTTAAGTTTTAAAGAATTTTCAAGAACCTCCTATGGAAAGTTTAAGCTTCAATTCTTCTCAGCCCCTCTGAGCCAAAAGTCTTCAGCTAGGAAAAAATAAAATAAAATCTCCTCTAAAAAAAATTTTGGGTCTTCCCTGGTGGCCCAGTGGTTGAGAGTCCGCCTGCCGATGCAGGGGACTCGGGTTCGTGCCCTGGTCCGGGAAGATCCCACATGCCGCGGAGCGGCTGGGCCCGTGAGCCATGGCCGCTGGGCCTGCGCGTCCGGAGCCTGTACTCCGCAGCGGGAGAGGCCACAACAGTGAGAGGCCCGCGTACCGCAAAAAAAAAAGTCATGAAAATGCTGCATTTTACTTCGTAACATATGTTTCAATATCAAAGAAATCATGTTTTCTCTTACTTACTGACTAGAAAAATGGATACTCTTTTAACTTCAAATACCTCTTTCGTACCCCCTGGAAAACACATCCCCAGTTTGAGAAGCACTGCCTAAGTGGTGGGGACATAGGCTGTTTCCCTGAGGGGCCCTGGAGGTTTCTGCTGCTGGGAGAGCTTGCTCATTGTCACCTGGCTCGGTGACCAGGGACAAATGTCGACAAGGAAAGACTGTTTGAATGAACTCAAAATAACACAGTCCCAGGCACTGTTAATTCAGTTCTGCTGGCTATCCTAACGGGTGTAAATGGCCACAAGATTGTTTTAGCTTAAAGCTTGAGGTCGATCACAAGAGGATAGAAATGGGTGCACGGATATATGTCTTGAGTTGGGTCACAAATACAGGAGTGACACCCTGAATGCCTAGTGTTCACCTAATTAGTCTCTAAACATTTTCACTAGAAATTTCTCCACTCCGGCACAGCCAACAGGTTTGAAGCAAGCATTTAGATCAAGCATTATCCTGATATGAACTAGATTTGGTAACAAGAATAGTGCCAAGCATCTGTTCCCATTAATTTCTTGTCAAAACAGTCTCACTGTCACATAGACATGAGGAAAGTCAACAATTCAACTATTTTCTCTTGGGATTTGAATAGAAAAAAAAAAAAGCCTTATGTATGTAGAGTATTTTAAGAGTTTTTGGTCATGCTTAATACTCAGCCTTCTGAATCAGGTATTATTTATCAATAAAAGACCAGCGAGGTTAGGAATCTTGTTCAAGTTCACACTGGTCACTGGTGAATAGTAGAACAAGACCTCGTCCACATCCTCTGGCTTCAAGTCCAGCATTCCAATAAACAACAGGAAAATATGTTTAGTTAAGGAGGTTTTTTCTATTAATATTTAAAATTACGTAAATAAAAGCAGAGGTGCATTTATCGTCATGCAGTTTTCTTAAAGCAGCAGTGGATCATGCCAAATGTTAATGACTTGAGATAAATGACACTGACCATCTTTAGCACATATGTTTGCCCATTCGGGATTCTGGTTATAAGGTACACATTCCTGGGTCAAAGAGAAGAATTTATTACTCGTGATGTAACATGAATATACATTAGGCAGAGGGCTGAAGGAAGCCACTTGATTTTCTACAAAAAAAAAGAACTTCAGAGCTATTAATACTTCAAAGTTCAAAAATACTGTCTAACAGATTTTGATTGGCATTTCACTATTCATTCATTCAGTAAATACTAGGTGAGCGCCCCTGTATTCTACAGAAGGCATCGTGCTTGGTGTTAGCGTACAGCTCCCAGCCTCCTGGAGCTTATTACTGCCTTGCCCATTTAAAACCAGGCTGAGAAAAAAAAATTTTTTAATAATAAATAAAAATTTTTAAAATAAATAAAACCAGGCTGAGGATCATTTGGGTTACTGGAAAGTGTCTCTTCTGAGTACGCAAAAATTGTTCAATTATCAAACCGGGGAAGCATATGACAGGAACAAGTGAAATGCTTTTCCAAAGAACTGTTTTCCTAAGAAATAGATGGATGATATAAATGGAAGACTGGTACATAATTATTTTTGAATCACAGTTTAGATTTACATTTGAGATAAAAAATGGTTAATCTGATTGAGTAAAGTTATGGGTTGTCTTTCCTTATTATCTGATAAATTGAAAAATAATTTTTTAGTTAGATATATTGCTTTTCAAAATAGCCTAATAATAGTCTATCACCAATAACTAGAGCAAAATTTGATGCCAGTTTTAAAAAATCTCTAACAAATTTTATATTTTAATAGTGTGTTGATGGTTATTGGGTGAAAAACAAAACATTTTAATGTTTTTTCTTACTTCTTGTCGACTATAGGCAACATGTTAGCAATGTATCACTATTCTGTTTAGTCTTCTGAATTTCTAAATGAAAGATGTTTAAAATTCAGTAATTAGGGGCTTCCCTGGCTGTCCAGTGGTTAAGACTCTGCACTTACACTTGTTGGGGAACTAAGATCCCGCATGCCGTGCAGTGTGGCCAAAAAAATTTTTTTTAGTAAATAAATAAAATTCAGTAATCAAAAGTTGCTTAACTTGACTCAAGGAATTTATTCACTTAGGTCCATGTGAATTTGAAAATATATTGAGTACTTTTCCACTGCCACTGTCATCACCCAAACAGAACTAAAAAAAGAAAAAGGAGACTCTACAAAATCTAAGTAAAAAAATGCAAACATTCAAAGGCCCATGCCCTAATAAGAAAGAGGAAAGGTCTCAATTCCAACTTGGTGAACATTCTATATTATTGAAGTTACCACTCATTGGAATATAATGCTATTCTTTAGTGGTTCCAATTACCATTTCTTCTACTTGATGTCTTAAAACAGCCTGATTTAATTTCATAAATCTTATTTACCATTGCCATTAATGCATAATCTCTTCCTTATTAAGTCTGAAAGGGTTGTAGCCTATAAATATACATATAAATAAAGGAAGGTGAGGGATTATCTTCAGTAATAAGACAACCCAAGGCCAGCAAAAGATACAAATACCACCAAAACAAAGGAAGAAAGACTAAGAAATATGTCGGTAAACTAAACGTGTTTTTGAGCAGAGAAATTTATATTTGGTACATGTATGTGTATATATATATATATATATATACATAAAAGAATATATATATATTCTTGTATATAATTTAGACTAAATACTTATTAACATGAAATTTGCAATTGAGACCATACTTTCAACTTTAATCTCTCTCCTGAAGAAATGATTTCTTATTATCTAACAGATGCTTCCATATTTCTGGGATAAAATATTTCATTCAACAAACATGTATTTTCTACCCTATGCCAGAAATTAACTTACGCACAGTTCATTCCCTCAGTTTTACAGTCTAGCAGAGATTTCATATTTAAAGAGATTATATTCCCAAGTGAAATCCAGTTCCACAGGGTGAGCTGGAAATAGTATGGCAATATGTTTGAGTTTGTTGCCTGAGAATTTCTGTTATCCACTTTTATTTTCTCTCAGACTCAAGTTATTTATTTTCATTCCTTAATCTAGAATCTGAATGACCACCGCATAAGCTTTCTAAACATCCATGCATAAAATTATAGTAGCTGTCTGAAAGCTAGTGACAATTTCTTTCAATATAGATATTGCCCACTTCAGCCAAAGGACATATGACTCTGGCAAAAATGATGTTGAAAATAATTGTTTTATACTCCCGTAACTGTTCTGTTTGATTTTTTTTTAAATCCTAGCCTGTATGCTGTGGGAGAAGCCATCACTACCTGCTGGTGAGGAAAGCTTAATGCCAATCTGAGCAATATAGTTTATCTCCCATCCACTGTGGGTAATGCTGGCAAGGGATGTAGCTGAATAGCGTTTCTTTTACATATTTTTGCTCCATTTCAACCTAAAAAGACTTCAGATTGAATACCAAACTATACAGACTTTCAAAATCAAGACTCAGGGAGATAGACACAAAATAGTGGCAGCAGAGGTAAATAACACAGATTCTGGAAGGATGTCAGGAGCCCGCCATCCTGCTTTTTTAGTCTCTATGTTGAATGCCCTCTAGTGGTCAGTTTGAGAGAAAGTGAAATTCTATTTGCCAAGAAAGGATGTGGTAAGGAGGATTTGAAAGAAAGTTCTCTACCGTTTTCCACCTTCTATTACCCGTGCATATAGTCAAAATCATAACTATGTCACAGATATTTTTTTTCAGTGATCATTTCTTGGTTTTCTTTTTCTTATTCCAAAATCTGATAAAATTGTTGCTGCCCTCTGCACAGCACTTTCAAGAGTCCTACTTGCTGCCTCCAAATCAAAACAAAATCACCAGATTAGCTAAATATTTAGCAGTGTCCTAGGCTGCTCTCTGGATACACAGTAGTAGATGCTACTTTGACCTTTCTGCCAGTAGTGAAGAGATAAAGAGAACTCAAAGTGCTGACCTTTTTTTAGAAAAACAAACCTGTGAAGACAAATCTACAGTCTCCATTCTCCTTGAAGACCACAAGTAGAACCTAAAATATCCCTGAATTGACCCTGGTGAGAAAAACAGGTGGTTTCTAAACTTCCAAACCATATCTGTGGGTACTGGCCAGAAATTCTATTACGGCCACTTCTGTCATCTTTAAACCAAGATGCTCCTAACATTCTTTTGCAGCATATGAGTCAGGCTATGATTTTAACCTGCAGATTATACTCACATCATAATGTTTCATTGAAATTAGGAGGATTTTTGTAAAAAAAAAAACCAAACAAACAGATACACAGAAGGTAATCTGTTCTAATATTACCCAAATTACTTATCCAGCGAAATGTTATCACCACAATTAACAAATATGTATATACTATGAAAATCTCACTAAAGAATTTGCAAAATTTTCCTATTTTTTTCAAAGCCAAAGAAACAAAAAAAGGAAAGAAAAACCTGCAATTTACAAAACACTGGATTTGTCATACAATAGCCAAGTTTCAAACTTATGCAATTTTAAAGAGGTATAATATTAAACCATTAAAAATTCAACAGTGAATGTATAAAAAAGGTTTATTAAGCAAATGTAAGGTACCATTAGCACACTGAAGCATTTTTAATAACCTTTCATTTAACTGCATAATGACTATGTCTGCTCTTAGCACCTTGCTTTCAATCCGAAAGCTTTTCTGTTTCATATTGTTTCTTGTGTGCCACCTTGCTTGCTTTGTTTTGTTTGAAGAAGTGAGGGTAAGTGGGAGAATGGGCTTAAAGGGGAAAGTTATTGGACAATTTACTAATATTATGTTCTGTGCCCTGGGGTGCAGAGTGGAAACCATTTGTGGAAGTGACTTGATCTTTTCACTCCCTTCCACCTTCTTTTCAAGTTTCATCCTCCTGGTTTGGAAACAGATTCTTTTGATCAAATCTCAGATGGTATCATCCAGATTCTTCATTTCTCTCCTGTCTGCAGTACCCAGTAGCAGTCCTTCCCTAGGATCTGCTTGGATATACAGGACTTCAGTGTCATGTCAAGGGCAGGATCAAATGAGCCATTAGCAATAGCCACTTGGAGCCCAAAGTCAAGACAGAAACCTTAGAGAAGCCTGAGGACAAAGGAACTCTCTGCACCATGTCATAATATGATTTGATCAACAAAGCAACGACACGATGTTTTCTCCTACTGTTAACAAAAGAACAATAATTTTTAAAGTCTCTATTAATTTCTTGAACTTCAAAGGTAAATAACTAGGTTGATGAGAAAAGTGGTACCCAACTCACTAAGTTATCACAAGATATCATTCTAAATGCAAACTTCCACTAAAATTTTGTGTGTAACCAATTAGTGTGTGTTTTCAGGGCAGTATACAAAAAGGAAAATACCAATATTACCCTTTTCATCATTTTCAATGGTAACAAACATTTTGATCAGGGAAAACTGATATTACTGTGTTAGTTTTTATATGGTTCTTGGCCAAAACCGTAATGGTGATTTAAACAAAATTTTAGCAAAAGATTATTAGGGGTGGACCAAAGGCCATAATGAAAAATAGTACTTTACTGTGCATCCAATGAGAAGTCATATTTGGATTAAGATTTTTTAAAGTTTTTTATGTAAAAATATCTTTAGATGGTGATTTGAAATTAGTATTTCTCACCTTACTATAGATGAGCTTTTTAAAGACTATTATAAATTAAATGAGGTAGTATATAGTAAAGCACCTAGCACAGTACCTGCAGACAAATAGGAGGATTTTGATTTAAATATTCCAAAAGAAAGCAGCATTCAACTCACATTTCTGTGCTAATTATTTAGTCTTCTAAAATTCTTCTGTGGCTTCCTAAACCGTCAAAATCTTAAATGTGTGTCTGCATGTAAATGTAGGTTTTTACTCACTGTTACCTTAAAATAGACAGCATTTTATTTGCTAAATTACATATATATATATATACATTATATATATATATATGCCATGTGGCTTTAAAGACAGATTGACGTTATTTGGATAACGTCCAAATTATTTGGATAAATAACATGCTTTGAACACTGATGTAATGCAAATTTTGTTTTTACCTGATAGCCTTAGATTTTTAATGTTTAATAGACAAACGTCAGTTTCTTCTAGAGAAAAATCAGTTTCCTATAATTACTAAGACTTCAGAGATATTATACATTTGAAGAGCCTTTACACCATCCTTATTAGCACAAAATTAAATACTTAGTCATTACGTCAATATTAACATACTGCTCCATTTTTTTTGCTTTAAATACATGTAGACCTAAGGATATATTTCACAAAGTAATTCATAACTGAATTTTGTTCCAGGTTTACAGTAATTGGCTGTTTGCCAGATTAAACTCTAAAATGAGAGCAAAAGCTTTCAGTATTAAAAGATTCTTCATTAAATTTTGGTTTTGGAATCTGGAGTAGGGACCGTCATCATTTGTTTTATTTATTTTCTTATGTTCAAATCTTATTGACCAATAAAGGTAACAGAGGAGGAGCGTCATTTTCTATTTCAAGTTATTTAAAATGCCAAGTCACAAAAATTTACCTAGAGCCCTTATTTCCTACGGGTGATGACCAAGGACTATATATAATGCAGCACACCTAGTCCTTACACTAATTAAATGTAACTACTCCAACCAAATCAGGGTGGTCACTGTGTAACCAGGGGATGCAACCAACTCGAACGTTAAAGACAGACTTACTTTGGATAAATCTTCCACTGACTCTGCAAAGGAATTTCCAAGATATGCTAAAATTTCACCTTCAGAGTATCCAGTATTCATCATTGGTAAACTCAAAATAATACTTTGGTTTTCACAAAGTTTTGTTTGCTTGGTTGGTTGGTTTTTGGTTTTCTTTTTGGTTTTTTGCCTAGTAATTTTATGAAAGCTTTAGTATAACACATTACTTAGTTTGGAGTTTCAGTCAATGTATTATGATGCTTAAAAAAAGAATTCCTGTTCTAAAGCATAATTGCATGACAGTTTAGATCTCATTACTATTTAGTTATAGCTTAATGAATACTGTATTCCTACCTGTTTTCTCAAGAAATAAAGTTCCAAGCTTATTAAATGGTATTCAGATAAAGCATTATGCTGCCCAACCAGCTCACTAAATGTATTTATTACCTGTCTCTACGTAGCTTATGTAAAAACTCAGTGTCGACTGTTCATGTCTGATGCTTTTAAAAGCTACCAGCGTGATTGTCTCATCTTATTATGTCAGCACACTGTGTTACGGTATCACGTATGTAAACCATGGTACAAAAGTAACTGTATACTGCTTGCTCAACAGCTAGCCCAAAAACAGTTCTGAGGCAGTGCAATAACGCCTTTAGTTAAAACAGCTCACTATTTGAATCGTTTCGATCTGTGCATTCTTTACCGTAAATACTGAAGTCGTGTTTTTTAACTGTCTTTCCAGGCTCATAATAAAAATCTCTACATCATATCTACATAGTCTAAATATGTCGAGTAATTTAGTTTTAAAAAGTGTTGTCTGTTAATAAACTAAAGAAAAATAGCTGCTGATTTTTCCAGATAAGTGCTTAAGTTATTTCCCATTGCCAATGTAGACCTGCCTTAAGTGGTTTCTTTCACCACAATTTTGTGTAAATAAAAGGAGGAGAGTGTGGTGAAGGCTGACCTGTCTGACATTAGCTCTTTTCACTAGTCAAAGGATACCCGTTCCTCAGAAGTGATGTCTGATTGTCAAGTATACATTATTTTCATTTTTGTCTTCAAAAGCTAAAGTTGGATATCTACAAAATTAACACATATAGGCTTTCAAAGACTGTTTTTTGGGGGAAGTGGGTCTAAGAGGGAGGAAGAGGTGGTAAGGA
Organism: Delphinus delphis; assembly: GCF_949987515.2. Lineage (NCBI taxonomy): Eukaryota > Metazoa > Chordata > Mammalia > Artiodactyla > Delphinidae > Delphinus > Delphinus delphis. The sequence goes on from NC_082699.1 coordinate 17,185,532, forward strand.
GATGGATGAAGGGAGAGAGAAGGGGAAAGAAAAAGAGAAAACCTAATAGAGAAAGGCAAATCTTCAGATGAGTTAAATAGGGGAAACTGAAGTTTATAATGCACATTGTTTTGAAAAGTTGATTGGCTTTTGGGAAGGTTATAGCGTGTGTGTGTGTGTGTGTGTGTGTGTGTGTGTGTGTGTGCGTGTGGACATGAGTGTGTTTGGAATCAGGAGGGAAGCCTGAACTATCTTCTGGTTTTGTGGTTAACTAGAGTCATATATCATTAAAAACTAATGTGTCTAACTCCCCAAACTCATTAATTCAATGTTTAATGTTAGAATTATCTTCTGGTTAAACTCAGGACAACTCTGTGAATATTCACAAAGTAATTTTATGAAAACTTATGGTGAAACTATAAAACTATCAGTAATTAATGCACATAAAAAGCCTTGCTGGGAGGGCTTCCCTGGTGGCGCAGTGGTTAAGAGTCCACCTGCCGATGCAGGGGAGGCGGGTTCGTACCCCCGTCCGGGAAGATCCCACGTGCCGCGGAGCGGCTGGGCCCCTGAGCCATGGCCGTTGAGCCTGCGTATCCGGAGCCCGTGCTCCACAACGGGAGAGGCCACAACAGTGAGAGGCCCGCGTACCGCAAAAAAAGCCTTGCTGGGAATAGTCGTGGGTGATTTCCCTATAAAACAGGTTGATAAACAACTTGATTCTTTTTTTCTCAAGTTGTAGAGATTTTAATAGTTTCTATTAAGTCCCTAAAATCTCCCAGATTAAAAACACTCAAAACTATTTTTAAAACCTAAGGAATATTGAGTGTCAGAAATTCAAAGCTAAATAATAGTTCTTAAAATTGCTGTATACGTTAAATAATACAATTTCATATTTCTAAGTTACATATGGTATTAGATTTATAGGGACTGTCGCATGAAGCATCATTCTCTTTTCTTAACTTTAATGTTTTAGAGGGTTTTCATACTATCTATGAATGCTCTGAATGCCACAGGGGAAAAGAAGCACAATCAGTATTTTATTTTTGAAGATTTCTCAGTTGGGTTATCCTGTCCCGTCCACACACATAATAGCATTAGCATTTCATCTTATACTATATTGAAATATTTTTAATATAAACTCTCACTAGAAGCCAGAGCTTATGTATGCATAGGTGGTAAGTCTTGTCTAGTCTCATTCATCTGCCTCAACGTACTTTATTTCATTCTATTTGCAAACAAAATGTTTTGATTTCTGTTTTGTAAAGAGGGTACGATGTAGCATACTCGTGTTTGTTCAGCGGTCCGTCGGCACCATTAATACAATGCCTTTCTCTCCCATTTAATGGTGTTTGTATCTGTGTCCCCATGTCTGCTGCATTTTAACTCCATAAAAAGAAAGTGTGATTTTGTATTAGTAGTTTTGCTGATCAAGTCAATATTTCTGCATCAGTCAGCATCCTTATATGCATGTAGTAGTCTGTACAATTGTTCCACATCAAAATACTTGTTTACTTTGTGTCAAAATGTCTATAAAATTGCTGGCATTGTTCTCCATTCCAGTCTGGTAGAGTAAGCAAGATAGAAAATAAATGTGTAAATGAATCATCTGTGTCATTTCAGTTCTCTGCATGAAGCCACCCAACAATCTATGGTTTCTTGACATCTCATTACTGACTATTGAGACAAGAAAGTGTAGGATAAAACTGCTAAGGCTGGGGAAAAAAAAAAAGTTGGATCCATTGCCATTGCGTACTCTCCTTTTTAAATGAATCCTTTAGACAGCCTACAGATACATCACTCGGTTTCTATTTTTGAAAAAATTCAATGTGCACCACCTTACCAAAACTCTGGGGTGAGATCATCAAAGAATTTTGAGATAGTCCCCCACTGCCATTCCTAAAACCAATTCAGGAGAGTCCTTGTCGAATAAATCAAGTCTAAACTCCTGACCCCAGGGCCAGCTTCATGGATGGCTGTGTGACCTATGCAGTTACACAGAGGTGCAGGTACTTAGAAGAACCCTGCATTTAATCTATTGCCCTGCTGTCACCATCTTGAAATCCTGAATAATTTTTGAATGAGGAATCCAGTATTTTCATTTTTCGTTAGACTCCATAAATTATATAGCCAGTCCTGCCTGACCAGGGAGGCAAATGATAAGACTGCCAGTTGAGTCAGGCTCTCCAAGGCAAGAGGTGAACAAATAATGAGGAGAGAGGCTTATTTATTTAATTATCTCTTGCATAGCACTTACCACGTGCCAAGTCCTATACATATATCTACTCATTTAATCCTCATAATACTAGTACTATTAACATTCCCATTTTACAGAAGAAGAAATTGAGGCACAGAGAAGTTAAGTAGCTTGCCGACCGTCACACAGCTAGTAAAGCCGGGATTTGAGCCCAGGCAGCTCGGCTGCAGAGTTTGGATGCCTGACCATTTAAGCCAATGCCAGCTCCTGTTTTGCAATGCTGCCTCTCCATCGAAGAAAATTTCCTCATTTTGTTTGTTAATAGAGTGTGGGGGACACGCATTACAGTCCTTACCTGAAAGACCTTTCCTTAATAGTCTAAAAGTTTCAAGGATGATACCTCCTGAGAAATTGCAAGTCTCCACAACAACATTTCCCTGCTCTTAATGCCAAGGACGCTTGCCTGAGTTAAATTATTAAAATGTTGCCAGCGTATTTGTGACCCAACACAGCTATGGCTACAGGGTGCCTGGTCTCTGTACACCTAAATCCTGCCCTGAAGACAGAGGGGAAAGGAATGACAAGGAGAACCGGCTGGACTTGGGCTCGATGACACTTTCCTCCATTTGCTCCCTCCCTAACGCAGATACCACCACCATCTTCCTAAAGCAAGAGGGCCCCATCCTGGTTGTCATTTCATTTAAAAGAGGAAGAAGGGCTTCCCTGGTGGCGCAGTGGTTGAGAGTCCACCTGCCGATGCAGGGGACGCGGGTTCGTGCCCCGGTCCGGGAAGATCCCACATGCCACGGAGCGGCTGGGCCTGTGAGTCATGGCCGCGGAGCCTGTGCGGCCGGAGCCTGTGCTCCGCAACGGGAAAGACCACAGCAGTGAGAGACCCGCGTACCGCAAAAAAAAAAAAAAAAAAAAAAAAGAGGAAGAAGCACATAAAAGATGCATTTTTATGGACATAAGAGGTTGGGGCTGGTCCTATAGAGAAATTCAGTGCTGGATTCTGAGAATTAGACAAGAAGCAACGTGTTCACCAATCAATCTGCCAGAGTCCTTCCCTCTGGGCTAAAGTTCAAGGTCCAAAGCTGTGGATAAGGAAACAAGGCTCCCCCAAAGCCTGCTGTACCCACACTCTTCCAGGCTTACCTGTGCCACCCAGGAGCGGTCCTTCCAGTCAAAATGTCCATAGGCTTCTCTGGTCATCCCAGACGGTCGGCAGCCCCCAGGGTAAGGGCCATCTAGCCAGGGAAGGAAATATAAATCTTCTCCCACATAAGCTTCTCCATCTCATCCACCACACTCCACTTCCCAAACTCTACTTTTCTGAAAGTTCAGGAGACACAAGACTAAGAGAGAAAATAATGAGGAGTAGTCAGGGGAAGAGCCACCCATTCCTAGAATTCCATCTATCTCGCAAGAACCGAAAGAGAAGCAGCCTTCATCTCCTTCCCCTTGTTGACCTCGTTGAATGCTAAGTTCTCACCCCTTTGCTATGGTCCCTTCTTTCTGCTCCAGTGCACCCTGTTCAAGCTCCACCCTCAGCCTTAGAAAAATAAATCCTGCAGTGCACGATTTGGGCCACAAAAATGATGGAGGTGGGAGGGGGCATAATAGCATGGCATCTACTCTGAGCCAACTAAAAAAGATTTTTTTCCCCCTTTTCCATCTTTTCCCGTGTTCAACCTCATGGAAACAGATGGGTTTAACAGTGTGACTCAGGCGGCTGCGGAATAGCAGAGACAGCGCTGGGGCCAAAACTGAGCATGTTCCCTACTCCAGCTCCAGGGTTTTCATTTCTCAACCCTTATGCCTCCTCTGAAAGTTTTCTAAGATTATAAAGCTCCCTGGAAAGAACTTTAGAGCTCGAATTGCAAAGTGGGCAACAACCCTAATCAGGGCCAAATTGTATGTGGAAGCCTCTGATGCCATTGGCTGAAACGCTGTGACACCTCACCTGACTCTGAATTTTGTCATGCCTCACATGCAGATGAAACCAGCGAGACGCCAGGAAGCATCGGCACAAAGTTTGAAATATCAGAACTCATCACAATGCTCAAGGTTGTAACAAGGCACAGGGTTAATTCTGATCCTATAACTCACAGATAACCTTCAGAGCAGAGACACCATGACCACTCTGGCCAAAGTAAAAAAAAAAAAAAAGGGAGAGATGAAAGAGGGCTAAAAAATACGGGGGAAGAATCTGAAAAAGAATGGATATATGTATAACTGAATCACTTTGCTGTACTCCTGAAACTAATACAATGTTGTAAATCAACTATACTCCAATAAAAAATAAAAGTTAAAAAAAAAAAGAAAGAAAGAGGCCTGACCTGAGAAACAGCACTATGTATAAGGAAAAAAAACTTTTTTTAATTATACCACCACACTGGAAGACAGGAATAACACCCACGTGATAACGGAAATATTCTGTTGAGTGATTTTTATCATAGTCAATATTCAAGTGTTCAATACATATGGTGCCTTTCTGTGCTAGGCACTGTGCTAAGTACCAGAGACCCAAGACTAATAAGAGGGGGTCCCTGCCCCCAAAGAGCTTGCAGACATCATCAGGGTGGGTGACAAACAGCTGGCACCAATGTAGCCATTCCTTCCAACCCCCTGCCCTCCCCCATGTCAACAATTAATCATGCATTCCTTTCCAGTGAGCCAGGATAGAACACCCAAGTCAACCACCACCAGGCATAAGCCCCAAATTACCTCATGCTCCTTTATCACCAGACAGACAAAGACCCTGATGTCTCATTCTACAGTGATGATCATGATAACTGTTATCATGGCAGCAAACATGTTTGGAGAGCCTATTGTGTGCCATGCCCTGTTCTAGAACTTTCTATGCGCTGCCTCCTTCGATTTCATTTCCCTAAAGTGGTTGCTTAACAGAAATTTTATGTGGTCATCACTGAAGACTCATTTAAAAGAAATAGGAATAAACTCCAGTATGAGGAAATTGGATGTCCTTCAGACGAATTTTCCACAAGTGATCGATGTTTCACATTAGCGATAACGAGAGAGCTGGTGAGATCTGCTTCCCAGGATGTCTTCAGAATTAGGATAGATTCTCACACGGCTCTAACGAGAAGTGCAAACCTGTCTGAATGAAGAAAGACAAACCAGATGACCTTTCGGTGCTCTTTTCATTTCCAAGATTCTATCATTGGTGGTGCTCCAGAATCAAATTTATTTTTTTGCTAAAGTCTGTGGTAAATTGTATTCATTAAATTGTCTCCACATCCACTTAGCATAGATGACAAATTGGCAAAGGGAGGGGGAGGCAAGCAATTTGCAAAAACATATTTTTAAACTTCTATTAATCACGTATCTACAAATCTTGTTTGGAGAATTACTCTCAAAAATACGTCAAGGCGGGCTTCCCTGGTGGCACAGTGGTTGGGAATCCACCTGCCAATGCAGGGGACATGGGTTCAAGCCCTGGTCCGGGAAGATCTCACATGCCACGGAGAAACTAAGCCCGTGTGCCACAACTACTGAGCCTACGCTCTAGAGCCCACGTGCCACAACTACCAAAGCCCGCGCTCCTAGAGCACGTGCTCCGCAACAAGAGAAACCACCACAACGAGAAGCCCGCGCACCGCAATGAAGAGTAGCAACCAGAGAAAGCCCACGCGCAGCAACGAAGACCCAATGCAGCCAAAAATAAATAAATAAAATAAACAAATTTATTAAAAAAAAAAAACCTCAAGGCAAGTGCTAGACATGATGCAAAGGTAAACTCCTGGAAACTCACACAAAGGAATCACTGTAACATGTGTGAATAAGTTAATTTGTGGCAAAATGCCTTATTTTAGGACAAGTGTAATTTCGTGAACATTTACTAATTGTAGAAACCAGCTAATTTCAAAATTCCAATGTTTTAAAAAAGAAAAACAATGAATAACATTAGTAAAATCAATGAATAACAATGAATGACAAGAAGCTAGAAAAGCAGTTTACAAATTATCAAGATCATTATCAAATCAAGAAATACAGCAGGAAAAAAGATATAGAGTTTTCTGCCTTTTCACTGATAGAATTTTCAGTCTTTATTTCTTCCTTTTTCCTTTTGCACGGCCTTTTGGAAAAATCACCAGGGGGACTTCCTTGGTGGCGCAGTGGTTAAGAATCTGCCTGCTGATTCAGGGGACACAGGTTCGAGCCCTGATCCGGGAAGATCCCACATGCCGCGGAGCAACTAAGCCCGTGCACTGCAACTACTGAGCCTGCGCTCTAGAGCCTGAGAGCAACAACTACTGAGCCCATGCGCCACAACTACTGAAGCCCACACACCTAGAGCCTGTGCTCCACAACAAGAGAAGCCACCTCAATGAGAAGCCCACGCACCACAATGAAGAGTAGCCCCCGCTCACCACAACTAGAGAAAGCCCACACGCAGCAACAAAGACCCAACGCAGCCAAAAATAATTTAAAAAACAAAAAAAAAGGTGATTGTAATGATATGTCTTGGTCAAGGGTACACAGTTGAGGTTTCAAGTCGTGGTATGGTATTTCCAGTTACTGGTTTAATTGTGCCTGTAGAGTGTTTTCATCCAAGTCATTATAAATAAATTTCATTTAAAAAAAAAGAAAGAAATTGAGCTTTGGAAGCAAGAATACTATTTTAATAATTTAGATAAGGAATGAGGGTCTGAAATACGACCCAACAAGACTCAAAAGGAATGAAAAGAATAAATGGTACTTTAGAGAATTGCATTTCATATGCATTGTGTGCTGTTGTTTCCATTTGGACACTTTGTATCACAAAAAAGGAAAAAAGTTCACATTAGCTTAAAGAATAAAAGGAATCGATTGGTTCAGAATTTGAAAACTCCAGTGCCAGTAATAACTTCAAGTGTGGCCTGTTCCGTGACTCAGGCCACGTGACCACAGCCCAGAAGCTCTGCATCCTGCTGCTCTGCCATCGGTGGGGACAGCTTCATCCCTCATCACCTCACCAAGCTCTAGCAACTCTAGGCTCTCCCCTCATCACTAAATTAGAGCTGCCTCAGTTTCAGGCTTCATGTCCTTGAATAACTTTGTGACTCTCTTTAGGAAAAGTAAGAAAAGCAGGGCTTCCCTGGTGGCGCAGTGGTTGAGAGTCCGCCTGCCAATGCAGGGGACACGGGTTCGTGCCCCGGTCCGAGGGGATCCCACATGCCGCGGAGCGGCTGGGCCCGTGAGCCATGGCTGCTGAGCCTGCGCGTCTGGAGCCTGTGCTCCGCAACGGGAGAGGCCACAACAGTGAGAGGCCCGCGTACCGCAAAAAAAAAAAAAAAAAAAAAGAAAAGAAAAGAAAAATTACGTGCAAAAGAGAATACGTTTTGATTGCAAAAGGAAATCACAACAAACTACAAATGTTAAAAGCTGACAAATACCAAAATATTACAAAATTAGCAGCATACTTTATTATTGGTTAACTGCCTGATACACGCCTAGTATATCTTCTTTCTACACTTTAGGCTACATAATCTTTGAACATCTCTGCATGTGATGATTTTGTAATATTTTCTTTTCTTTTTTTTAATTTTTGACTGCACCCATGGTCTATGGGATCTTAGTTCCCCAACCAGGGATTGAACCCAGGCCCTCAGCAGTGAGAGTGCGGAGCCCTAACCACTGGACTGCCAGGGAATACCTGTAATATTTTCTGTGGAGAATATAGAAATTAATTTAGTCCTTCTCCTATTGGGATCAATTTTTTAAATTTATTATTATTATTTCCAGCTTATAAAAGACTTTTTTTTCCGTACCATTTCACAACTTCTTTCTGGAAATGCCCCTTTTGCAAATTCCTCCATAGTTTCTTGCGTAGGTAGCACTTCCTATCCCACAGAAAGCACAGTCCTTTGACCCTGCTAGTCACGGGCTCCACTGGCCAGTACTGAAGCAGCTTGTCCTCGGCCACCCCAGCTTTGGTTCACACACCCAAGCAGAGAGTAGAGCAACCTCTTGGTCAGCAACTTCTTCCTGGTGTCATAGGGTCTGCGTGTGCAGCAAGTTCTACCATGACCTGCGTGAATGTGGTTATTACCAGCCCCATGACTACCACCAGCGCTGCAGTAATGTTATGAAACACCCCCAAAATCGTAGCGGCTAAAATTACAAGTATTTATGTTTTTTCACTCATGCGGCCACAGAGGAATTGGGGTGGCTATGACTCAGGCAATGATTCTAGGTTTAGACTGATGCCACATCTATCTCATTCTGGGGCTGAGTGAATAATCAGGGCTCATTATTCTCATGGTGGATGGCAAAGTGAAAGGGGGCTAGCCACACCATGCAAGTGCACTTAGAGCCTCAGGTAGGACAAGCCATACATTAAATTTGTTGTATCATTGGTGAAGGTAGTCGTATGACCAAGCCAAAAATCATCTGAGAAAGAAGATATATTCTGTCCAAGGAAAAATCATGGCAAACACAAGGAGGCAGAGAAGAATCATGAACCACAAACGCCATCTACCAGACTCTTCCCTCTTGGGCACAAATGATTCATTCTTATCCGGCAGGGAAAATATCCTCACTCTCCACCAAGACACTCCAAACTCTGATCCAGTCATTGCATCAGGTCCATAATCTCATGATATTCAGCAGGTCCAGCCGCAGCTCTACTTCATCTGGAGACTGTGAACTAAAAAGCAAGTTACGTGCCCTTGCACATCCATCGTAGAGTAGCAGAACGGGGATAGGATAACTGCAATAAACACTGCCGTTCAGAAAGCGGAAGAATGATAGGCATACAACAAATGCTGGTCCAAAGACATTTTGAAATCCTTTGGGACAATTTTTGCAAGTTCTGTACCGTAGAGATAGGATATACTATTTGATTAGGTTCTGGTCTTCCGCCCTGGGAATACCTCTCTACAGCTCTCCGGTCTCCTCTTTTCCATGAACGTTATTCTACATTTCAAATAAAATCAGTTTTTTTTAGGGAGAATTTTGGATCTCTCTTTCCTTTGGCCTTCCTCCTCCCTGAGGCAAACTCTCTGAGCCACTGCTCTGGGCACTGGTGAGCTGGTAGCCTCTGGTCTTCTTGGCTTACCTATCCTGGTGTGGAATCTCTGCCCTTCCAAGTATCCTGGGGTGAGGGCTGCCTCACCTGCGGTAGAGACTCCATCCCATGGGTAGGGGCTAGGTGAAGGAACCCCAGACTTCTCAGCCATACTCACCCAGAATTTAGCCTCTTCGACTCAAGTTGAAGATGAGAAATGCTGGTATCATGCCCCTCCTAGTGAGATATGGTTTCCCTTGACTGGGAGCTCAGGAGAGAGGGAGTCCTACACTCTTGGCTGGAGCGGAGCTTCAAGCTGAACTGGCAGGGGAGGGAGGGAGGAAACATGTAATGGTTGACACATCAGAGAATGCCCTTATTCTTAGCAAGTTTCAGTACATTTTCTTGAATAAATGTTTCTTCATTGACTGTATGGACAATTTCCAGAAACTTGAAGTGGTTATTTTAAAATAGTTTCCACCAGCTTTCCTTGAATGGGTCTGTGGAACTGCTTATACTGTCATCCCAGAAACAGCCCCCAAGAATCATTTTACATCTTGAACAATCACAGACTCCTTTAGGCTAATGATACGTATAGCAGCAGAGCTCTCTCTAAATTTTGTCGTGTGTGTGTGTGTGTGTGTGTGTGTGTGTGTGTGTGTGTGTGTGTGTTTTAGTGTATTCAATTCCAGTCAGCTCTAAGAATATTCTTTGAAAGATGCATCTCTCCATAATTTCAGGTACTTTGGGCATATCTAGCTTTCACAGGACCATGCCCTTGGTCTTATTTCTAGAACCATTTTTTGTCCCGCCAAAAAGACTTTTCAAAAATCTTAACAGAGGGTATGGTGGCCACACTTTAATGTGGTTATTGCACTGACATGGAGTCTTGTAAGCCTTTCTAATTCAAAGAATTTTTCCATTTTATCTTTTATTCCTTGGAGATTAAAAGAATTTCCATTTTTCAACTTTGCATATTTCAGAATTTCTGGGTTCTCTATATCTCTATCAATTCTGCTTGCAAACTAGCTAGCTCTTTTCTGAGCTCATCTCTTTCTTGTGGCACCTTCTCAAATGTGGCTGTTATAAGCAGTTCTTGACAGCAATGTTCTATCTTGACACCTTACCCAGTGCCATGAGTTCATTTGATACATTTTTCTTTCCCGTTATCATATGCAACAGTTTTATCAAATGTTTCTCCACTATATAATATGCGTTACCATTTTTCCAACCTCCTATCTTTGCTGTTCACAGCATGGCCTCATAGCCAGTGCCACATAGAGCGTTAAGGCAGCACCCTAATACTGATACCAACCAATGTACCACTCTTGGTTTGGTTAAGAACATTATGCTACTGGAAAGTATCACAGGAATCAAACAATTTAATAGAGGTATTAGAGCACACACACTGTGGGAAGAGCAAGAGAAGTGAAAGGCAAGAAGATTGCAACCTGACACCAAAGCAAACAGTTCTCACATTTCACCAGGAAACTGTGACAACCCCTGGGTTTCTCTGAGGAAGCTTCCACCAACTCTCTCAGTCTGCAGCAGTGAAATTTATATCCCTGAGAAGAGTGAGAAGCAGCAGTGCTCATCCACAAAGACCTCACAAGAAGGATGACCTCAGGGCTTCCCTGGTGGCTCAGTGGTTGAGAGTCCGCCTTCCGATGCAGGGGACGCGGGTTCGTGCCCCGGTCCGCGAAGATCCCACCTGCCGCAGAGCGGCTGGGCCCGTGAGCCATGGCCGCTGAGCCTGCGCATCCGGAGCCTGTGCTCCACAACGGGAGAGGCCACAACAGTGAGAGGCCCGCGTACAACTGCTAAAAAAAAAAAAAAAAAAAAAAAAAAGGATGACCTCTCCTCCCGCCACCTGCTAAATCTCATACAAGTTCCTCTCACTGGCAAGTTCAAACCCAGGACCACACAGGGAAGAAGATTCTGGGAAGTGCAGTTCTTGGTAGAGTAGACCTTGGAAGAGGTGGTTGAAAACAGCCCGTCCAGCACGGAAAGTGAGCCCCAGTCTGGAGCAGCAAGCCATGACTTTTGTATGTAGCTGGGCCTGCTACTTCCTACCCAAGTCCCTGGAGGAGAACATGAGCCTTGGAAGAAGGAACCGATACCAACTGTGAGGGACCCTGAGGTTTTAGTTTCATGAACTTTGTGATAAAAGAGCCGCTGGGATTCTTGGCCCTTGCCAATAATGAGCTCATAAGCCAAACATTTTAGTGTGTACTCTTAGCATAGCTTAAGCATATCTAATGATGCCACCTACACACACACGCACGCACGCACGCGCGCGCGCGCGAAAAAAGATTAATAAAAGCCAAAACATAATTAAATACTGAAAATGATATAGAATGATACTTGGAGAGCTAGAAGAAAACTTAGGGGTCCCCAAACAACTCTCTCATTATGTAGGAATTGAAAATAGAAGAAAATCTTGAAATGAAATAGATATAACAGTATCTAATTGATGAGGCATGGTGGGGTCATGTACAAAACAGTGATTTCACTTCTGAGGTGTAAGTGTTGAGCAGTAGACATGACTTGGCCAGGGTCCTTTTTTTTCTTTTTTTTTGGCTACGCGGGCCTCTCACTGTTGTGGTGTCTCCCGTTGCGGTGCACAGGCTCCGGACGCGCAGGCTCGGCGGCCATGGCTCATGGGCCCAGCCGCTCCGCGGCATGTGGGATCTTCCCGGACCAGGGCACGAACCGGTGTCCTCTGCATCGGCGGGCGGACTCTCAACCACTGCGCTACCAGGGAAACCCGTGGCCAGGGTCATTTTAATAGACACTGGAGGAGGGAAGGGGAAGCGGGTTTTGTGATGCAATGTGAAAATGGAAATTAGCTATTGTGTTCACTTTTTCCCCTCCAAATTATTCCACCCACTAGATTAAATGGAGAGGAAGCAGACATTCTTTAAAGTTCTTAAATGCTCTGGATACCAAAGCAGGAAAGAAGAGCAAGGTTCACGTGAATGAGAGATAATAATCTGGTTGTTGGGAATTCCCTGGCAGTCCAGTGGTTAGGACTCCCCCGCTTCCACTGCCAAGGGCCAGGGTTCAATCCCTCGTCTGGGAAGCAAGATCCCACAAGCCGCGCAGCACGGCCAAAAATAATAATAATAATCTGGTTGTTTATAAAAGAGGGAAATAAGGGTTTGCACGTCAGCAGACATGGACCCACAGTAGGCTAATGCCCTAGGTTAATTTTGAACACATGAGAGTCTCCAAACGAAGGGAGCATTTCTGCCCAACACGTTGAGGAAAAAGAAGCAAATCACAATGTACTGAATTCAGAAATAAGCATCTTTCACTTCTGTTCTAGGTTTGGGAACCATTCAGCCCTATTTTTCTCTATGTGAACAAGGGTTTCTCAACCTGTTTACATTCTCGGCCACTGACATGTTTGCTGTGGAGATGCTTCCTGTGATTATAGAACGTTTAATAGCATCCCCAGGTTCAGCCACTAGATGCCAGTAGCGCTCCCCAGTGGTAACAATCAAAAATGTTGCCAGATGGCGCATCTGGGCAATGCCTCCTGGCTTATCTAACTGTGCCTCTAACTGTTCTAGAAAGGACCTACCAAGAGGCAATCATGATTCAGAAATCCTTTCCTTTGGCAGGGCCGCATTTCCCTGGTCAGGAGTAATTACAAATGAGCATATAATCAGGAGCCTCTCCTTAACGCTTGGAGACATTGTAGATTGTGTTGCATTAGCTGCCCAGCAAGATCCTTAAACTCTCTGGCCAAAGTTTTGTTTGTTTGTTTGTTTGTTTGTCTGTTTTGGTCACTAGACTTGTAGGATCTTAGTTCCCTGACCGGGGATTGAACCCAGGCCACAGGCAGTGAAAGCACCGAGTCCTAACCACTGGACTGCCAGGGAATTCCCCAAAGTTGTTCTTGATAAGAGGATAGCCCTGGATAATCTTATAGCCGTGCAAGGAGGTGTCTGTGCTGTAGCCACACCACCTACTGTACGTGGACTGACACTTCTGCAGAAGCTGGAACTCAGTTACATAAGATCACTGAGCAAACCATTTGGCTTAGAAAGGTGACTGCCTCAACAAGGTCTTTCTCTGACTTATCTAACTTTGGTTTGGGTCTTGTGGCCTGTGGCTCTGAAGTACACTTCAAATCTTGGGAGTTATCTTGCTTACAGTCATGATAATAATCTCCCTGATGTGTTGTATTCTCTCCAAAGCTTTAAATGCTTCTTCAAAGCCGCTGACCACCAAATGATCACCCTGCAACTAGAACATCGAGAAGGGAACAAAGAGAATGACTGACTTAAAGACTGTGAACCTAGAACCATAAACTGTGACTGTCACAAGGATTAAGCAAAAATGCCAAGACCGATGGACACCACACTGAAGACCACTAGAGCTGAGAAGACTACAGAGCCTACAGAGCAGTAGCTGAGGGTGGCACTAATGCCTCACATCTGCATCACATCTCTCAGATTGAAAGTTTGATCAAAAGGGCAGAATTGTTAAAAAAGAAACACACGGACCCAAAATGGAGTCACCAGGTGGGTAAGGCCCACCTAGACTTAATGCCAAACCAAACTGCAGTTTCATCCTCTCTCAGAAGTGCCATTTTAATCCAGTCAGTCTGGAATTTCCTGATTCCAGTACAATGAAACTCCTGCCATTCTCTCTCCCCCAAAAGAAGATGAGCTGTCCTGAAACAATCCTTTCTTTTCTTTTGCTAATAGCCTTCCTGTCCATCAGAATTCCTACCTATAAATGCCTACCGTTTTGTACAATGCCTCTGAATGTCGTTCTACTTGCTAGATGGGATGCTGCCTGATTCATGAATCAATTAATAAAGCCAATTCTCCCTTCAGAAAAAAAGGAAAGAAAAATGTTGCCAGGTAGTTGAGAACAACTTATCTAGAGTAACAACCCATAAGATGTATGATTCAGAACTATTAGGGAGGAAAATTTTTCCTTCTACCCTTCTTTGGCTGGTCTAATAATTAAACTGACATAAGACAGATTAACAGGAGGAAAAAAAAATGATTTTGTACATATGGGAGCCCCATAAAAATATGAGACTTCAAAGACAGTCAGGCAACTGAGGCTTATATGCCATCCTGAGCTAAGGAGTGGGATGGGACCTGGGGCTTCAAGCGGGAGAAGGGCAATTGACAGGCCAATAAGAAAAACACGTTTGGTAATTAGATGTCTGCCCTGCCATTCAGGTAAGTATTCCAGATAAGAAGTTATCTCTGGTAACAGCTCTCTTTCTGGGCCAGGACCCCTGTCTAAATTCTTTTAGGCAGTTAAGAGAGACATAAAAGTGTTTCTTGAGTTCGCTGGGTCTTGACTACCTTCAGCTTAAAGTAGTCCATGTACAAAAATGGCATGTTTGGGGGTGGCCTTTTCTGCTCCCCTTCTGAATGATGACACTGCATCTCTGTTATACCTCGAATTGCTTTCTTTGGTAAAGTTTAAATAATGTTCCTCTTGTTAAAAGATAAAAAGACATGTTAAAAATTTTAAGAGTTTATCTGAGCAAACTCCATTCGAACCTGACAGCATCCAATCTAGCAGAAAGGAGCTCCGAGGAGCTGTACAAAATGAAAGATTTTTATATGCAGAAGGGAGTGGGAACAAGGAAGGTATACTAGGTTAAAAAAAAAAAAAAAGTGGGTTGGTGATTACCAAGTTACTTTCCTTTGGCAGACAGCAGAGGTCTATCAGGCAGATGACCTCACTAGTGTTAATCAGGTGATTCCTGGTTGACTGGTTGAAGATTCCATTTCTGGGAGAGCCGAGAGTCTCAGTTTGGTGATGGGGGTTTAGCATAAGCAGCTCCATTTTGGTCCTGTTCTCTTATTTTTAACACTCTGTATGAAGAATCTTAACCAAGATTCTTAACCAAGGGAATTAACATATTTCAGAAAGATTTTCAGCAGGCAGGGATTACAACTAAATGCTTTCTTCTTGACATTCCATCAACCATCAGTTAAATCAACTACTGAAGGGCAGACAGTAAGGCCACCCCAAAATAAGCCTCTTTAGCATAAAGATCATTTTGAGCTGATTATTTTTAAGAAAGAGCAAACATAGGAGAAGCTCTGAAAACCGACTAGAAGTTACCTTCTTTAAGGGAGGTTTATATTTATAAGGAAAATCTCCATTTGTAAGGGCGTCTCCCTCTCTGTACCAGGGATACAGAAGATGAAGCTCTTAGAAACCGAAAAATAACAACCTTACCCCTGTTTGCTGTGCTTTTTTGTAGATAACCTCCCATAACTGGCCTCCCCATCCCCCAGCGTCTTTCTTTGTCTTTAGCTGAAGATGGTATTTTAAAGTGGTGACGGGCTTCCCTGGTGCGCAGTGGTTAAGAATCCGCCTGCCAATGCAGGGGATATGGGTTCGAGCCCTGGTCCAGGAAGATCCCACATGCCACGGAGCAGCTAAGCCCATGCACCACAACTACTGAGCCTGCGCTCTAGAGTCCGCGAGCCACAACTACTGAAGCCCGCATGCCACAACTACTGAAGCCCGCGCACCTAGAGCCCGTGCTCCGCAACAAGAGAAGCCACCGCAATAAGAAGCCCGCGCACCGCAACAAAGAGTAACCCCCGCTCGACCCAACTAGAGAAAGCCCGCACGCAGCAATAAAGACCCAACGCGGCCAAAAATAAATTAATTAATTAATTTTAAAAATAAGTAAATAAAGTGGTGGCTTGGGGAAATTCCCTGGCAATCCAGTGGTTAGGACTCTGAGCCGCTGCAGGGGGCACGGGTTCGATCTCTGGCCATGGAAGGAACTAAGATCCCGCATGCCGTGTGGTGCAGCCATAGCTAAATAAATTAATTAATTAAAATAAAAAACAAAATTGTGGCTTGGGCTGCTTTGGGGAATTTTGCTTAGCTTTCCTAGTATCTGCTATGTATACAGGAAGTATATACGTTATTAAACTTCCATTTGTTTTTATCTTGTGAATCTGTCTTTATTATGGGGTAAGGGTGGGGAATGGAATCTCGGCTAAGAATCTAAAAGAATAAAGGGAAAATTATTTTTCTTCCCCAACACTACATACTCATAAAGATTACGTTCCTGGTTAATTAATAATTAACTATCCCGTTATTCTTGGGTATTTCTGTTTCATTTTATTAAGCAACATTTGTATGTAATTGTCCTCTTGCCTGAAATCTTTTCTGGAACCAGGTAGGGTTTAAATAAATCGATAAACTAAATAACTAATAAATATGGGAATCCCGGGCTTCCCTGGTGGCGCAGTGGTTGAGATTCCGCCTGCCGATGCAGGGGACGCGGGTTCGTGCGTCGGTCTGGGAAGATCCCACATGCCGCGGAGCAGCTGGGCCCGTGAGCCATGGCCGCTGAGCCTGCGCGTCCGGAGCCTGTGCTCCGCAACGGGAGAGGCCACAACAGTGAGAGGCCCGCGTACCGCAAAAAAAAAAAGAAAGAAAGAAAGAAAGAAATCCCAGTCAATCATGCCCTGTTTCCACCTGCCTCTTCTAACATTTATAAAGTTCTTGCCCAAAATCCCTCAACAAGAAGAACGCTCCACTGCTTGTGAGGCACTGTGTCCCCCAATCCATGGATTGTTTTCCCCTAGAGAAAGGACATCAAACCTATTACTAAACTGTTTTAGCCTTGTCACTGGACAATTGTAAAGTTGAGATTAACAAATTCTATTTCCCATGCATATGAAATGACCCATTTAAGTAGATTTCTAACATCTCTGCACTTTTGCTTAAATGTCCAGGATCAGATCCAGCTGCTCGTGGGGATTTCCAACAAAGAGAGCAGCTGAGAACACTCAATTAGAAGAAAAGAGCAGAAAGATGCAGAAAAGAAGTTGCAATTAGTAAAAGAGTTAGAAAGAGACCCAGGAAGGAGGAAGGAGGGACTTGCAAGAGGAGAGATGGTGAACTCTGTCAAATGCTCTATAGGGACTGAGGAGTGCTCATTGGATTTGTGGATTAACAGAGGTTCCTGACCACAAAATCTAGAATCTATAAGAAAAAGGCTGATGAATCTGGCAACAAAAATGTTTAAATGCAAAAGAGACCATGAACGAAAACAAAGAACTGGAAAGATATATTTGCATGTAACCACGAAAGAGCTAATTAACTTCTAAAGAGCTCTTCCCAATCAGTAAGAAAAAGAACAGTGCAATAGAAGAATGGGCAAAGGACCCCAAAGAAGCAGTTAACAACAAAAAGAACTCCAAAGGGTTTTTGGATGCCTAAAAAGCACTCAACCTCATTCAAAAGGAATGAAAATTAAAACAAAAATTAGATATCATTTTTTTCTCCTATCAGATTAGGAAAGACCTGTTTTAAATAACAATACAAAGTATTTGGCCATTATGTAGGTGTTAAAAAATTAGTAAACAGAAACCTCAAGCACAGTTGGGAGACCAGCAGAGGGAGCTCTCATGCCCTGTGGAGGCAGCAGAGGCCAACAGGAGGAAAAAAGACTCCCCTCCTTTCCCGGCAAGGACTCAGCCAATGAAAAGCCAGGGACTTTTAGTTTTTCTAGCCCTCCCAAGTTCCTTGTTCTCCCTATAAAAACTTTCCCCTTCCCTTGTCCTGTGGAGACTTGCCCGTGGTTCACCATGGTTGCAGACCCCAAACTGCAATTCTCTGCTGATCCCAAATAAACCCATCTTTACTGGAGAAATATCTGGCAGTCTTGTTTCAGGTCAACATAGGAAACTGGCATTCTTATACACTGTGGGAGTGTTAATTGGTATAAATTCTTTGGAAGAAAATTTAGCAATATCTATTAAAAGATGAACATCTTATTTGCCCTAGCAATGCATCCTTTTAGGAATTTATCTTAAAGAAATGTTCCCATATGAGCAAAAACACATGTGTACAAAGAAGTTCACTGCAGCCTAGTTTAAAAGAGCAACACTGAAGAGACCTAAATGTCCTTTGAAGGAGCTCAGGACTTGCCACCCCAAATATGCTGTTTTGGTGTATTCATTTATTTCTAGCTGAAGGCACTTAAAGAATTGCAAATGCAGGGTAAGCCTTTCTCTGAACTCACCTTATCTGCCTAAAGACAGATTCTCCAAAAGGAACTCAAGTGTCGTAAGACCCCTCTTCCCCCCACTTCCCTCCACTCTGCTCCCCCCTTCATCAACCAAGGGAGATTGACTCTTATCACAGGGGAGGAGACTAGAAATTGACACCACACCCAGACAAACTTTGTCACAAACTGTCATACCTCCCATCTATCCTTCTTAGGGCCCATTCATCCATTGTTCCTAAGAATCATTTATTCTCCCCTAAAAGACCTATATCTCTCTTCCCCTTCCCCTATTAAAATGATATATAAGCACTCAAATCCCGTGGCTTTTTTTGGATATTCACTTTTTCTTTGTTCCTGTGGTGCCCAGTGCATGTAATATTAAAAATTAATAAACGTGTAGACATTTTCTCCTATGCCTGTTGTCAGTTTATTTCATACACCCAGCTATCAAATCTAGGAGGGTAGAGAGAAAGCCTTTCCTCCCCTGCACCATTAATACCCAGGTGGTTACACTAATCCCAGCACAGAGAATGAATTCCATAAAGCTGTTAAAAAAAAGAAAGAAAATTTAAGACAAGTTCCTAACTGAATAAAGAAAATGGTAACCATAGTTGCCTCTGGGAAAGAGGCTGGGTGATTGAGAGCTGGATTGGGGAGGAGATATAGTACTTTTTGCTGTAAATTTTTTGTGCTATTTGGATTTTTTTCACGTGCTTGTAACTTTTTTTTTCAAATAAAAAATGTTGAAAAGGTTTCAGTAAAGCGGGAAAGCCTGCAGCTGTAGTGCAAGGGAGTAAAAGGAAATCTAAACTAAGAAATGCATGGAATGGAGGTAGGAGTGCAGCATCTGGGCTCATCTTCCCTCCCTTTTCTTTAATCCTGATCACAGCCCACCGTGCTCCTTATCACTGTCTCAGGGTTGGAGAATAAGGCTCAGGGAATAATGCTTCTTTACAAAGTAAGAAGGTGTTACCGAGTTCAAGTTCGCTCTGCTTGCCGCACGACAGGCCAATAAATCGGAGACGTGGTGTTTAGGCAAGGAAGACGACTTTATTCGGAAAGACTGTGACCGAGAAGATGGCAGAATAACGTCTCAAAATAACCATCCTTTCTTTTGCTTTTGGCTGTACGCGGGCCTCTCATTGTTGTGGCCTCTCCCGTTGCGGAGGGCAGGCTCCAGATGCGCAGGCCCAGCGACCATGGCTCACAGGCCCAGCCGCTCCGCGGCATGTGGGATCTTCCCAGATCGGGGCACGAACCCGTGTCCCCTGCATCGGCAGGCGGACTCTCAACCACTGCGCCACCAGGGAAGCCCTGTGTTGCTTTTATATTTCGCAAAAATGACGGCTGAATTTTAACTCTTTGCATCCTGGTTCATCTGAAAAAAGAGTGCTTTGATCTTATTAAAGCAATCTTTTCCCTCACAAATTTAAATCAGCCTGATTTTTCTGTTGATGATTAAATGATTAATAATATTTTGGGTTTTGGAATTGCTTGGCCCATTTAAAAATATTACAGCCTAAAAGGCAGCGTAGAAAACTTCTCAGAGTTAAAGGAATTCCCTCTACTTCCAGTCCCTTATTTCCTGGGTTGCTGCTTCCATCTTTAACGGTGGAGCAGTCCTTCTGATGGTGGCTGGTTTGTAAAACAGTTACATTTATGAAGTCTCTGAAATGGGCTTCTGTTCTCACAAAGAGGAAATGGCTCTTTGGAGAATATGGCTGATTACTTGTTCAGCAAGAGCAAAGTTTTCCATTTGCACAAAGAAGAATTTTTAGCCTGTTTTTATGAAATTGCTTTGAGTGCTTCAGTATCTAGGAAATTCCCAGGGCAATTTCAAGTAAGTTTAAGAGAAAAATCCAAGGTCCCAGAAAATGTTCACAGGAGGTGCTTTTGGAGGCGCATCTGGGAGCAGAAAGTTCTCAGCAGGCAGAGTGGGGAAAAGGAAGGCGCTAGGAGTCTGCACAGCCAGTTGAGAGTCAGCACCGGAAGGTACCAAATCCATCGCCTCACCTTTCCCTGCTCATTTTCCCTTTCTAACAGTGAAGAGCCAAATCTGACTTGTGGGATCGCTTTCTTTTACTTTAACCTTTGCATCCTGTTGCTTTTGTTCGCTAAAAGGATTCTATACACAATTGCTGGCCTCAGGGAACCCTGCTCCTCTGCATGAATGTTAAACCAAAGTGCCTTTGTTCAAGGAAACATCCTGACCCAGTCCACCTGTGAATGGCTGCAAGAAAGAAGAAATGAACACATCCCCTCCCCGAGGGGGACATTTGCAAATCTTACGGCCTTTTTACTTTACTTCCTCATCTCATCCCCCTCTCTGTTCTATAAAAGAAACCGGCGGGCTTCCCTGGTGGCGCAGTGGTTGAGGGTCCGCCTGCCAATGCAGGGGACACGGGTTCGTGCCCTGGCCCGGGAAGATCCCACATGCCACTGAGCGGCTGGGCCCGTGAGCCATGGCCGCTGAGCCTGCGCGTCCGGAGGCTGTGCTCCGCAACGGGAGAGGCCACAGCAGTGAGAGGCCCACGTACCAAAAAAAAAAATGCAACACAATGTAAAATTGTAGTTGTAAAAGTAAAAAAGATCTGGAGCAATTATTTCCTCTCCATTAGAAGTGGATGGTAGTGGGTTTTAATCTTTTTTGAGTCACAGCTGTTTTTTAGACTCTGATGAAAATGTAAATGGTTAAAAATTCAAATCCAAGAGTTCAATGGCCTGAATTCAAATTCCTGTCCACCATTGATTAACTTTGTACCTGAGGCAACTAATTTAACGCTTCCAAACCACAGTTTTCTGTCTATATGATAGAAATAATAATATTAACTGTTTAACAGGGCTGTTATGAGAACTAAATGCGATAACTCACCTGTAATGCTTACAGCATTGCCTGACACTTCAGAAGCACTCCATGAATGTGCTCTGTGACTACAATCACATGGACTCGAGCAACCAAAAATGCAGGGATTTCTGCATTTAGACAGGGCTGGATCCAGTGGCTCAAATGATGCCCTTTTGTCTCCTCTGCCTTCTCTATGTTGCCTTCATTCTCAGGCAGCCTCTTCCCATCAGCAATGTTCTCTCAGAAACTTGAATGAGAATGCATGCCTCCTTAATATTCCCAGAGAGGAGTCTGGCTGCCTGTATGCTCTGCCCAACCATGAACCAAACATGGTGCCCAAGGGAAGGCAAAGCTCTGATTGGCCTGGCCTAGGTCAGCCAGGATGGGGAAAATCACCCCTACCCAAGTATGGACGTGGACAGAGCGGGAGGGAGGGTGTGTTTCCCTGAGAAAAATCAGGATGTCATTCCAAAGGGAAGAGTGAATGGAAACTGGACAAAGAAAACAACATATGACCACCCATCGCAGGTTAATTGCCTTTATTTTAGGTGATTAACCTGTCATTAGGGATAAACCTATTATTAGGGAAATTGAAGAGATTCCATAATTTTTTTCTTTTATCCATTCAATGCTTTTTTTCTTTTCTTTTCTTTTTTTTTTTTGACCGTGCCTCACTGGTGTGAAGGATTTTAGTTCCCAGACCAGGGATTGAACCCGGACCTCTGCAGTGAAAGCACTGAGTCTTAATTACTGGACCGCCAGGGAATTCCCCATTCAATGCTTAACAGCTCTGAACATGAAGAAATTTCTTCTTTTGTTTAACTTTGAGTCTTCAAGAGAAATTAAAACTCATTTTCTCTGAGAGTCAAGAGTCATTTCCAAAAAGAAAACTTGTTGTTTTACCACATTTGACTCTGGGGTGTTTGGTTTTCTGGCTCTCAGTTCCTTTGTCTGTAAAAATGAAAGGGTTGGCTTGGGTGATCTCTAAAGTATCTTCTAAACATCTGTGATTTTGAAGAACAATAGCAATGATTACACAGAAAATTTGGTTGTTACCATCAATTCTATGAACCCTGGGAAAGTCTTCCTTTAATCTGGGCTGGTTCTTCAGAGTTCATCTCTAAGCAACAGATACTGGAGTGCATTGATTTAGTGGGCAGAGACTGGATGCAGAGTGCCTAGTTCAAACCCTGCTTCTGGTCATTACAGCTGTGTGACTTTGAGCAAATTGCATAACCTCTCTGTTGCCTTTTTTTGTAGATTTAATAACAGAGCCTGCCTCATAGAGCTGTGTGAGCATTACAGAATTTATACATGAAAATGTCTGACACTGTTATGTTAGTAAAGGTGTTGCCCATTACTAAGCAAGCATCACCTCTCAGAATAAAATCACCTTACCTATAGAGGAACAAGGATAAAAATTAGAGTGGACTTCTCATCATAAATCACACGTGCAAGAAGAAAACGAAGCGAAATATTTAAAGTGTTGAAAGAAAAAGTCAATTATTGGTTACACAGACATACATTT
The DNA here is from genome assembly GCF_949987515.2 of Delphinus delphis. NCBI lineage: Eukaryota > Metazoa > Chordata > Mammalia > Artiodactyla > Delphinidae > Delphinus > Delphinus delphis. The sequence goes on from NC_082699.1 coordinate 17,208,118, forward strand.
TTATCAAAAATCCATGGACCTATACCTTAAAATGATTGCATCTTATTTTATGTAAATGATAATTCCTCCATACAGTTTTTTGCGGGCCTCTCACTGTTGTGGCCTCTCCCGTTGCGGAGCACAGGGTCTCGACCCGCAGGCTCAGCGGCCGTGGCTCACGGGCCCAGCCACTCCGCAGCATGTGGGATCTTCCTGGACCGGGGCACGAACCCGCGTCCCCTGCATCGGAAGGCGGGCTCTCGACCACTGCGCCACCAGGGAAGCCCCATAAAGTTGTTTAAAGTCTACCATAAGCCGGTTAGTAAGTGAGGGCCTGGGGGATTTTAAAAAAAAGAGAAGGAAGGTTGGTGGGAGGGCTTAAAGCATAGTCCTTATCCCTCATGACATTAAAGGCTAAAAGAGCTAGTCAGGGGATAGGGAAGAATAAGTAGTGCAGTGTTTCGAGTAGCCTCAGAAAAATATGAACCAGGGAGTTCAGAGGATATGCACTCAGCAGTTCCTGGGAAGGTCAGGGAAGGTCTCTGAAGGATGTGACGTTTGAACTTGTTGCCATTCATACCATTGTCTCCAGCTACCATCTTGTAACCCATGCAGCATGGCGGCCTGAGGAATCACTGCTTTCCTGAATAGCAAACACACTCTCTTCCACGAGGCCTCCTGCTGTGGACAGTCTTCTGAAATTTCCCTGCTGGATTCAGGCTGAGAAAAGACAACGAGGCTGAGTGCTGCTTTGTATTTTTTTACTCTGCCTCATCTAGAGTTTGCAATTTCTTTCCCTTTAAATTTAGACAAAAAATGTCCAGAATAGAGTCAAATTTCAGTTGATACTATTTCACTGTGATTTCGGTTTCTTTTTCAAAAAGAACAACATTATATGCAGAAAAAATTCAGGTACCAGAAAGACCCAGAGACTTCCCTGGTGGTCCAGAAGTTAAGACTCCATGCTCCCAAAGCAGGGGTCCGGGTTCGGTCCCTGGTCAGGGAATTAGATCCCACGTGCCGCCACTAAGACCCAGCGCAGCCAAATAAATAAATATGTATAAATAAATAAATAGAATCCTGGTGCGTTGCTTTATTTTATTTATTTATTTATTCTTTAATATTTATTTATTTACTTTGTTGCGCTGGATCTTAGTTGAGACAGGAGGGCTCCTTAGTTGTGGCTCATGGGCTCCTTAGTGGCAGCACGTGGGCTTCTTAGTTGCAGCATGCATGTGGCATCTAGTTCCCTGACCAGGGATTGAATACAGTCCACCTGCATTGGGAGCGCGGAGTCTTAACCACTGTGCCACCAGGGAAGTCCCTGTGCTGCTTTAAAAAAAAAAAAAGAGAGAGAGAGAGAGAGAGAGAGAGAGAAAGACCCAGAGGCCATTGTTCACTTTGTTCTAGTTTTGTGTCCAGGCTTGAAATGTGTCCTACGATTGTTGCCTACATTGCTGTTTTCTAAATGTCTGACGTGTGCTATGACTAAAAATTGGAAAATTAAACACAAAGTATTCATCTTTGTTTTGGAAAACAATCTTCCTGGAAGATTGGCTCCCATCTGTCCTCTCTAGTCTTTCTTCCTATTCACCTCTCTTTGCTCATCCGAGCCCAATCCTCACAGCTCTTCCAGCCCCAGCAGGATCCACCACTTCTTATGAAAATGTACGGTGCTACCTTCAGAGCATCTCATTACAAGGCCCTTTCCAAGTCCTTGAAGGAGCAATAGCCTCAGGCCCTACACCATCTGGCTCTGCCCCGAGCCTATTTCATGGGACAGGAACATTCCTCAATCTGGGGATAGCTGGGGGGTCTTTTCAGACACACCCCACAGCAGCTCCCAGGCCTATGGGGGAGGGGTAGTTAGGAATGGGCAAACCCATCCTTTTTCCTCTTCCCTCTAAGTCAACCTACTGCTGAGCACTGTACTCATTAGTTCTGAACAAACCTTAATATCTGAACACAAACTTTAAATGTTAAGCCTAATTAAACCGATAACACTGCTACTTTTCATTTTGTGTGTTAATGGAGACACATACAGGAACTACTGAAATAATGACTCTCATTAGAGGAAGAACAAAATTAGTATTTATAGGTTCTAATTAAATTTTGCCTTCCAAATATGATGCTTTTTTGCGTTTCACTAAAAATAGTGAACGTACAAACTGGAGAAGGAAATAATAAAATGCCCAAATAATTAAAAGGAAATGGATGCAAAAGGGGCACCCTTTTCTGTTTCATGGTTTCTGATGCCTACAGACTATCTAGAGTGCCATGAGCCACGGGAAACCCAGACCCACTAGGGAGATAAAACAAGATAATAAATGTGAACATCCTTTAAAAAAAGGTGAAACATCTCTCTTAAATATCAGTTGCTTATTATTTATCATTGCTGCTGCGATAATAACACTAGCCCTTGGGGTTGGAGAGAGAGTCTGTATGGACCACAGAACATTAAATGCGTAAAACTGAAATGGTTATCACTTTCAGTTCTTCCAGGGTTCGGAATACCAGAAGTTGTTCAAAGCCTTTAAAAATCAAAACCAAAAATACTCCCTTGTGGAATTTAAAAAAAAAAAAAAAAAGAGCACTTGGAGCCGTGGAATTTCACCTGGACCTTGTATAGCACACTCCGACAAAAATAAGCCTTTATTTTCCTCCAAAACGCTCTGCAAAATGCCTACAACTGCTTAGTTACTCCCAGAGGAAAATGTGTCCTATTTTGGTGGCCCTGCAGCTTTTCTCTCCCTAATTAGCGCCTCCATATTGTCTGGCCATCTGCTTCTGGGTTCTGCCCAAGTTGTGGTCATGGAAGGGGTATTTTATGATCTCATCCTTTCGGTGGGAGGATAAATTCTACGTTAGTCTGTTCACGGCAAAAGACCTTTGGGGGAGACACATAGGCTCCCCATGGTGCTTTCTGTTTAGCAGCTAAACATTCCCCCTGGCTGCTAAGGTCATGGGGGTTCCTGTCTGACCATCTCACAGACAGCTAACAGGAAAATGCCATATGCAGAGCGTTCTACGTACTCTCAGCCACCGTCCTTATGTTGTCTCTTTCTACTTGATGTGCTACTTGCCAGAAACCTTTGTATTCTCCCCACGTAGAGCTGCCCTCTCTTACTGGGGCAGGAGAAAGATGGGCTCCAGGCTACACATTTCCAGCTGGCCTCCTGGTCACACTTCCTGGGGTAAGAAGATGGGCTCCAGGCCAGACGTTCATCACCAGCCCCCTGTTTACATTTCCTGAGGCAAGAGAGAAACGGGCTCCCGACTACATATTTATGACGGGACTCCTGTCTGTATTTCGAGATCTGCACTTCGATATAAGAATCAACAACAGGAATAGGGTAGATAACCGGACATGGGACACTTTTACGACAGGGACAGAGAGGGGCTAAACCCTGTTAAAAGATGAAGAGGTCATACATTTCCCATCCTTGGGGCAAGGGAAACATTGCACATGCGCAGAAAGGCTCCTTGGGGGTCAAAAGGAGAGGGCACCACCCCATAATATGTGATGCTAAGGCCGCCCCATAGGCCTCTGGGCTGGAATCCATCTTGGAAAAAGAGTTGCGCACGCATATTGAGGAGGGTCCTAGGGCAGGTCAGGTGTAGAAGAAGAAGCCAGATAACTGTGCAAAGGTAAACAAAGACCCAGAAGAACTGCCCTGTATGAATGACTTCACCATCTCTTTATTGCTCTCCACCCTCATTAGGGAGGACGCCCACACCCTTTCTCTCCGGGTGCATCTCTGCCTTGCCTCTGTCTTAACTAAATAAACTGTTTCTCTGTGTGCTCTCCCACTTGTGCTGTGTCTCTAATAATAAACTTTGTACCTGTTTTTACAGTTTTTGCCTCCTTGAGAAATGGATTTTTCACTGGAGGTGAGAGCCAGGGGTTTTGTGGTGGCTAGGATTCCTGGTTTTCATCCAGGCTACCCAGGTTCAGTTCCTGGGCAGGGAATTAAGATCTCGCTTCATGCCACCACTTACTGCTGCCTCTCTGAGATCATTACATTGAGTCATTTTGGCTATTAGATACAACCCTGTTTGGGCAACCACCAGCCTGGACTAACCCTTTGACCCCAGTGTCTCATTTATCCACGTGCAGTCAAACACTCTGGTACATAGTTCATAAGGATAGCCTTCAACTGTGAGTTCCTCTCATCCCTGTACATGCATTTTCCTCCTCCAATCAAGAGGTGAAGTCTACTTGCCACTGAATCTGGGATGGCCTTGTGGCTTGCTTTGACCGAACGAGCATGGAAGAAGTAACACTGTGCTAGTCTGGGCTTGGGCCTTCAGAGACCTAAAAGCGTTTGCTTTTGCTCTTTCATTTTTATTTATTTATTTTTTTGGTCGCACAGCTTGCGGGATCTTAGTTCCCCGACCAGGGATTGAACCCAGGTCCACAACAGTGTAAGCGCCGAGTCCTAACCACTGGACCACCAGGGAATTCCCATGATTTTGCCCTTTTAAAGCACAGCTGTCATTGAAAGCAGTCCAGTCTCTCCTACTCAAGAGAGGCCACGAAGACAGGCTCTGGAGGAGACGCCGTCCTCTGAGCAGCACGGGGCTCCTCGGTTTCCTGGTTCTTATGGATTTAGTCCCAGCAAGTACCACACCGGTGCTCTATGTAGAGCAGAGAGAAGAATCTTAGATTTGAAATCAGAAGAAATTCCTGAAGCCAAAAGAGCAAACACACTAAGCCACATTCATGCATGTTACTTGTATTTGTACAGTAGCTTTCAAACCAGCTTCTTAGATCTCTGGCCCTCATCCCGTCTTGTGCTTGGCTTTTTTGCATATTGGGCTTACAAGCGAGCTAGTAAGAAAGAATTTCATAGATTTCTTTTTTTTAATTGAATGAGGGGAATTATACTATGTATTCTATTGTTTAATCAAAGATTTCATTCCATAGTGACCTTTACTGGGAAGAGTAAATGTATCACCAGGGCTGACAAAAAAAAGTAGCCAATTCAGTCTGTTTGGTCAAAGAATTGGTTGATTGGGAAAGGCAGTGCTGGTCAAATCTGTTATTTAGAATCAAGGCCCAATTGTACTCTGAATATTTTTATTTTTAAAAAGATTTTGTGAAATATTTCAAACTTATGAAATACAGAAAATAATATAATAAATACCTGCCACTCAATCTTGTCAAACCTTAACATTTGACCATACTTGCCTGTTAAAAAGAAAATCACAGGCCTCAAATGATGCCACTTGTGCTAAAGCCCATGATGCCAAATCTAGGCTTAATACCTGACTTGCAGTTTTGACCTTCCCCAGAAATGTAATCTTCATCAACCAGTCTACAGTTTTCTGGCCCAGCCCAATGACTAATCTGTCCTGTGGGCCCTCTCTAATCTCCCTGAGGAAGAAGAGGCATATCTGCATGATAAAACCCTTGCTTTTCTCTTCCCTCCCCAAAAGAAGGTGCTAACCTTCTCTTAAACAAGGTAATATATCATCCTTTTCCACTTGAAATAATCTCGCTGTGAGGGAGAATAACTGAATGTGCTGTGATAACCTCAGTCATTAAATGGGAGGACCCACAGCACTGCCTTCCCACAGCTGGCTATGCACTTATTTGTAAAAGTTGATATGCATATTGGGCGTTAATTCTTTAGCAGAAGAAAGGGGAGGGGGACCTTCTGTGGATCCAGGAACCACTACAGAGAAAATGAACTCTGGCTGGTGTCTGCTCCCCTGGGGAGGCCTTCTAGGGAGAAGAGGGAATAGTATAGAGTCAGAGTGCCTGCTTTCAGGTCCTGGGTCCCTAATTTACTAACTAGCTAACTCATTTACCGGTCTTGGGTGAGTTAACTGTCCTCTCTGTGCTGCAGGTTCATCCTCTATAGAATCATAATAGTATCTACCTAATAGAATAGCCGTGAAGATTAAATGAAATAATTCATATAATGCACGTAGAAAAGTTCTTGACATCCATTAAACATGCAATAAATTTTAAGTGTGGTTGATACGATCATGATCATTATCATAATTAGTTTCCGGCTAAAGGGACTTGGTCTGACCTATAGAGAAAGAGGGCAAAGACAGAAATGGAGGTATCTGGTTTTTGTGAATCAACACAGCAAATCTTAAACCATTAAAAATAAATAAATTTATGTATTTATTTTTGGCTGTGTTAGGTCTTCGTTGATGCTCACCGGCTTTCTCTAGTTGCGGCGAGCAGGGGCTACTCTTCGTTGCGGTGCGCGGGCTTCTCATGTTGCAGAGCATGGGCTCTAGGCGCGTGGGCTTCAGTACTTGTGGCACACAGGCTCAGTATTTGTGGTGCACGGACTTAGTTGCTCCGCGGCATGTGGGATCTTCCCGGACCAGGGCTCGAACCCATATCCCCTGCGTTGGCAGGCGGCTTCTTAACCACTGCACCACCAGGGAAGTCCCAACACAGCAAATCTTTTTTTTTTTTTTTTTTTTTTTTTGCGGTACGCGGGCCCCTCACTGTTGTGGCCTCTCCCATTGCGGAGCACAGGCTCCGGACGCGCAGGCTCAGCGGCCATGGCTCACGGGCCCAGCCGCTCCGCGGCATGTGGGATCTTCCCGGACCGGGGCACGAACCCGTGTCCCCTGCATTGGCAGGCGGACTCTCAACCACTGTGCCACCAGGGAAGCCCCACAGCAAATCTTAAAGTACTATTTAGTACTTAATAGCTGAAGTTTTCAAATTCTATAAAGAATTTTACTGGTAAGAATGTGGGCCCCAACAGTTTGAAGTAAGGCTCATGATGGCTCAAGAAATTCAGCCTATTCCAGCAGAAAGTGGCCCAGGTCCCTACAGGTCCTTAGAACAGTCAGCGAGGGACTTCTACACCTCTAGGCTAGGCTAGGGTCTGTGGCCCCTGTCCAGCGGAAAGAAGCTTCAGGAGAAGAGACCTTCAACCCCTTACCCCTTAAGAATAAGGGTGTAGAGTCTCTCAGGGGGGAATGAGACAGGCTGGGACCTGGGACCCTCTGCTGAGTGCACCTCTCCTTGAACAACAAAATACACAGAAATTATAAGGGACTAAAAATAACTGCGTGCATGGCCAGTTGGGGCAAATTCTGGACAGAAGATACAAAAAGACCAAAAAACCCAACTGCCACTTTTGAAGAGCCCAGAGCAAAAGCAGGGTACTGAGCACAGCCCCTGAACTCAACACCACCAGAGGGTGGGCAAAACACCTAAGCCACACCTGTGGCCCGACCCCTGGACACACCTCTACCCTCACCCCATCTACGGAACAAGCTTGACACCCACCTCAGGGAACGCACAAGCAAGGGAACCTGTTGTCTGTTATCTCTCCCCCCTGCTGCTGCAGGGGCCCCAATAAAGCCTTGCCTGGAAAAAAAAATGTTTCCTGTTATTCTGAGTATCAATTTTTCTCTAAGCACGTCTTAAAAAGTGTAACACATTCATTCAATAAATATTGATTGAATGTCTACCATGTGGCAGGCACTTTTCTAGGCATTAGGAATACAGTAGTAGAAAAGACATACAAAATACCTTCCCTTATGAATCTTACTTTTTTTTTTAACCACTGTGGATTCTTAACCACTGTGGATTCTTAATCACTGTGCCACCAGGGAAGTCCCCCAACCTAGGTATTCTTAACGGCTATAATATGGTGCTTTAAGGACTCAACGTTTCAACTCCGGCTTTAAGATAATAATAAATGTGTAAAATTAAAACATAAAGGCTTTGATAATGTTGGATGTGTTATAAACAGAAAGTTGTTGTTGGTTTTTTTTTTTTTTTGCGGTACACAGGCCTCTCACTGTTGTGGCCTCTCCCGTTGCGGAACACAACGCGCAGGCTCAGCAGTCATGGCTCACGGGCCCAGCCGCTCCGCGGCATGTGGGATCTTCCCGGACCGGGGCACGAACCCGCATCCCCTGCATCGGCAGGCGGACTCTCAACCACTGCGCCACCAGGGAAGCCCACAGAAAGGTTTTTAAAAGAAACTTTTTATTCAGTTATAACCCATATACTGAAAAGTGCATATATCGTGTTCAATGAATTTTCATAAAGGACCACACTGATGTAACTATCACCCACATAGAGAAATAGAACATAACCAGACCCCCTTCCCCCAACGCCCTCTTGTGCTTAAAGGTAAGTTTGAAAGTTCAAAATAAGTATTCACTTATTGTTGTAAAGCTGAATGCTATAGTCAATTTCAGGCCCTGAATAAAATTCATTCCCATAATAATATACTCTTCCTAGAGCGATAATTCGGAAAATTTGGTCCCCAGACAAGCAGCCTCAGTATCACTGAACTGCGAACTTATCACTTGCTAATTCAAGGATCCCAGTCCAGATCTACAGAACAAAAACTCTGGGGGTGGAGGCCGGCAATTCGTGTTTTTAATAAGCCTAGGGGCTTATTCTGATGCCCCTTAAGGTTGGAGAAGCACGGATCTAAGTCTGTTGGAAGAGTTTTGGTTCGTGATCGCACAGTAACTGTTAAGTGAATACCAGGATCTAAAGTGTTACGCTCAAAAAATAGTGACAAGTTTTAATCACCTATCTCATTTTTGAAGCACACTGAGGGTAAAATGTTTTTCCATTTTAACTAACCGTATTGTTGTTCTAGTCAGTGTTGCATTTTAGCACGAGAATAAAGCAGTCGCCCGCTCCCCGACCTCCTATTCTCTCTCCGCATCCAGCCAGAACTTGTCTAGTTTACCAACAAAACTGCACCCCTGGGTGGCGGGGAATTCAACATCCAGAGGCGGGAGCAGATTTCGGCCAATCAGAAGCCAGGTTCGAGCCGCTCGCCCATCCCGGTGGTGTGTGATTGGTGGTTTCCCGCGGGCGGAAGAGACCCTCCGAGGCTCCGCCCCGCACGGCGCGAGCCAATCGTCGCTCCGCGCAGGAAAAGACAGAAGCAGTGCGAGAGATGTAATATGGCGGAGAGCGCCGCCTCAGCGGCTCCGAGCCCGCGAGGGCTTGCGGATGGGGAGGATGCCCGTCCCCTGGAGGAGCGGATGGCGGAAACGGCGAGAGATGATCAGGGGCAGTTTGAGTGCCAGGAACCGCTCGAGTGCCAGATGCACTTGGGGGCCCCTGAGGAGGAGGAGGACGCGGGCCTGGTGGCTGAGGCCGAGGCGGTAGCTGCCGGCTGGATGCTCGATTTCCTCTGCCTGTCTCTTTGCCGGGCCTTCCGTGACGGCCGGTCGGACGACTTCCACCGCACCCGCGACAGCGCCGAGGGTGAGTGCGGGGCGCGCCCGGGCCGGGGGCGGGGACCGCGGCGGGCTGCCGAGGCCAGGTTTGCGGCGCTGTCCCCCAGGGGGTCGGGGATCGGGCTGCTGCGGCGCCCGAGCGGAGGGCCCCCAGCTCAGAGTTGATCGTTGGTTCCAATCCCGCATCCGTCTCCTCTCAGCTCCTCAGTTTTGCTCAGATTCATTAGAGTTGAAAGAGGGTTAAGTGGGTTAAAATGAACAAAACTGCACTGAATCCAGTGTCCAGTTCCCTTTGTCGCCTGTGGCGCTTGTGTTTCTTGCTTTTTTCGGCAGAGATACTCCTGTAAAGGCATTTATTTAACAAGTCACTGTGACCTAGGCATCAGTGTTTTCTGTTACTTCGGGAGCTATCTAAACCTGGTTTAGCCCGCTGGCTCCGTATAGGCTTCAGAATAAAAGTAACTGACAATGAAATCTACCGCCTACACAAGACAGCCTGTAAGCGATGGACAGAGACCTTGACGCCTAGAGAAGGCTAGCTGGCTTTTTGAATGATAACCGAAAGATGCTCTGGTATTTATGTGAGTTGGCCGTCAACTTATTGCAGCCGAACGCAACCCCAAGATACTATTTAGTAGGAAATCAAATACCTCAGAAAACCGTATTGGTACATTTCAGCTTCACGGTTATCCCGTGAGTTAGGCAAGTAATCTCAGTTTATAGAGGAGTGTACTAGTTAAAACAACCTAAAGCATTGATAGGTTAAAGGGTTGTTCCAGACGCATGTCTTATCTTCCAATTCAAGAAACTTTCCTCCGTGTCACAGATAACACTAGAGCCATGGTTAATTAACACTAATTAGGAAGTTAAATCCTGGAATGAAGCCAGTTCATTTAATAATTCGAATTATTATAAAGGCCTCTTTGGGGAGGAGGCTAAAATTATCTATGTGTTAATGAATTTGAATTGGAAATATCAGTATGAGCTCCTGTTTATAACATATAGAAATATCAATGCATATTATACATATATAGACACAGGTTAGGATATACTCATATATTTCCTTGTTCTGTCAGATGAAAGGGTGTAGAAGCAATGTAACCCTAGCAGCAAGGGGTACACTTAGCACTCAAGTCTTGGTTTCCAATACCATTCTCCAGAGAAATGGCCTGATTCTGGGACTGGGACAGGAAATATACAAGTTGAGCCTGGAGCATCTTGTAACAGAAAGTAAGAAAGTGCTAAAAACAAAGCAAAACAAAACCCCCAAAGAAACAAAAAAAAAAATCCCACAATTATGGGAGTAGTACAAAAGGACACGGGAGCCAACCGCAAGGGCTCCCAATGGCCAAAGCTGAAATAACTCGAGCAAGAAAATACAGTTGACCCTTAAACAACACAGGTGTGAACTGCACCTGTCCACTTACAAGCCAATTGTTTTCTCAGTAGTAAATAAGACAGTACTACGCAATCTGTGGTTGGTTAAACTGGGAATACAGAGAGCTGACACTGGGATTTTCAACTGCTCAGAGGGTCAGCACCCCTAACCCTGGCATTGTTCAAAGGTCAACTGTAGTGTTGGATTATAACCCAACATACAAAATAAATATCCATAAAGTTCATACTGATGTAAATAAATGGTGGAATAAATATACAAATGGAAGAAGAGACAAATCTCCGACGCAGAAGAATTCCAGGTAATTCGTGTAGCTACTCTGTCCTCAAGGAGGTGGAGCGTAACTCCCCACTCCTTAAGTGTGGGCTGCGAAGAGCACAGGATACAAAGGGGGAGAAAGTAGAGAAAGCTGACGGACACTGGCCCACCTAGGTAATCAAGGTCAGCATCAGCAGTGATAGCTAGTAGCATGTACGCTTGATACGGTGTGATGAAAATGGAACTTTACCTCTGTGACCCTCCTCCCCAAACCCCATAACTCTAGTCAAATCATGAGAAGAATATCAGACAAATCCCAATAGAGAGGTACATTGTACAAAATACCTCAAAATTGTCAAGGTCATCAAAACCAGGGAACGTCTGAGAAACTGTTATAGCCAAGAGATGCCCAAAGAGACATGATGACTAAATGTTATGTGGTGCCCTGGTTGGGATCTTGCAGCAGAAAAAGGACATTAAGTAAACACTAAGGAAATCTGAATAAAGCATGGACTTTAGTTACTAATGTATCACTATTGGTTAATTAATGTAACATGGAATACTAATTAATGCAAGATGCTAATAACAGGGTAAACTGGGTGGAGGGTATATGGGACCTCTTTACTCTCTTTCTTCACTACATTATGTATATTTAAAACCATTGTAAAAAATAAAGTTTATTTAAAAAAAAAAAAGGACCTTGTAAGGTTCTAGCCCAAGACCCAAGGAATAATCTAGGTCATCTCCATTATTTGAAGGTTAAAGGCACAGAAACCCAGAAAGAGTAAACTTTTTCAGGTTGTATTGCTAAAACAGATATGCAAACTGTGAACATAATATTGTCTCGGTATTCCATTTTTGACTAAAATGACTCCCTTTTATCTCTTATAGAATTTCATTTACTACGCTTTTCAAGATTGTAAACATATACAACTCTGATGCTTCCTAGAAAATTCTTAGTTCTTTCATTCCAACTCAGAATTATTCTCCCACCTCACTTATCTCAGATAATGCCTTTTCCAGACTGATATTCCTAACCTATCTCCACCGTGGGAAGCAGTGTAGAATTGTAATTAAGAGCGTGGGCTCCATAGTAAATTGTCTGAGTTTGATTCCGGGCTCTGCTGGTTTATAGCCATAAGACTTGAAGCAACGACTTGGTACCACCAGTTCCCGTGGTACTACAATTTCCTCATCTGTAAAATGGTAGTAATAACGGCATCTACCTCAAAGGGCTGTTGAGAGAAGCAGATGAACTGATATGTATAAAGCAAGGTTTCCCAGCCTCAGCCTGTTGACATTTTGCACCACATGATTCTTTATTCTGTGTATGCTTGAGGGTAGAGGGGGAATGAGGTGGAGGTTCTCCCGTGCATTGTAGGATCCTTGACCTCAGCCACTAGGTGCCAGTAGCACCCCTCCCACTCGTGACAATCAAAAATAGCTCCAAGGGCTTCTCTGGTGGCGCAGTGGTTGGGAGTCCGCCTGCCAATGCAGGGGACACGGGTTCGTGCCCCGGTCCGGGAAGATCCCACATGCCGCGGAGCGGCTGGGCCCGTGAGCCATGGCCGCTGAGCCTGCGCGTCCGGAGCCTGTGCTCTGCAACGGGAGAGGCCACAACGGTGAGAGGACCGCGTACCGCCAAAAAAAAAAAAAAATGTCTCCAGACATTGCCAAATGCCTCCTAGGGGACAAAATCACCCCTAGTTGAGAACCACTGCTCAGTGCTTAGAGTAGTGCCTGGTATTATAGTTAAGTGCTTAAATATAGTTGTTACTGTTGCTGGTCATTAGATCCTCCCTAATGTAGTGTTTGGTTACAGGTGTGGAAAAAGCAGATAGCCAGGTTCAACCAGGGTAGGTTTTCATTGTTTTTGTCTTGTTTTATGCCTAACAGGTACAAAGAGCAGAAAGGCAGTGGTGTGTAGGGTATCTGTAGTTATTGCATACGTAGACTAAATATGGAGGGAAGTGAAGACAGAAAGGATATGACTTTCTTCCCTAAAATAGATTAGGTCTTCCTTCTGTTTTGCTCCTATACCATACTTACCTTTTATGACACATTAAAATTTTAATTAGTCTCTTGCATAATTTTTTGTTTAATTCCTGCCTTCTCAGACTAAAACCTTCTGAGGAGCAGGGACTGGCTATCTTATTATTCAGACATCAGTCCCTACCACTGGCCAGCAGTAGATGTTCAGCCCATTGTTGAATAAGTTGTGTTTAAATTTTATATAAATTTTGTGCTCTTTTTGAATCCTATTTAATTATATTATGACTATATTTGGTCCAGATAATCTCTGGTGTAGCATAAGGTTATGGCATATTAAAATTGAGGAAATAAATACAAATAAATGTATTTATTTGTTTCATCTGCTTAGCAGCTGCAGGACTGTTTTTTGGTTTGCTGGTTAATTTAATCTTTGTCTTTTATTGCTACATGGTAAATTCAGTGAAAACCAGGATTATGGTTTACTCAGTGTTGTATATACTTACTACCTAGCATAACATCTGGGTGGGTGTTCAAATATTGGGGAGATTAACATTAATAAATGTTTTTAAAATAAAGCTTCGTAAACTGAACAGACTCTTGCTTAACTGAAACCTTGACAGAAATAATATATTTCCTATAATATTAGGCATTTTAAGGTATAAAGGAAGATTCCAGGTAATGATTTGACACATTTTACAGTTTGGATCTAAATCTCCCTTTTCATTTAGTTTAGACTGCTACCTGTGAAAATACGTAGTTTTCAAGATTTATTATTCTACCTGTGAAACATCAGTTTTATTTTGAAGGCAGAGTCTTCATTGTTATTCTTTTTTGTTCTGATTTCCTAAAAATTGTCTATAAATAAAGCATACACTCTAAATTTATGGTAATCTTTGGGTGATATTTGTAACTTATTTCTCCGCAAACCACGCAGAGGCACTGATGGGTCAAGTTTGGAGTTTTGTTTTAATGTTTTAATAAGATTCACTTTCTTCACTTTCAGCTATTATTCATGGATTGTCCAGTCTAACAGCTTATCAACTGAGAACTATATACATATGTCAATTTTTGACAAGAATTGCAGCTGGAAAAACCCTTGGTAAATATGTTTTTATCTTATATTGGACATATTTCAATCTATGTCTAAAGGGGAGACAATGAGAAGAAACAGATGGGAGTAGTCCTTTGTTTTTGAGAGTTTGCTCACGTGTATTTGGCATGTACATCTATACACAGACATATTTAAAGCTAGTAAAGGAAATATAATCCCTATCTTCTCAGAGTGATGGTTCTCAAATTTTAGCTTGCTTCCGAATTATTAGAGAACTTGTTAAGGAACAGAATGGTGAGTCCCCTTCTCCATTGTGAGTTTCTGATTCAGTAGGGTGAGTGAGGGGCCCTGGAGTTTACATTTCTATTAAGTTCCCAGGTGATTCTGATGTTGCTGTTGGGGGACCATGCTCCGTGTACTCTGTCTTTTTTTTTTTTGTGGTACGCGGGCCTCTCACTGTTGTGGCCTCTCCCGTTGCGGAGCACAGGCTCCGGACGCGCAGGCTCAGCGGCCATGGCTCACGGGCCCAGCCGCTCCGTGGCATGTGGGATCTTCCCGGACCGGGGCACGAACCCGTGTCCCCTGCATTGGCAGGCGGACTCTCAACCACTGCGCCACCAGGGAAGCCCATGTCTACTCTGTCTTAAAGACGTCACTAAATGGGGCTATGGTAACTTTGTGGTGACTCCTATTACTATCATGCATACTCTTTTTCTAACTGGCAACAATGATATTTGAAACCTCTTATTTGAGCTTGATTTTAGCACTTAATAAGGGAATATGATTTTATAACTATAATTCTCTCTCTCCCTTGTCCTCATAGTTTATTTATTTTTATTTTTTAAAGCATGGATCATTCTTTTTTTTTTTTTTCTTTTTAATTTTATTTATTTATTTATTTATGTCTGTGTTGGGTCTTCATTTCTGTGCCACGGCTTTCTCTAGTTGCAGCAAGTGGGGGCCACTCTTCATCGCGGTACGTGGGCCTCTCACTCTCGTGTTCTCTCTTGTTGTGGAGCACAGGCTCCAGACGCACAGGCTCGGTAATTGTGGCTCACGGGCCTAGTTGCTCCGCGGCATGTGGGATCTTCCCAGACGGGGGCTCGAACCCGTGTCCCCTGCATTGGCAGGCAGATTCTCGACCACTGCGCCACCAGGGAAGCCCCTTATAGTTTATTTTAGGTTGTAATGGCCAGGCCGGTTTCAGTTTATCAGTAATGGCTAATATTTACAGCATGGTTATTTAAAGGACCTTTTTTTTTTTTTTACATCTTTATTGGAGTATAATTGCTTTACAATGGTGTGTTACTTTCTGCTTTATAACAAAGTGAATCAGTTGTACATATACCTATGTTCCCATATCTCTTCCCTCTTGCGTCTCCCTCTCTCCCACCCTCCCTATCCCACCCCTCTAGGTGGTCACAAAGCACCGAGCTGATCTCCCTGTGCTATATGGCTGCTTCCCAATAGCTAGCTGTTTTACATTTGGTAGTGTATATATGTCCATGCCACTCTTACTTTGTCACAGCTTACCCTTCCCCCTCCCCATATCCTCAAGTCCATTCTCTAGTAGGTCTGTGTCTTTATTCCTGTCTTACCCCTAGGTTCTTCATGACATTTTTTTTTCTTAAATTCCATATATATGTGTTAGCATAAGGTATTTGTCTTTCTGTTTCTGACTTACTTCACTCTGTATGACAGACTCTAGGTCCATCCACCTCATTACAAATAGCTCAATTTCGTTTCTTTTTATGGCTGAGTAATATTCCACTGTATATATGTGCTACATCTTCTTTATCCATTCATCCGATGATGGACACTTAGGTTGTTTCCATCTCCTGGCTATTGTAAATAGAGCTGCAATGAACATTTTGGTACATGACTCTTTTTTTTTTTTTTTTTTTTTACATCTTTATTAGAGTATAATTGCTTTACAATGGTATGTTAGTTTCAGCTTCACAACAAAATGAATCAGTTATATATATACATATATTCCCATATCTCTTCCCGCTTGCATCTCCCTCCCTCCCACCCTCCCTATCCCACCCCTCCAGGCGGTCACAAAGCACCGAGCTGATCTCCCTGTGCTATGCGGCTGCTTCCCACTAGCTATCTACCTTACGTTTGGTAGTGTATATATGTCCATGCCTCTTTATCGCTTTGTCACCGTTTACCCTTCCCCCTCCCCATAGCCTCAAGTTCATTCTCTAGTAAGTCTGTGTCTTTATTCCTGTTTCACTCCTAGGTTTTTCATGACATTTTTTTTTTTTTAAATTCCATATATATGTGTTAGCATACGGTATTTGTCTCTCTCTTTCTGACTTACTTCACTCTGTATGACAGACTCTAGGTCTATCTACCTCATTACAAATAGCTCAATTTCGTCTCTTTTTATGGCTGAGTAATATTCCATTGTATATATGTGCCACATCTTCTTTATCCATTCATCCGATGATGGACACTTAGGTTGTTTCCATCTCTGGGCTATTGTAAATAGAGCTGCAATGAACATTTTGGTACATGACTCTTTTTGAATTATGGTTTTCTCAGGGTATATGCCCAGTAGTGGGATTGCCGGGTCATATGGTAGTTCTATTTGTAGTTTTTAAGGAACCTCCATACTGTTCTCCATAGTGGCTGTATCAGTTCACATTCCCACCAGCAGTGCAAGAGTGTTCCCTTTTCTCCACACCCTCTCCAGCATTTATTGTTTCTAGATTTTTTGCTGATGGCCATTCTAACTGGTGTGAGATGATATCTCATTGTAGTTTGGATTTGCATTTCTCTAATGATTAATGATGTTGAGCATTCTTTCATGTGTTTGTTGGCAGTCTGTGTATCTTCTTTGGAGAAATGTCTGTTTAGGTCTTCTGCCCATTTTTGGATTGGGCTTGTTTGTTTTTTTGTTATTGAGCTGCATGAGTTGCTTACAAATTTTGGAGATTAATCCTTTGTCAGTTGTTTCATTTGCAAATATTTTCTCCCATTCTGAGGGTTGTCTTTTGGTCTTGTTTATGGTTTCCTTTGCTGTGTAAAAGCTTTGAAGTTTCAGTAGGTCTCATTTGTTTATTTTTGTTTTTATTTCCATTTCTCTAGGAGGTGGGTCAAAAAGGATCTTGCTGTGATTTATGTCATAGAGTGTTCTGCCTATGTTTTCCTCTAAGAGTTTGATAGTGTCTGGCCTTACATTTAGGTCTTTAATCCATTTTGAGCTTATTTTTGTGTATGGTGTTAGGGAGTGATCTAATCTCATACTTTTACATGTACCTGTCCAGTTTTCCCAGCACCACTTATTGAAGAGGCTGTCCTTTCTCCACTGTACATTCCTGCCTCCTTTATCAAAGATAAGGTGACCTTATGTATGTGGGTTTATCTCTGGTCTTTCTATCCTGTTCCATTCATCTGTCTTTCTGTTTTTGTGCCAGTACCATACTGCCTTGATTACTGTAGCTTTGTAGTATAGTCTGAAGTCAGGGAGCCTGATTCCTCCAGCTCCGTTTTTCGTTCTCAAGATTGCTTTGGCTATTCGGGGTCTTTTGTCTTTCCATACAAATTGTGAAATTTTTTGTTCTAGTTCTGTGAAAAATGCCAGTGGTAGTTTGATAGGGATTGCATTGAATCTGTAGATTGCTTTGGGTAGTAGAGTCATTTTCACAATATTGATTCTTCCAATCCAAGAACATGGTATATATCTCTCCATCTATTTGTATCATCTTTAATTTCTTTCATCAGTGTCTTATAATTTTCTGCATACAGGTCTTTTGTCTCCTTAGGTAGGTTTATTCCTAGATATTTTATTCTTTTTGCTGCAGTGGTAAATGGGAGTGTTTTCTTGATTTCACTTTCAGATTTTTCATCATTAGTGTATAGGAATGC